>NC_090442.1:362652719-362955750 GCF_031143425.1 Pleurodeles waltl | reverse complement strand
TTGAGTGGGGGGGGGGGTCTCTGGTACTCTAAAAGTAGCTGTGAGTTCTGCCATGCTTGTAGATTGTCCTTGAGCATACTGCCTGGAAGGAGGTGGAGCTCAGGTCTCACCTGGAGATGTTAGGTTTGCCTGAATGGGTCTGCATGACCACACAGTCCATGGCTGCCTGGAAAGGGAGTCAAGGGAGTCTGGAGCCTGGAACAATAGCCCCGACAGTTGCAAAGAGGAAGGGAAAAGGGTGTGGGAAACCGGTCCCAGATGTTCCCGCAGTGGTTGGCAGGGTCCCAGAGGAGGAGGCCCCTGAGTCAACTGGGGAGAACATCACCACCCTGGGTAACCTGCCTGAGCACACCAACGCTGATAGCCGCTCCAGATACTTCTGCCTTCAGCTGGGGGGGACACATGCTAGACCTGACAGCGTTGTGGTGGTCACCCCTAACTTTTTTCCTGCCTCCCTTCATTTGTTTAAAACTGTTTTTGCTTTAGGACTCTGCACACTTTACCACTGCTAATCAGTGCTAAAGGTCATATGCTCCCTCCCTAAAACATGGTAACATTGGTTCACACCCAATTGGCATATTTGATCTACTTGCAAGTCCCTAGTAAAGGGCACTACATCTGCCTTGGGCCTTTAGATTGAATGTTACTAGTGGGCCTGCAGCACTGGTTGTGCCACCCACATAAGTAGCCCCTTAACCATGTCTCAGGCCTGCCATTGCAAAGCCTGTGTGTGCAGTTTCACTGCCACTTTGACTTGGCTTTTAAAAGTACTTGCCAAGCCTTAAACTCCCCTTTTTGTCTACATATAAGTCACCCCTAAGGTAGGCCCTAAGTAACCTAGAGGGCAGGGTGCTGTGTAGGTAAAAGGTAAGGCATATATCTGTGTGTTTTATATGTCCTGGTAGTGGAAAACACATACATTCAATTTCCACTACTGTGAGGCTTGCTCCTTTCATAGACTAACATTAGGGCTACCCTCACATAACTGTCTGAGTGGTAGATTCTGATTAGAAAGGGGTAAACACATCATAGTTAGTATGGCCAGAATGGCAATACAAAATCCTGCTGACTGGTGAGTTTGGATTTAATATTACTTTTAAAGAAATGCCACTTTTAGAAAGTGAGCATTTCTCTGCACTTAAAATCCTTCTGTGCCTTACAGCCGGTCTCCAATCCACATCTGGGCTGGTTGACAGCTCCCTTGTGCTTTTTGCCCTAACAACCACAAACACAGGATGGTCAGTCACACCTGCACACATCTGCATACTGAATGAGTCTTCCTGGGCTGGAAGGTTAGAGGGCCTGACCCTGACATTTCAAAGGACAGTGGCCTGCCCTCACACCATGGAATTCCAAACCCCCTAATGGGACCCTGGGAGACTGGATTGGGGACCTTGAATTCTCCCCCACTTCAAAGTCACATTTGGGTATATAAACTGGGTCCCTGACCCTACCGACTCAGACACTTCTTGGGACAGACACTCTCCACCAGAACCTGCAACATGCCAAGAGAAGCTGACTGGCTGCCAAAGGACTCACCTGGACTGCTTCGCTGTAAAGGACTGCTGTCTTGTTGTTGCCCTGCTGCCTTGCTGGCTTCTGGCTCTGCTGAGAAGTGCTCTCTAAGGGCTTGGATTGAGCTTGCCTCCTGTTTCCTGAAGTCCCAGGGCCAAAAAGACTTCATCTCTACAAAGAAACTCTTTGTGCGGCGAAAATCGATGCACAGCCTGCCGGATTCGACAGGCAGCCTGCCCAGTAGTGAGAAAATCACACATAGACAAGCCAGAACGATGCAGCCCGACTTCCTGTGCGAGGAATCGATGCAGTGCCAGCCGTGCGACACAAACCTCCCCGCATCGCCCACCGGATTGACTCAGCTCCTGTGACTTCGTCCAGCACGCTCTGAATTTTCTCACATTGTCCCTGTGCATCAAAAGACCCCGCATCACAAAGAGGATTCAAGCCTGTGCACTGGAATTCGACACAAAGCCCTTGCCGCATGGAAAAGAATTGACGCATCATCTGTCTGGCCCTGAAATCCGATGCACACAGCTTGTTTTACATACATCTCATCCTATGCGGTCTTTGCACGTGTAAAGTTGATGCAAACCAGGTACTAGGTGCTTGCAAGAGATCATTGTTGCTTTTAAGAACTAAAGACTCTTTATCATTTCAAAAGTGATATTGCAACGTGTACTTCATCGTTTTGACTTGCATTTAATCAGATAAATATCCTATATTTTTCTAAACCTCAGTGGTGCATTTTTGTAGTGTTCTCAATGTGTTATTGCATGATTTATTGCACAAATACTTTACACATTGCCTTCTAAGTTAAGCCTGACTGCTCACTGCCAAGCTACCAGACGGTCGGCACAGGATAATTTGGATTGCGTGTGACTTACCCTAACTAGGATTGTTGTCCCTACTTGGACAAGGGTGTACCCCTCTGCCAACTAGAGACCCCATTTCTAAAACTAAGGAATTCAAAAAAGAATCGCCAAGAGTATATCACTTCATGAGGAATAAATCCTACAGGGAGCAGTTAAGTAGGAAACATTATTACATTTAATAAGCTGTAATTCCTAATTAAAAGGAGGTAGATCTGTCATGTTTAATACGTATGGAAGTGTAATGATAAATCCTCAAAGTTGGCACTATCCTGCTTAATCCTGTGTGCCTGCAGCCGGTCTCTGATTACACGCCTGGGGTGGGTGGCAGCTAAGCTTTGTTCATTCCCTCTAGAAAGCAACACACAATGGTAGTGTAGGTGTGACCTGATGGGCCATCCTGGGGGGATGGGAGGGAGGAGCTGGGCACAGCTTCACCCTTACACAATACTAGGCTGAGTTCTGTCTCCACACAAAGGGCTGCATAGTGCCCGGTAGTGAGTCTGGAGCCATGGCAGGAAGGGAAGGCCTCTATGCACTTTAAAGACCCTTCTTTGAAGTCACCCCAGTTCAAAAGCACCACTGGATATAAGAACTAGACCTTAGACCCTACCACTTCAGTATACTTCTGGATCTGTGAAAAACCTGCCAGTAACTGACACTCTGAGAGACTCCTGCTTTACTCTGCTGACCTGCTTCCCACATCCCTTGACCCTAGGGCAGGTCGCTCCCCCTGCTGCTGCAAGCTCCACCAGCCCAGGCTCCTGACACCTCCCAGCAAGACCTGCTAAAACCGTAAGTACTCCCCCCGCCCAGCCCCTCGCCCAGCCCCGCGCTACTCACCTCTCTTTCCCTGAACTTCTGTCTTCTGCCTTCCGCTCTCTCCTCCAACCTTTCTCCGCACCTCTGCTGTCCATTTCCCTTCGCTTTCTGCTCCTTCTTCTGGTAGCCATCTTCCTCCACTCTCTGCTCCTCTTCTGCAGCCCACTTGCTGTGTGTTCTGATCTTCCTCTGTGCCCCGCTCCTCTTCCTCACTGCGTTCTCTTCCTGCTTTGCTCTTCATCTGTGTTCCTCTTTTCTCCTCTGCATCTCGTCCTGCATGTTCTTTCTTCATCTGTGTTCTTCTTTTCTGCTCTTCCTCACCGCGTTCTCTTCCTGGTTTGCTCTTCATCTGTGTTCTTCTTTGCTCCTCTGCACCCCGTCCTGCATGTTCTTTCTTCATCTGTGATCTTCTTTTTCTCCACTTCCTCACTGCGTTCTCTTCCTGCTTTGCTCTTCATCTGTGTTCTTCTTTTCTCCTCTTCCTCACTGCGTTCTCTTCCTGCTTTGCTCTTCATCTGTGTTCTTCTTTTCCCCTCTTCCTCACCGCGTTCTCTTCCTGCTTTGCTCTTCATCTGTGTTCTTCTTTTCCCCTCTTCCTCACCCCGTTCTCTTCCTGCTTTGCTCTTCATCTTTGTTCTTCTTTTCTCCTCTGCACTCCGTCCTGCGTGTTCTTTTCTTCTTCTGTACTCTTCTCTGCGTGTTCCTTTTCTTCCTCTGTGGCCTTCTCCTCATCTTCTGGACGCTTCCCTCCTCTGCCTCTCTGGTCTCTCCTCTTCTTCTTGACTCTTCTCTCCTCTTCTGCTTGACTCTTCTTTTCTCTTCTTCTTGTCTCTTCTTCTTGACTCTTCTCTCCTCTTCTTCTTGACTCTTCTCTCCTCTTCTCTTCTGCTTGGCTCTTCTCTCCTCTTCTTCTCTCCTCTTCTTCTCTCCTCTTCTCTCTTCTCTCTTGACTCTTCTCTCCCCTCCTCTTCTGTTCTTCCTGACTCCTCTCCTCCTCTGTAATCCCCCCTTCCCTATCTTTTCTCCCTTCCCCTCTACCTGACCCCCCACCCTCCGCTTTCCCGTCGCCACCTCCTGCTCGGCCCCACCCCCCTGCTCCCATTCATCGCCCCCCCTCCCGCCCCCAGCTGACCCCTCCTCCCCCCCTTCCCCCCTCCTCTCTCTCATGGCTGCCGCTGCGCGGCAGAGCCAGCGACCCTTGACCCTAGGGTAGGTCGCTCCCCCTGCCGCTGCAGCTCCACCAGCCCAGGCTCCTGACACCTCCCAGCAAGACCTGCTAAAACCGTAAGTACTCCCCCCGCCCAGCCCCTCGCCCAGCCCCGCGCTACTCACCTCTCTTTCCCTGAACTTCTGTCTTCTGCCTTCCGCTCTCTCCTCCAACCTTTCTCCGCACCTCTGCTGTCCATTTCCCTTCACTTTCTGCTCCTTCTTCTGGTAGCCATCTTCCTCTGCTCTCTGCTCCTCTTCTGCAGCCCACTTGCTGCATGTTCTGATCTTCCTCTGTGCCCCGCTCCTCTTCCTCACCGCGTTCTCTTCCTGCTTTGCTCTTCATCTGTGTTCCTCTTTTCTCCTCTGCACCCCGACCTGCGTGTTCTTTCTTCATCTGTGTTCTTCTTTTCTGCTCTTCCTCACCGCGTTCTCTTCCTGCTTTGCTCTTCATCTGAGTTCTTCTTTTCTCCCCTGCACCCCGTCCTGCATGTTCGTTCTTCATCTGTGTTCTTCTTTTTCTCCACTTCCTCTCCGCGTTCTCTTCCTGTTTTGCTCTTCATCTGTGTTCTTCTTTTCTCCTCTTCCTCACTGCGTTCTCTTCCTGCTTTGCTCTTCATTTGTGTTCTTCTTTTCCCCTCTTCCTCACTGCGTTCTCTTCCTGCTGTGCTCTTCATCTGTGTTCTTCTTTTCCCCTCTTCCTCACCGCGTTCTCTTCCTGCTTTGCTCTTCATCTTTGTTCTTCTTTTCTCCTCTGCACCCCGTCCTGCGTGTTCTTCTCTTCTTCTGTACTCTTCTCTGCGTGTTCCTTTTCTTCCTCTGTGGCCTTCTCCTCATCTTCTGGACACTTCCCTCCTCTGCCTCTCTGGTCTCTCCTCTTCTTCTTGACTCTTCTCTCCTCTTCTGCGTGACTCTTCTCTCCTCTTCTTCTTGTCTCTTCTCTCCTCTTCTTCTTGACTCTTCTTCTTGACTCTTCTCTCTTCTCTCTTGACTCTTCTCTCCCCTCCTCTTCTGTTCTTCCTGACTCCTCTCCTCCTCTGTAATCCCCTTTTCCCTATCTTTTCTCCCTTCCCCTCTACCTGAACCCCCACCCTCCGCTTTCCCGCCGCCACCTCCTGCTCGGCCCCACCCCCCCCTGCTCCCATTCGTTGCCCCCCCTCCTGCCTCCCGCCCCCAGCTGACCCCTCCTCCCCCCCTCTTACTTCTTATGGCGGCCGCTGTGCGGCCGCGCCAAAGGCAAGCCCGTCTGCGCCCGTCCGCGCCTGGACCGTGCCCAGCGCCACAACCCCTGGCCCCCAGCACTCCCAAACCCCTCAGCACCGCTACGACCCCAACTCCCTCCACGCTCTCAACCCGGGGCGCTCCAGAACCTGCTTCCAAGCCAACACTAAAAGCACCCATGGACCCTTCGCATGCCTCACCTGCAAACTCACCTTCCACTGCGACTCCACCCCGCCCGCCAGCCCACGCACCAACAACCACCTCAAATGCATCCTGATCAATGCACGCTCCGTCCACAAGCACGCCATTGAACTATGGGACCTCCTGGACTGTACCGCACCGGACGTCGCCTTCATCACTGAGACCTGGATGAACGCCTCCTCGGCCCCCGACATCACCATAGCCATCCCCGACGGCTATAAGATCACCAGGAGAGACCGCACCAACCAAGTCGGAGGAGGAATCGCCATGGTCTTCAAGGACTCCATCAATGTCACCACCTCCACCGAAGACACCCCCCTCACCGCCGAACACTTGCACTTCCAGATCCACACCGACCCCAGGACCACCCTCAGAGGAACTCTCATCTACAGACCCCCTGGACCACGCTCCCTCTTCAGCGAATCCATCGCTGACTTCATCTCCCCGCACGCCCTTGCCTCGCCGGACTACATCCTCCTCGGTGACCTCAACTTCCACCTGGAACAGAACAACGACCCCAACACCACTGCCCTGCTCGCCAACCTCGGTCTCAAGCAACTGGTGAACACCCCCACCCACATCGCCGGACACATGCTCGACCCCATCTTCTCCGCCAGCAACCACGTATCCTTCAGCCACTCCTCTGTAATACACTGGACCGACCACAGATGTGTCCACTTCACCTTCAGACGCGAGACTCTCCACCTCCTCACATAACCCATCCCATCCAGACATTGGAACAAAATCCCCACGGAACAGCTTCTCTCCACTCTCAACGACAACCAACCCACCTTCTTCACCGACCCCAACGACGCAGCCCTCAGCCTCACTCATTGGATCACCAACTGCGCGGACAACCTCGCACCCCTCAGACGCCTCCCAAGACAGACCAGCACCAGGAAACCTCAATGGTTCACAGACACCCTCAAGGAATCCAAAAAACCTGGCGCAAGGACCACACCGCAGAAAACATGTCTGCCCTCAAAAACGCCACCCCCGAACACCACCAACTGATCCGCGCCACCAAAAGAACTTCCTTCACAGACAGACTGGACAAGAACACTCACACCAGCAAAGAACTCTTCAACATTGTCAAAGAGCTCTCCAATCCTAACGCCAACTCCGTCATCATGCCCTCACAAGACCTCTGCAACTCCCTCGCCACCTTCTTCCATCGTAAGATCACCGACCTACACAACAGCGTCGGACACCAGACCCAGCCAACCACCACAGAACCTACAACCCCAGCCATCACCCGCAACGCCTGAACTCACATCAGCACGGAGGAGACCAAAGCTACCATGAACTCCATCCACTCCGGTGCCCCCTCGGACCCCTGTCCACACTTCATCTTCAACAAAGCCGATGCCATCATCGCCCGCATCTCCAGACCATCATCAACAGCTCGTTTGATTCTGCCACCTTCTCTGAGAGCTGGAAACATGCAGAAGTCAACGCCCTACTGAAGAAACCTGCGGCGGACCCCAGCGACCTGAAGAACATCCGCCCCATCTTGCTCCTCCCCTTCCCTGCCAAAGTCATAGAGAAGACCGTCAACAAGCAACTTACCAACTTCCTTGAAGACAACAACCTACTCGACCCCTCTCAGTCCGGATTCCGAGCCAATCACAGCACAGAAACCGCCCTCGTCTCAGTCACAGACGACATCAGAACTCTGATGGACAATGGAGAAACAGTCGCCCTCATCCTCCTCGACCTATCGGCTGCCTTCGACACCGTCTGCCACCGAGCCCTAACATCCCGCCTGCACTCCACCGGTATCCATGGACTGGCCCTGGACTGGATCTCCTCTTACCTCTCTAACCGCTCCCAAAGAGTCTACCTCCCTCCGTTCCGCTCAGACCCCACTGAGATCATCTGCGGCGTCCCACAAGGCTCCTCGCTCAGCCCGCCTCTCTTCAATGTCTACAGGAGCCCCCTCGCCGACATCGTACGCAAACACAACATCAACATCACCTCCTACGCCGACGACACTCAGCTGATACTTTCCCTCACCAAGGACCCCACTGGCGCCAAGACCAACCTACAAGATGGATTGAAAGACGTCGCAGAATGGATGAAACTCATCCGTCTGAAACTGAACTCAGAAAAAACAGAAGTCCTCATCCTCGGAAACACCCCGTCCCCCTGGGCCGACTCTTGGTGGCCCATGGCCCGAGGCACCGCACCAACTCCCTCAGACCACGCACGCAACCTCGGATTCATCCTGGACCTGCTTCTCACCATGACCAAACAAGTCAACGCCGTATCATCTTCCTGCTTCCTCACCCTCCGCATGCTCCGAAAGATCTTCCGCTGGATCCCCGCCGACACCAGAAAGACTGTGACCCACGCCCTCGTCACGAGCCGCCTGGACTACGGAAACACCCTACACGCAGGAACCACCTCTAAACTCCAGAAACGTCTGCAGCGAATACAAAACGCCTCCGCCGCCTCGTCCTCGACATACCCCGTAAGAGCCACATCTCCGTCCACCTGAGACACCTGCACTGGCTTCCCGTCAACAAAAGGATCACCTTCCGGCTCCTCACCCACGCACACAAAGCCCTCCACAACAAGGGACCCGAATACCTCAACCGTCGCCTCAGTTTCTACACGCCCACCCGTCAACTTTGCTCCGGCAACCTCGCACTCGCCGCCATCCCTCGCATCGCCGCACCACGGCAGGTGGGAAATCCTTCTCCTACCTGGCGGCCAAGACATGGAATTCCCTCCCCACCAACCTCAGGACCACCCAGGACCACCTCGCATTCCGGAGGCAGCTCAAGACCTGGCTCTTCGAGCAGCAGTAACTCCCTCCCCCTAGCGCCTTCAGACCCCCACGGGTGAGTAGCGCGCTTTATAAAAAAATTTTTGATTTGATTTGATCCCTCTTGCCTGAGAGTGTGAAGGACTGGATCTGCATCTCTCCAATCCAGAACAACTAGTGACTCCAAAAGCCAGCTGACTGGTCTCCTGATCTCCTGATCTGAAGTCTCAGGGACATAAAGAACTTCCAACCAATGTCTGTACCACGGCAGCTGTGAGCTCACCCTGCCAAGTGGTGCTACCCCAGTCCTGGACTCTTGGATGTGAACCTAAGGTGCATTCTTCAGCAGGACCAATGCATCCTTTGCCAACCCGACTGATCACCATCGCTGCACAGATCAGAACTGGCTCATCGCCCCTGTTGTACTGATCAGAACTGGCGCATCACCTCTGCTGCGTGGATCGACCCTGCTGCAATGCCGCTGTTGCAGGAACAGAATCTGTGCATTGCCTTCAGACCATTGTATCTCAGAACTAACGCATCACTGCTATTACATGGAGAAAAATCGACGCATCCCCTCTACTGCATGGGGAAAATTGATATATCTCGTACTCTGCAGGGATCAATAGTGGTGCATCATTTAAGCTGCACCCGCATCTTTCTACTTATTGGATGTTTGTCATTTTGGTCTAATTTTAATTATTGAATTAAGTTTTATTTCCCTAACCAGGTGTGATATCTTTTTTGTGGTGTTTTCACTGTTTTTCTGTATGAAGTGTTGCACAATTATTTTACTCATTGTCTCTAAGTTGAACCTGACTGCTCTGTACCAAGCTACCAGAACGGGAGCACAGGCTAATTTAGGGTCTGTCTGACACTTACCCTGACTAGGAGTGTAGGTCCTGCTTAATCAGGATGCATACCTCTGTCATCCAGAAACCCAATTTCTAACAGGAGGGAAGAGCCAGGCTCTTTGGTGAACATCAATACATTCTTATTGATTCTGAAATAGGTCACTGATCAAAGGCACCTAGGCACAACTGAGAAAGATGATGCGACTGATAAGAGAATCGTAAGGAGTAGGACTGGGGCCCTTTGGTAACCTTTTGAAACACATATCACTGAGGCTGATATCCAGGTGTGACCTCTAGTCACTGCCTTTCTCTTGGCCTGTGTTTTGGGGATGTCAAGATTGGAGACAGTCCTGCTGTGATAGACTGCTCTTTGGAGGAAGAGCACAACAAAGGAGTGGTCACTTAGAAGTGAGCAACTCTTGGAACATGAACTTCAAATACAGAGACACTAAATCACAAGTGTGCCTGGAAATGGATTATAAAAAGCGGAACTTGAGACTTCTCAATTGGCAAACTGAAGCTGTGCATCAACATGGAGAAACTCAGCATGAGTTCTGCTTGTTGTGACCAGAACTAGAGACTTAAGGTCTGCCAGTCTCCCATGCTGTGTGAGCGGAAATCGCCCAGGAGGATCAAGAACACTTGCCTGGAGCATCAGCTTCTGCCTTAGCTAAGACCAGTAGGGCCTGTGAGGTAAAGGAGATTTCTTGAAGGGAGTGAGGTCTAGTGAGGATCCTATTGCGCGGATCGCAGGAGCGGAGTGTGAGATTATGTTCTGTCGCGCCCGCTGCACAGATCAGCTAACCTGCTAACCCGTTTGCCAAAGTCCGGTGAAGAATAAGGGTTACCACACTTGGTGCTGCACTATGAGGGACAGAATACCTTTGCTTAATATAGCACTCTGAACTCAAGAGAGCCTTTTCTAATAAGAAACATTCGGAATGAACCTGTATTGCTTACAGTGCAGATTTAATCACAAAATGATCTGACCCATTTGTATTTTTTTTAATAAATTTATCTCTCAACACTTGTATCTTTTTATCAATTTTCAATATAAGGTGCAATGTTACCTCATTTCATTACAAAAACCACAATTAATTTGTTATATATTTCTTATACAGTAAAGAACGTTGCTCCATCTTTACAAGACGTGCCCAACTACAACACCATTTACGCACTCATACAAACTCCTAGTAATCATCCACATGCCCCCTGAATTTCTTTATGGGCCCCAACAAGGAGATCATTATTTTTTCTTACACAGCTATTGCTTAAAGGCTGGGGAACTCAACACAGGGTCACAATCAATGCACATTAGGTGGAGAGGTTATTTTTTGACCACCTTCCTGATGTGCTTTATACAAATATACCTCAAAGAGAAGCAATAGAAATCACCCATGAGGTATGGGTGAAGACCCCAGAGGAAAGACCAGCAGAACTTATTTTAGAATGTTTGGATGTTGTATTCCTGAATTATTTTGTGAATTTAACAAATAATTTTTCAAACAAGGTATTGGTACCAGTATGGGGTCATCTTGTACCCCAAGTATAGCAAACATCTATATGGGGTATGTGCAAAGTGAAACATATATATAATGAAATCACACCTTCCTTCAAGAAACTTAGGAATTGGGCTCATTTTCTAGATTACATTTTTTCATCTGGAAGGGTAAGGAAGATCAACTCAAATAATTCTTGTTATGGGTCAACCCAAGATAACAAACTCTTACATTTAGAGCAAATTTGGGTAGACAGAAGGTGGGCTTTTTGGTTATTTGGATTATAGGTATGTATGAATATCTTAAAGTAGACCTGTACTGAAAACTCATGGCAAGAAATACTCTTATCAATTGTTTTCGGCTTTCATCCAAATTGCCAAAAAGAGTCAGTCCTTTTTTGGACAATTCTTTAGCATCAGGAGGAATTGTTCCAAGATGGAAGACTGTAAAAAAAAATGAAGAGCTGAAATGGAAGTATATTTAAAGGGAGTACCCCAAGTGATTGGTGAAGAAAGCATTTAAAAGGGTTAAATATTAAGAGCAAAAATCAGTTTTTGTAATTGACTAGAATATGTGACAAATCACTTATTCATAAATAACAAGATCATGAGGACTTGTTGATTCTAATTGGAAGATCCTTAACACCAACAAGGACCATCCGATGATTGAGAAACCAATGTATGTGTTTAGAAAAAATGTCTAGTTGAGAGACAAATTAGTTCATGTCCAAATGAATCAAAATCTAAGATGGACCCAAAGATCTGTAGAAGCAGGCATACTCATAAAAGGCAACCATCAGTGTGGCGCCTGCCATTCATGCTAAGCGGCCATTACAACAGAGAAGTGGGAGTACAATGGATAGAAGATCAACCTGAAAGAGGACAAACTGCAGGAGCAAAAGTATTGTTTATTTGATCTTTTGCCCATGTTGTCTAGGGGATGTGGGTGAGACAGGTAGAGAATTCAGAACAAGGTGTGAATAACAAACTGGCAATTCGGACAGAGAAAGTCCAAGCCCTGTTAGTTTATCACTGTGTAACGAAAGGAAATAAAGAATTGGAACTTAAAAGGGTAATCTTGGAGATGGTGAAATCTCACCATAGTTGATCTGAGACAACCAGACATAAGGAGAAAGAAACACTCTGGATTTTGACCCTCAACACCCATAAGTAAAAATTGAATGAAGAGATCATCTGGGAAGCTCTTTAACCTCTTGGCTATTTTGAGTTAGGGCCTTAACTTTGAAAAGCATGTTTTGCCAACTGTAATTGAGTGATAATTTGACTGTGGCCTGTTCACTACTCATATATATTAATTGAATTAATAATTAAAGGTGTATACTTGGTTTCATGTTTCCCCAACAGCCTGAGAAATTCCAAGATGGAGTTTTGGCGCATTACTAGGGAATTGTGTACTATGTATGAGCTTTGCCTCCATAGTATTTTACCCTATTTTGATGTCTATGTGATAGATTTTACTTCTCATATATTATGTGTACATTTCACTGGAATAAGTGACAACAAAGAAGGAACAAACATGCTGTCTTGTCTACCTTTGGAATACTTTCAATCTGTAAAGTTTTAAGTTAGGGTCTGAGTTGCAGTTACCATCACAAGATCTTAGAGTGATCGTCTTTCAGGTAGATCCTATTGACCTCTGAGATATTCAACTGTTTTTAATTATGTTTTTTACTTTTCAGTCATTATGTATGCATTTTATTGTAATAAGTGGCAACAAGGAAAGAACATAATGGGCATAATGAATGTTGTCCTATCCAGCTGTAGAATGTTCTTAGAATATGTACAGTTCTAAGATAGAACCCACGTTTAATATCATGGGACAGTAGAGTGATTGCCTTCTAGGTAGGTCCTTTTGACCTTTGGGATATTCACCTGTTTTGAATTGTTTTACCAAGTAGGTCTTTAAATATGGGCATCCACAGCATTGTTTGACCCTTTGAAAGGTGTGATGTGCAGATGCTAACTGGAAGGCAAGCAAATTAACATGACAGATATAGGTGGTCATTCTGACCTCGGCGGTAAAAGGCGCCTACCGCCGGTCAGAAATCCTCCATAATCCCGCCGCGGTCGCGGAAACCCGCCACGGTCATTCTGACCCGCAGAAGGCAAACCTCCGAAAATCCGACCGCCACAACAGACCGCCAGACCAGCGGTCGGCGGAAAGGTGGAGGTGACCAAACCTCCACCGCCACGCCAACAGAAATACGCCCATCCCATTACGACCCACGAATCCACGCGGCGGTCATTCAAACGCGGTATTCCATTGGCGGGACACACCGGCGCGGTCAGAATACACACAAACGAACAAAACTCACCCACATTGGACGATTTGAATCCCACACACCTGATACACATACACACACCACTCCCACACACACAATACAATATAAAACACCCACCCACATCACCCACAAACCCCTACGCTAAAAAATTCTGAACGAAGGCTAGAGCGAGACACCAGCATCCACAAACTAACAGCCACAGCCACTCAACACCATCACCCACACACTATTCACACACAAAACAACACACACCATCACACTCAACTCACTTAAATACACATACTCCACCCCACACATCATACACACCACCCCATGGCACCCCAAAGACAACCCCGCTTCACAGACGAAGAACTCAGGGTTATGGTGGAGGAAATCGTTCGTGTAGAGCCCCAGCTGTTCGGCACACAGGTCCAATACACCAGCATTGCCCGGAGGACGGAGCTATGGCAGAGGATTGTCGACAGGGTGAACGCAGTGGGACAGCACCCCAGAAATCGGGAAGACATCAGGAAGCGATGGAACGACCTACGGGGGAAGGTGCGTTCCATGGTATCCAGGCACAACATCGCTGTGCAGAAGACTGGCGGAGGACCCCCACCTCAACCCCCACAATTCACATCATGGGAGGAGGAAGTCTTGAACATCCTGCATCCTGACGGCCTCGCAGGAGTCGGCGGAGGAATGGATACTGGTAAGTTGAAGCTTCAATACTGCTTCCCCCCCACCTGCATGCCAAATCATACCCCAACCCTCACCCCCATCCTCGAACCCCACCCTCACCCCCACCCCCATCCTCACCCCCACCCTCACCCCCACCACCATCCTCACCCCCACCACCATCCTCACCCCCACCCCCAGCACACCTATTCCCTGCCAATGTCTCACCATCACAACCCACACATCCCCAAACCTAGGCCTGCATGCGTCCACTAAGCATGGACACCCATCACCAAAGCATGCCCAATGCATATACACATCCCCCCCACAAGCCACCCTCACCAAAGCCCCCACACACGAATGCCAGCACTTGGGGACACGGGAACCCACAGATACACCCATATGCCACACATTGAAACTATAACCATACCTCTATACCCCTGCAGGACCCGACCGTCAACACACCGCGGCGGAGGGGCCAGAATTATCCACACCCCCCACCCAAGAGGCCGTCAGCGATGACAGCAGCTCTGTCGATCTGGACACCGATGACCAGCCCGGACCATCGGGGACCTCTGGACAGTCGGTTCCCCTCACACAGGCACAGGCCACTATAGACCCTAACCCCTCTGGGAACACCAGCACAGCTCCCACCCAGCGGGCCCATGCCTCTGTCTCCAGGGCGCGTCAATCTGCGGTGTGTTTACCACTACAGGGCACCCAGGATAACCCACCACCCCAACAACAACAGGGACCTGGGGGCAGTGGTAGTGGGCACACCGGCCAGGGGGCAGAGGCCCAGGGAAACAGGGCAACTCGGCGGGCAGCTGTGCGACAGGGGGGGGAGGAGAGGCCCAGGGAACCCACTCTCCACGAGGTCCTCACCACCATCATGGGAGCATACAACCGCTCCCAGGAGACGATGGCGACGGTACTGGCCCGGTTCCAGGAGATCCAGGTGCTGCAGGAGGAACACTATCGGGGGTACAGGGAGGACATCCGAGCCATCAACACCACCCTGGTTACCATGGTAGGGCTGCTGCAGGACCTCGTAAACAGCAGGGCGGACACTGAACAACACCCAAGGGCCCCTGCCACTAGCCGGGACCAAGAACAGCCAACCACCTCCGCCGGCGCTAGTGGACAGGAGGCCCCCGCACAGCAGCAGCCCACCAGACCCCCACCTCCTGCAGGAGAAGAACCACCCCGCAAGAGGGCCCTGAGATCTCGCAAGACAGAGTAGGATGTCAAGACCCCCGCCAGCAATGGATACCACCTGATGTCATCCCACTGTCCCACATTGTCACCCTGTCCATCCTCGAACTGCCCATGCTCCATCTCTCCACAGGCCTCTGGACAATGCACCTGTGTGACTGTTACTCTGGACTCTGCCATGGACATTCCTTCACCATAGCCCCCACCCACTTGAAACCACCCATCCCATTTTGAGCACTTCAATAAACACCTATTTTGCACCAAAATATCAGGAGTCTGGCTGTGATTTCAATAGATTGTAATTGACATGACAGTGCAAATATGTCCTTGTACATGGTGAAGTCAACAAACAGCTGCCACAAAGCTGTAGTCCATGGGGAAACGAAGCACAGGACTCGTAGTGGGGACCCCAGATCTGAAATAGGGAGGGAAAAGCCAAAACTCAGTCATCATACACTGGGGCAAATAGACAGGCAGCAGAGATGCTGCAGAGTAGTTAACATTTACTAAATTATCTTTGAAATGTTACCTGTGTCCTATTGGAAGTACTGTTCAATGATTCTGTCCCTGTTGTCTGTTTCAGCCCCGTCGTCTTCCTCCTCGTCACTCTCCTCAGGTTCCACCGCTGCCACAACACCACCGTCTCGACCATCCTCCTGCAGGAAAGGCACCTGGCGGCGCAAAGCCAGGTTGTGAAGCATGCAGCAGGCCACGATGATGTGACACACCTTCTTAGGTGAGTACATTAGGGATCCACCGGTCATATGCAGGCAGCGAAACCTGGCCTTTAGGAGGCCAAAGGTGCGTTCGATCACCCTCCTAGTACGCCCATGGGCCTCATTGTACCGTTCCTCTGCCCTGGTCCGGGGATTCCTTACTGGGGTCAGTAGCCACGACAGGTTGGGGTACCCAGAGTCCCCCACTAGCCATACACGGTGTCTCTGTAGCTGTTCCATCACGTAAGGGATGCTGCTATTCCTCAGGATGTAGGCGTCATGCACTGACCCTGGGAATTTGGCATTTACATGCGAGATGTACTGGTCAGCCAAACACACCACCTGGATGTTCATGGAATGGTAACTTTTTCTGTTCCTGTACACCTGCTCCCTGTCTCTTGGGGGAACCAAAGCCACATGGGTCCCATCAATGGCACCAATTACGTTGGGAATATGTCCAAGGGCGTAGAAATCACCCTTCACTGTAGCCAGTTCGCCCACCTCAGGGAAAATGATGTAGTTCCTCACGGATTTCATCAGGGCAGACAACACTCTGGATAACACCTTTGAAAACATGGGCTGAGACATCCCAGAAGCAATTCCCACGGTTGTCTGAAATGACCCACTTGCCAAGAAATGGAGTACTGACATGACCTGCACCAGAGGGGGAATCCCTGTGGGTTGGCGGATGGGGGACATCAGGTCGGGCTCCAGCCGGGCACACAGTTCATGGATAGTGGCACGGTTAAGACGGTAGGTCAGGATAATGTGGCGTTCTTCCATTGTCGACAGGTCCACCAGCGGTCGGTACACGGGAGGATTCATCCGTCTCCTCGCCCAACCCAGCGGACGGTGCCTAGGAAGGACAACATGGAGCACACAGTCAGGCAACCCACAGGTACGTACTCACAGCTAGCACAGTATACGATTCTCTATGCAGTGAATGGCGTGTATGAGTGGCTATGCAAGGCCTAGGCCTGTGTGACGCAGTTGAAATTGAGCCATGTGGGCCCTGGAAATGGCGGCTGCCTGACCTGTGAAGTGTGACAATGGGATGTGAGGTCAATGCGCTGGCGTGGCACACCGCGGCGGGCGGCGGGCCAAGACCGCGGCACGAAGCCGCATTGGTTAACATTGAAGCCTATGGGTTTCAGGAGCCAATGGCGAAGGGCGCCGGCGGTGGCGGGACGCACCGCCGCGGTACGCACCGCCGCGGACGTGACCGCCATTTTCTATCTACTTATCCACTTGCGACTTGAACTTTCACAGGAGAGGACCTATACTGCAAGTGTTGCTGTGACCTCGGTCTGGAAGGGACAATGGCTGCTGCGACTGGGGAAAGGGCCCCTGCCTTCACTGGAGAGGAGTTGGAGAAACTTGTGGATGGGGTCCTCCCCCAGTATGCGCTACTCTACGGTCCTCCAGACCAACAAGTGAGTTTAATTCTATCTGGATTTGGGGCCACTGGCTGGCTTGGGGGCCTGGCGGGGATGGGGGGCATGTTGGGGCTGGCGGGGGGCCTGGCGGGGGGCCTGGTGGGGATGGGGGGCATGTTGGGGCTGGCGGGGGGCCTGGCGGGGATGGGGGGCATGTTGGGCATGGCGGGGGGCCTGGCGGGGGGCCTGGCGGGGATGGGGGGCATGTTGGGGCTGGCGGGGGGCCTGGCGGGGATGGGGGGCATGTTGGGCATGGCGGGGGGCCTGGCGGGGGGCCTGGCGGGGATGGGGGGCATGTTGGGGCTGGCGGGGGGCCTGGCGGGGGGCCTGGCGGGGATGGGGGGCATGTTGGGGCTGGCGGGGGGCCTGGCGGGGATGGGGGGCATGTTGGGGCTGGCGGGGGGCCTGGCGGGGATGGGGGGCATGTTGGGCATGGCGGGGGGCCTGGCGGGGGGCCTGCCGGGGATGGGGGGCATGTTGGGGCTGGCGGGGGGCCTGGCGGGGGGCCTGGCGGGGATGGGGGGCATGTTGGGGCTGGCGGGGGGCCTGGCGGGGATGGGGGGCATGTTGGGCATGGCGGGGGGCCTGGCGGGGATGGGGGGCATGTTGGGGCTGGCGGGGGGCCTGGCGGGGGGCCTGGCGGGGATGGGGGGCATGTTGGGCCTGGCGGGGGGCCTGGCGGGGATGGGGGGCATGTTGGGCATGGCGGGGGGCCTGGCGGGGGGCCTGGCGGGGATGGGGGGCATGTTGGGGCTGGCGGGGGGCCTGGCGGGGATGGGGGGCGTTGGGCCACTGGAAAGGAAAATGCTGAGTAACTTGAACGTGGTATTTCTCCCTCCCTGTACGTGTCACATAGGTCCGCGCCCATGAGAAGATCGGGATTTGGCGTGCCATCGCCAAGGAAGTCCGGGCCCTGGGGGTCCACCATCGACGGGGCACCCACTGCCGCAAGAGGTGGGAGGACATCCGCCGCGGGACCAAGAAGACCGCCGAGTCTCTGCTGGGGATGGCCTCCCAACGTAGGCGGGGTGCCTGCCGTCAACTGAGCCCCCTGATGTTCCGGATCCTGGCGGTGGCCTACCCTGATTTGGATGGGCGCGTGAGGGCAGCACAGCAGACACAAGGGGGTGAGTACAAGCATCATCTACTCTGTTGTCGTGCAGTGGAGGTGTCTGGGTGGGGGAGGAGGGCTGTGGGTCCCCCTAGGCCAGGGCGATATCTGTAGGCTGGGCACCCCCGTAAGCCCCTGTGTCCCCAGCCACCACCCTCAGTAGTGTGTCAGTACAGCCATCCCTGGGCCGTGTCATCCATGGGTGCAGTTGACAACTCTAGGCGTGTAGGGCATGTTCCACGGAATGCGTAGCGGACCCCAAGTGCGCAACTTAGTGCAGGGGGCATCTGTGTCTGTCATGTCCGCTAACTGTACCGGAGATCCATGTACTCAATATCCCTTTATTTCTCTCTCCCCCCCCTTTTTGTTTGTCTTTCTGTGCTTGTGTGCATCAGCATCATCAGGCGGAGGAGAAGTGGCATCGGGGCAGGAGGGAGCTGCATCTCACATGGCCCAGGAGGGCCATGCCACAGAGTCAGACTGGACCAGTGAGACGGAGGGCGAGGGGAGCTCCACGACGGGGACGACTGGAGCCTGCAGCGACACGGACACGTCCTCGGAAGGGGGCTCCCTTGCGGGGGTGGCACCATCCGTGCCCCCCGCCATTACAGGTACAGCCGCCACCCAGCGCACCATCTCCGCCCTCCCAGCAGCCCCTCCGCGTTCGCCCCGTGCCCGCTCTGCCAGGAAGCCGGGCATCTCCTTCGCCCCAGGCACCTCAGGCCCTGCCCCTGTTACCCCCGCTGCCCTCAGTGAGGAGGTCATTGACCTCCTCCGAACGCTCATTGTTGGGCAGACTACCCTTTTGAATGCCATCCAGGGGGTGGAGAGGGAGGTTCATCGCAGCAATGCGTACCTGGAGGGCATTCATTCGGGTCAGGCTGCCCATCAGCGATCGTTCCAGGCTCTGGCCTCAGCACTGACGGCAGCCATTGTCCCTGTCTCCTGCCTGCCTCTACTAACTCCCTCCTCCCAGTCTCCTGTTCCTCTGCCTGTCCCACCCACACCATCAGACCAGCCTGCACACACCTCAACACCCAAGAGAAGCTCATCCCAACATAAGCACCACAGATCACGCAGACATTCACACACGCAACATTCCGATGCAGACATGCCAACAGTCACTACCACCTCTGTGACCCCCACCTCCTCGTCTCCCTCCTCCCTCCCTGTGACGTCTACACTCACACCTCCATTCACCTCACCATCAGCCAGTGTTTCCATCACCAGCACACCCTCCACTCCAGTCCGCACACGTGCAGTCACCATCCCCACTGCCATTTACACGTCCCCTGTGTCCTCTCCCACTGTGTCTGTCACCCCCTCTTCCACACCACACAAACGCAGCCACCCACCCACCCAACAGCCATCCACCTCACGACAGCCTATCCCTCCTGCACCTGCACCCTAAGACAGCAAACGTGACTCACCTACAACCACATCCTCTCCCTCCACTCCCATTCCCACTGTACCTACCACTCTCCATTGTCCCAAGAAGCTCTTCCTCGCCACTACTAACTTCTTTCCTGACCCTGAGCCCCCCCTCCTTCTCGTCGGGGTAAGAAGAGCACCTCAGCCACCACCAGCCCTGCAGCCCCCTTGACAAGGGTGCAGGGGTATTGGAGCCCGCCAGCCCGCATGTCTGGATCTTCGCCCAGCAGCAAGGGGACAGCCAGCCCACCCCCTGGGAAGAGGAGCAGAAGGCGGAAGGGGCGCCGCAGGAGCCCGCCTTCTACATCCCCCCCGGACACCACCCAGAGACAGTCACCTGCCACAGCTCCAAAGGGAGGAAAGGGCCACAGGCCGACGACTAAGGAGGGCAAGGGCAGCAAGTTGGAGAGGTCAGGCAGCAGGCCTGCTGCCCAGGAGGAGCCCACAACCCCCATAGCCGCTGCCCCGGGAGGAACCGGCACAGCTGCCCCGGGAGAGCCCACCAGCCCCATAGCCGCTGCCCAGGGAGGACCCAGCCCAGCTGGCCAGGAGGGCCCCACTACCCACAGCCCAGGTGGGCAGTGAAGGAGCACCATCCCCGCTGCCCAGGAGGGCACCACCAGGCATTTAGCAGTTGGCCATAGACCGTCCGCCGTCTCAAGAACCGCTGAACTGGGCCCTTCAAGGCAAGAACCGCTGAACTGGGCCCTTCAAGGCAAGAACCGCTGAACTGGGCCCTTCAAGGCAAGAACCGCTGAACTGGGCCCTTCAAGGCAAGAACCGCTGAACTGGGCCCTTCAAGGCAAGAACCGCTGAACTGGGCCCCGCCGTCTCAAGAACCGCTGAACTGGGCCCTTCAAGGCAAGAACCGCTGAACTGGGCCCTTCAAGGCAAGAACCGCTGAACTGGGCCCTTCAAGGCAAGAACCGCTGAACTGGGCCCTTCAAGGCAAGAACCGCTGAACTGGGCCCTTCAAGGCAAGAACCGCTGAACTGGGCCCTTCAAGGCAAGAACCGCTGAACTGGGCCCTTCAAGGCAAGAACCGCTGAACTGGGCCCCGCCGTCTCAAGAACCGCTGAACTGGGCCCTTCAAGGCAAGAACCGCTGAACTGGGCCCCGCCGTCTCAAGAACCGCTGAACTGGGCCCTTCAAGGCAAGAACCGCTGAACTGGGCCCTTCAAGGCAAGAACCGCTGAACTGGGCCCTTCAAGGCAAGAACCGCTGAACTGGGCCCTTCAAGGCAAGAACCGCTGAACTGGGCCCCGCCGTCTCAAGAACCGCTGAACTGGGCCCTTCAAGGCAAGAACCGCTGAACTGGGCCCTTCAAGGCAAGAACCGCTGAACTGGGCCCTTCAAGGCAAGAACCGCTGAACTGGGCCCTTCAAGGCAAGAACCGCTGAACTGGGCCCTTCAAGGCAAGAACCGCTGAACTGGGCCCCGCCGTCTCAAGAACCGCTGAACTGGGCCCTTCAAGGCAAGAACCGCTGAACTGGGCCCTTCAAGGCAAGAACCGCTGAACTGGGCCCTTGAAGGCAAGAACCGCTGAACTGGGCCCTTCAAGGCAAGAACCGCTGAACTGGGCCCTTCAAGGCAAGAACCGCTGAACTGGGCCCTTCAAGGCAAGAACCGCTGAACTGGGCCCTTCAAGGCAAGAACCGCTGAACTGGGCCCCGCCGTCTCAAGAACCGCTGAACTGGGCCCTTCAAGGCAAGAACCGCTGAACTGGGCCCCGCCGTCTCAAGAACCGCTGAACTGGGCCCTTCAAGGCAAGAACCGCTGAACTGGGCCCTTCAAGGCAAGAACCGCTGAACTGGGCCCTTCAAGGCAAGAACCGCTGAACTGGGCCCTTCAAGGCAAGAACCGCTGAACTGGGCCCTTCAAGGCAAGAACCGCTGAACTGGGCCCTTCAAGGCAAGAACCGCTGAACTGGGCCCCGCCGTCTCAAGAACCGCTGAACTGGGCCCTTCAAGGCAAGAACCGCTGAACTGGGCCCTTCAAGGCAAGAACCGCTGAACTGGGCCCTTCAAGGCAAGAACCGCTGAACTGGGCCCTTCAAGGCAAGAACCGCTGAACTGGGCCCCGCCGTCTCAAGAACCGCTGAACTGGGCCCTTCAAGGCAAGAACCGCTGAACTGGGCCCCGCCGTCTCAAGAACCGCTGAACTGGGCCCTTCAAGGCAAGAACCGCTGAACTGGGCCCTTCAAGGCAAGAACCGCTGAACTGGGCCCTTCAAGGCAAGAACCGCTGAACTGGGCCCCGCCGTCTCAAGAACCGCTGAACTGGGCCCTTCAAGGCAAGAACCGCTGAACTGGGCCCTTCAAGGCAAGAACCGCTGAACTGGGCCCCGCCGTCTCAAGAACCGCTGAACTGGGCCCTTCAAGGCAAGAACCGCTGAACTGGGCCCTTCAAGGCAAGAACCGCTGAACTGGGCCCTTCAAGGCAAGAACCGCTGAACTGGGCCCTTCAAGGCAAGAACCGCTGAACTGGGCCCTTCAAGGCAAGAACCGCTGAACTGGGCCCTTCAAGGCAAGAACCGCTGGCCCTTTGGCAGACGTGGCAGGGCAGGATCTATCTCGGGCAGGGCTGCAGGATGTCCTCTGGCCAACTTGCCTCCTCCAGTGGCAGTGGGGTCTGTTATGGACTGTTTGGACTGTGGCTTTGCTCTCCCCAGGATGGCCCAGTGGGCAGGCCACCCACTGTATGGACTGTTTGGACTGTGGCTTTGCTCTCCCCAGGATGGCCCAGTGGGCAGGCCACCCACTGTATGGACTGTATGGACTGTGGCTTTGCTCTCCCCAGGATGGCCCAGTGGGCAGGCCACCCACTGTATGGACTGTTTGGACTGTGGCTTTGCTCTCCCCAGGATGGCCCAGTGGGCAGGCCACCCACTGTATGGACTGTGGCTTTGCTCTCCCCAGGATGGCCCAGTGGGCAGGCCACCCACTGTATGGACTGTTTGGACTGTGGCTTTGCTCTCCCCAGGATGGCCCAGTGGGCAGGCCACCCACTGTATGGACTGTTTGGACTGTGGCTTTGCTCTCCCCAGGATGGCCCAGTGGGCAGGCCACCCACTGTATGGACTGTGGCTTTGCTCTCCCCAGGATGGCCCAGTGGGCAGGCCACCCACTATATGGACTGTATGGACTGTGGCTTTGCTCTCCCCAGGATGGCCCAGTGGGCAGGCCACCCACTGTATGGACTGTATGGACTGTGGCTTTGCTCTCCCCAGGATGGCCCAGTGGTCATGGAGTCCCCTCGTGGATCTGGCGTCGTGTACTCAAGTGGCTGAGGTGCCCCCCCTTCCCTTCCCCCTGAGGTGCCTGTCCTATTTTCTTTCTGATGCCCCTGCAGTGTTCTCTCCGTGGAGTTCTTGTCGTGGGACTGGGCCTTGCCCCTTTGCACAGGACCCCTGTGATCCACGGACAGTGGTTGGACTACATTTAGTAGCTGTATATATTTTGTACATAGTTTATTTCAATATATCTGCCCGTTTATGATCTCTTCTTTTGGTCTTTGCATTATTTCGGAGGGGGGTGGTTTGTGGGTTGTGACAGTGATCTGTGGGAATGCATTGATGTGTGTGTTGTAGTGGGTGTGGGTGGGTGGGTGTGTGCCGGTAATCTTTTCCCTCCCCTGTGTCGTAGGTGCAGTACTCACCGATGTCTTCCGCGCCGCCGGGCGTGCTCCTGGTATATGAGGAGGAATAGGAGTGCGGGGATGACCTGTAACTCTGGCTCCATACTGCCGGAATCTCGCGTGGAGTGCGTAGAGGTGAGCGTTTTCCCGTTCGTAGTCTGTTTCCGCCGTGTTCTTATCGGCGGTGCTCCCGCCCCGGAAAAGGTGGCAGATTGGTGGGTCGTAATAGGGTGGGCGGTACTTTGTCTGCCGCCGGGCTGTTGGCGGGAACCGCCGCGCTGTTTGTTTGTACCGCTGTGGCGGTCGGAGTGTTAAGTTGGCGGGCTGTGTTGGCGGTTCCCGCCAGGGTCAGAATGCCATTTTTAATACCGCCGGTCTGTTCGCGGTCCGACCGCCGCCTCTCCGCCGACCGCCAAGGTCAGAATGAGGGCCATAGTGTAGTGCTAAGAGGGATAAAAGTAGTGGGTTAAATCACAACAATATTAACGGTGTTTGACGTCTGACTTAATTGGGCTGTTGCAGTTAACTTTATGAGGGAGTAGAAAGAACCACAGCCTTGTCTTAGATTTGCTATTGAGCAACTGGCAGACGTACACCCAAGATGCCTCCTTGGAATCTGTACAGTGTGGAAAGTCCCTTGTCGAAGAGCAGTGTTAGACCTGACAGCCTTAGGGTGGTCTTCCCCAAAACGTTTTGCCTGTTTGCCTCACATTTTTGCTGTTGTTGGCTTTAGGACTCTGAGCACATCACCACTTCTGATGAGTGTTAAAGGACATGTGCTTTCTCCCCACAACTGGAAATGTTCGGGTTACCCAAGTAGGTGTGTGCAACCACCAAATCCATGGCTACCCAGGAAGGGAATCAAGGAGGTCTAGAGCCTGGAAGAATAACCCAGATAGATGCCAAAAGGTGAAAGGGCAAGGGGCATGGGAAACCATTCGATGAATGTCTCCCAGCTGAGGTGGATGGGGTGCGAGAGGAGGTGGCCCCGGAGCCCAGTGGAGAGGACATATCCTTCCTTGGTGATCTACCTAACTTGCTGGACGACAAGTGGGAGGAGGGCCCACCAGGGAGGGATTCTTCAAGGTGCAGAGGGAGTGCCTCGCCTTGGAGGGTATGATGCAACAGGCCAAAGCCCAGGCTGCAGGTGATGCCTCTGGTAGTCACCAGATTTACTGGGAGGGCAACCTCCTGTATAGCGAATCTAAGGTACCTGTGCATGGGGCAACAAGGGCTCTGATGGTTCCCCCAATGCTACACGGCCTTCCTACTAAAGCTGGCTCATGAGAGACACCTGGCATGACATGTGGGCCAGAACAAGACCTTTGCCAAGCTTGTCCCCCACTTTTACTGGGCCTGGATGAAGATTTCCTCAGATACCTTCTGTACGACTTGCTTGACCTGCCAGGCCAGTGGGAAGACAGGGCAGAAGCTGAATGCTTCCCTGAATCCCTTACCTGTTATTGGCACCCCCTTTAAAATGGTGGGCATCAACATTGTTGGGCATACTGATCCACAGTCAGCCTCTGGCTGCAGGTTCATTCTGGTTCTGGTTTTCATTCTACAAGATACCTAGTGGCCATACCTCTCAGGAATGCAACTGTACCTGCAATGACTAAGGCCCTAATGGAGATTTTTACTCAAGTGGGTTCCCCAAGGAAGTGGTTTCTGACAGAGGCACACACTTCATGTCTGCTTATATGCAGCCAATTTGGATATAGTGGAGTTATCTCTAACTTCTCCATACCCTACCACCCCAAAACAAATGGGCTTGTTGATAGATTCAATAAGACCCTCAAATGCATGACCAAGAACCTGTCTGAGGAACAAGTGGGATGTCCTCTTGCCATGCCTACTTTTTTGCCTACAGAGAGGCACCACAGAAGGGGGTTGGATTCAGCCATTTTTGGTGGCCCTAGGACTCTGAACACTTTACCACCGATGCCCAGTGCTAAAGTATATGTGTTCTCACCTCTAAATATGGTTTGATTGCTACATTCACAATTGGCCTATTTAATTTACTTATAAGTCCCTAGTGAAGTGCACTACTTGTACCCAGGGCCTGTAAATTAAATGCTACTAGTAGGACTGCAGCACTGCTTGTGCCACCCACTCAAGTAGCCTGAAACATGACTCAGACCTGCCATTGCAGGACCAATGTGTGCAGTTACACTTCCATGTCAACTTGGCATTTAAAACCTCTTGCCAAGCCTCAAACTCCACTTTTATTATATATGACATCCCTAGGGTAGGTCCTAGGTATCCCATAGGGAAGGGTGCTATGTAATTAAAAGGCAGGACTGATACTTTTAAGTTTTACATGTCCTTATGGTAGAAAACTCCCTAAATCATTTTTCACTGTGGAGAGACCTACCCCTCTCACAGGTAGATATTGGGGATTCCTTAATACATGTAATAAGCTGTAATTCCTAATTAAGAAGGAGAAGATATGTCATGTTCAGTACCTATGGAATTGTGATAAAAAAATCCTCTTTGATAGTAAAGTCTGATTTATTGTTACAATTTTGAAATGCCACTTTTAGAAAGCTGGCAATTTCCTACTCTCATCCCTGCAGCCTGTCTCCATTACATGACTGGGCTGGGTGACAGCTGAACTTTGTGCATTACCTCTAGATAACCACACACAAAGGGAGCTTAGGTGTAACTGTCAGGCCATCAACATCCTGATGGTCCATCCTGGGCAAGAAGGATGGGAGGAGCTGATACTTGCACCTGAATAGGCAGCCCCCTGCTTCAACACAAAGGGCTGCATAACCTCTGTAGTGAGTCTAGAGTCAGGGCAGGAAGAAAGGACCTCTGTGCAATTCAAAGACTCTTATTTGAAGTCACCCCCACTTCAAAGGGCACATCTGGGTATAAGTACAGGACTTCTGACCCTACCAAATCATTACCTTACTGGACCTAGGAAGAACAGGTAGAATGGCTGTTGTGCTGCTACAAGGACTGCCACTCTGGACTACTGCTCTGTAAGACATTCTTTTCTGTTGTACTGCCCTGCTGCCCTCTGCCCTGCCGAGAAAGGACTGGACCCATCTCACATAAACCTAGAGTGACTCCAAGGGTTTGCTGGCTTGCCTCCTGTTCTTAAGTCTCAGGGACACAAGACATCCAACTCCTCATCAACAGTACCTGGGCTTTGCTTGCTGCAAGTCTTGCTCTGCTAAGTGGTGCCAGTCCAGCCCAGAGCTTTTGGAAGTGTGTATAAAGTTCTGCAACTGCCAGAACCAGCACATCAATGTCATTGTGCCGATCAGAACCGACAATACCAGCTGCAAGATCAATGCTCTACTGCTGTTGCAGGAAACGGACTGGTGCATTATACTTAAAACCTGCTGAATCGCCCTCAGAACCTGTTTGAACTGTTGTACACATACTTTACACATTGCCTCCTAAGTTAAGCTTGACCACTCTGGGCCAAGCTACCAGAAGGTGAGCACAGGTTAATATATGGTGTGTATCTGACTTACCCTGACTAGGATTAAAACCTTATTTGTAACAGACAGTAATACTAATAGTTATTGTATGGTATGCTTCAGCACACATTTAAAGACAAATAGATTGTGGCTATCTCCATGGAGTAAATCTTCACCTATGGATGCCTACTTACAGTTCATGGGTCTATAGTGGACAGTGAGGGGAAGTCTTTTTGTGAGTTCTCATTAGGGCATCTTTATTATATATAATTTGGTTAGGAGCGATGTTGGATCCATTAAAAGTGCAATTGGAAAGATTGTGAGTAGAGAATTGGTGACCAACCAGAATAACAGATTTCCATACCAGTGAATATATCATAGTTGAAATAGCACACTAGTGTTTTAAAAGGTTAAAATGTGATTGGCATCTGACTTCTGTGGCATCTTTATGACTAGGACTAGCCTTTTGCCTAAGTGAGAAGCTAGTGATTAGCCAAGAAAAGTATGATGGAGAAATGGAAGATTGAATGTTTTAATGCATGTACTTCAGGCATTTGGGAGTTAGAGAGAGGAGGTGATCTATTTTTTTATTTTTTTTATTTTATTTTTTAAGGACACGCAGCGGGTTACATGTTTGCAATAATAAAGAGGAAAAAAAAGCAAAAAAAAAGAAGCATAAATACATCAATATTGTCGTACAGGTGAAGCAAACATTCTGAACAAGAGTCAATGATAATGGTTTCTACTCTTAGGAATCTCATAAATTTACTTATATAGTCGGCACATTCTCGGGGCCCAAGAGCCATACGGAGAGAGGTGCCCAAGCTCTAGTGAATCTTTTACAGGCCGCTGCTCCTTTTAGTTCATACAGGCTATTCTCCAGGTGATACATAGATAAGAGTTGTGAAAACCATTGATTGAACCGTGGGGGATCAACATCACGCCACAGAGATGCTATACAGTTACGAAATACTGACATTGCTATGAACAGAAAGTATCTATCTCGACTATTGCAGACTGAATGATCAACTCCCAGTAAAACCATTTGAGGTGTCAGATAGATAGACTGTTTCAAGATTTTCTTCAATATATCGGATATCCCAGTAATCAAACTTCCCAGTTTTACACACTGAAAGAACATATGACAGAGATCTGCTTTCGGGCAACCGCATCGTGGACACAAAAAAACCCGCCGTTTTGCCCCAGCTCGCAATCTTAGCAGGTGTATAATATAAATTATACAATACCATAAAGTGTTGAGCTTGCGGGCCAGCAGACACTAAAACCGTCCGTGCCATTTCCATAGACTCACAAACCTCTGTCTCTTTAGCTCCAACCCGTGCTTCCCATTTTTTAACCAATGTCGCCAGGTCATCTTGTATAGAATTTAAAAGCATTGGATACAGATTTTTAATACCGCAGCTAGTGGGGTGTCGTGAGACTTCCATTAGCTTAATCTTATCCGTGTGCCAACCTTGGATCATACTAGTTAGTAAAAAGGCTCTAATCTGTAAAAATTTAAAAAAGTCTATTTTTTCCAGCGCAAATTCCGCACTCAGTTCCTCAAAAGATTTGAGGTGGCTGCCAGAGTGAAACAAGACCCCGACTTTGTGAATACCCCGATTACTCCACCTCAAGCAATAGTGGTCTTTAAATATTGCTGGAAGCGTGGGGGTAATCCACAAGGGAGTGTAGTGGCAGATTCGTCCTATACCTATCTTGCGCTTAACCTGGGTCCATGCCTTAAATGCAGCATAAATTACCTTAAATTTAACCTTTTTATAGTAGCTGGGTTCCAGAATCCGCAGGAAGACTGCGTCTGCTTCTTTGCCCAGAATCAGGGTATATATCGAAGGGAGAGCATCTTGCCCGGGTCTATCCGTAACATAAAGTATCTGTGCATACTGAAGCACTGCTGCCAAAAAATAAAGTTTAAAATTGGGAAGTGCCCACCCCCCTTGCTCTCTTGGGAGAGTCATATAATGGAAAGCCCGGCGCGGCTTTGTATAGGACCAAATGAAGCTATTAACCAATCCCTCTATTAATTTAAACCAATCTTGCCCAATCTCTAGGGGGATTGTTCTAAAGAGATAGAGTATTTTGGGTAGAAACACCATTTTTATCACATTACAGCGTCCCATGAGTGACAAGTGTAGATTGTTAATGCGAGCGAGATCTTTCCTAGTCTTTGTTAAAATTGGGCCCATGTTTATTTTCACCACTTCGTCAAGGTTTGCTGTAAGTTTAACACCTAAATATTGTACCTGTGTCAGCACCCGCTCGTCCTTAAAATCTACTGATTCATTCACCAATATTTGGCATTTACTCTTGTTCAGCAAATAACCAGATCTTTTCCCAAACTGCAGGGCTTCCTGCTCTATTTCCCATATAGCAGTCCTGGGGTCCGTGGTCACCACCGCGATATCGTCTGCATATGCTAAAATCTTAGTACACCCCCCTTTCAATGAGACTGGCATGATCCGACCATTCCGGATCATTTTCCTGATCAAGGGATCAATATATAGCGCAAAAAGCAGTGGTGAACACGGGCACCCTTGTCGCGTGCCTCTTTGAATATTGATTGAGGACGACTTTAGCCCGGCAACTTGTATAGTAGCCGTTGGGTTTTGGTAAAGCTGTTGAATTGCCTTGACAAACCCGGGACCGATGTTATTTTTACGCAGGACAGACCATAAAAAGGGCCAATGGACCCGATCGAAGGCTTTTTCCGCGTCTAACAAGATTACTGCCATGAGAAGCCTGGCTATTGCACTAACATCAAGTAACGTAATAACTCGTCTTATATGATCTGCCGTGCTTTTCCCCGGGATGAAGCCATGCTGCCATGGAGATACTAAGCCTGAGATTACCAAACTCAAGCGGCTAGCAAGTATTTTAGCGTAGATTTTGGCATCGCTGTTAATTAAAGAAATTGGGCGATATGAACCAGGCTGAGTGGGTTCCTTGTCCTTTTTAAAAAAAACTACTATCTTAGCCTCCCCCAGGACGCCGGTTGAGGAGCCCCTGCTTGTACTTCAATAAATAAGTTAAGTAGCTGTTTACATATCTCCACAAAAAAAAACTTTATAGAATTCTAGTGGAATTAGATCCCCCCCCTGCCGCCTTCCCACTAGCCAAGGCACGAGTTGCTACATCCAATTCCTCCAGTGTCATAGGTGCTTCTAAAGCTGCCTTATCTTCCTCTCTTAACTGACCTGATATCTCATTGCCCGCGGCATCGATCCCTTCCTCTTCTTGGGGCTGTTCTTCCTGGGTATATAATTTTTGATAGAATTGTCTAAAGACTTCCATAATCTCAGGACCGTTGTATACCATCCGCCCTTCTTCATTCACTAAGCTTTTAATACTCCCAAATACCTGCTTTTGTCTTATTCTTAAGGCCAGCTGTTGGCCCACTTTCCTGCTATACTCATAGCATTTCTGACGGTATACTAAAAATTTTGCAGCAGCCTTATCCATGAAAATCTTGGCGGCTTCTGCCTTAATGATATTCACATCGCACAGAATATCTGAAATATCTACTCCACTGCGGATCACTTCCCCTAGTCGCTGCTCAGCTTTAACCAGCTTTGTCTGAACTAATTTTAGCTGATCCGTGCGTATTTTCTCCTTTCTTAACCCATAGCTCAGGGTTTCTCCTCTGACAGCAGCATTAAAAGTATCCCAAACTATCTGACAAGAAGCAGAACCCTGATTTATCTTAAAAAATTCAGGGATCCATTCCTTCATTTTATGGATATACACTGGATCAGCTAATAGTGTCCTATCAAATGTCCAAGATCTCGGCTGCGGGCCCTTTCTCCCTGTCTCCAAAGCCAAAACCAATGGGTTGTGGTCTGATATAATTCTAGGAAGTCTATTGACCCCTATTTGGTTTTGTAGAGAGGCTGTCACAAAAAAGTAGTCTAACCTGACTAATTTCTTATGCGGAGCAGAGAAAAAGGTGGACCCTGAATCCTGCGGGCAACACAACTGCCAGACGTCGATCAAGCCATGATTAATGGCCAATGACTGAAGTGCCCTAAAAACTTTGTTTTTTCTACCCAGATAGAGTGTTTGTTCCTGAATGGGTTCTTTACTATCTAAATGTATATTGAAATCTCCACACATTATGATAGGTGTTGCCCAATTCGTAAGTTCTAAATTAAGCCAATCCAGTATCTCTGGATCATCTGTGTTAGATCCATAAATAGAACATAGAGTGAACCTTAGTCCCTTAGCCGAGCATTCCAACAGAGCAAGCCTGCCAAGATTATCAGCAAATTGTTTATGTATAACCAGAGTACTGATCCGAGTTAATATCGCTACCCCTCTAGTGGTTGTGTGTTGTCGTGTAAAAACCGCTAGCTTCCACCCATAAAACTCCATTAGCTGCTTTTGTGTACCTGGAATATGTGTTTCCTGCATACAAATAATATCGACATTCCATGACTTGAAAACCTCTCCTACAAACTGCTGCTTCTTGTTATTATTGAGCCCACAAACATTCACTGTGGCGATACGTATTTCACTTTGCTGTCCCATTTTTATGGATGCTGATCCTTCTAGTTCCCCTGTATGCCTTGTTTGACTTTACTGCTTTCACACCCTGACACCTTTTCCACTGATAAGAGCCATCCCCGCACCCCCTGCTGCGTGTCCCATTATCCTTTTTGTCCCTGTGACCCCCCCACCCTCCTCTAACCCACCCCCCAACCCTTACCCCTACAAATGGAATCGCCAGGCTTCTGAGCCTGTAAGATGGTAATTGCCAGTCCCGTTAGCCCACCCATACGTAAAACACCTTCACACAGTTATGGCTTGCCAATCAATACACGCGGCCCCTCATCTTCACCCTCCCGATCAAAAACCCTTAACCGATAGATGTTCAAAAAAAAAAAAAAAACACCTCAATCAGTATCACATACATTTACATATAAACAACTATTCACGGCAGTCCCTCCCCCCCCTTCTCCCGTACCCCCTGCACTTGACCAGTTTTCAACTGCTGTACATATTCCCCCGCCTTAATTTCTGAAAGAAAAAATCTTGTAGTTGTCTTGTAGACAACTTTTAGAAGCGCAGGGTTTAGCAAGTAGGCTTCCGCCCCCAACTCTTGAAATTGAGCAATCATCTGCCTAAGTCGCCACCGTCTTTCTACAGTGGCATGTGCGAAGTCTGGCCTACTAAAGAATGATACACCTTCCACCGTCACCTTTGAGTTGGGGCGGGCTTTTTCAAACACAGCCTGTCTCAGTAAAAAATTACCAAAATACACTATAATGGCCCGTGGGTAACTCTGGTCTCTATTAGTAGCAGTCAAAGCTTGTTTTTTCTTCATTAACGGAAAAAGGTGTGCTCTCTGAATCTCCTTTTCCCAATCCCAACCATTCAAGTCTGGGAATGCTTGCTTAAAAAGTGAAGCTATATAAGCCCTAGTATCCTGCCCCTCGAGGTCCTCTGCTATACCCAAGATCCTCAAGTTATTCCGCCGCTGACGGTTTTCAGCATCTTCCAGTTTCCATTAAATATCCGAGATCTGCTGCCCCTGTGTCGTCGTCTGTGCTGTTGCTGCTTTAACTTCGATTTCCAGCTCCTCCGTTCGAGTCTCCATGGTGGCGATGCGTACACCAATATCCTGGCAGGATTTGACCACTTTTTTAATAGATAGTTGTAGCTGTCTGCTAGCTGCTTTCATTTTCCTGCTCTCCCTCTGAGTCTGTTCATGATTCTGAACCATTGTCCTGTAGATAAGATCCAAAGAAGGAGGTTCTGCAAGGTCGCCCGTGGGGGGGGGGCACCAGAGTACTACAGGCCGAATCCCTTTTCGAAAAGGCCTGTTGGGTGGCCGTATAATCCCACTGCATTTCACCATCCTCCTCTTGAGGCTTGATCGGGTCTCTCCTAAGCTTGGCCCTTGAGCTGCTCCTGGCTTCAGTTTGCTCAGCTGATTTTCTTCTGCATGTTAAGTAGTTCGATACCCAGATACTTGCAGCAGAGCTACTCTCAATATCTGAATCTGTTAAAGGAATTTCTTCGTTCAAATCTGAGTCTTTAGACTGATCAGAGAGAGAAAAAAAACTCTCTGCTGTATCAAATGGCCCCTGATCGGTGTTTGTTGGTTTCGCCTCTTTTCCCCTCTGGGCAGGAGCTGGGGGGGGTAGTCTCATATATCGTTGAGGACTTGGCCATATCGTCAATTTGTTGCAAATTTAACTTGCAGCTTGATGGACTAGATTGTACTACACATTTCTCTGGAATGGATTCCTGAGACCTCTGATTTGACTCCTTAAGTTCCTGCTCGGATAGCTTTGCACACCCCATTGGGGGGAGGGCCACCCCCTCCCCGCTATTTCCTGGGCTTGTACTGGTGGTCTTAGGTGATCTAATAGTAATGGGAATTTGGTGGCTCTGGTGTCCATATTTGTAATACAGCACAGGCGACTGAATAATTTTATAATTGTGATAATTTGTAAGTAATTTAGCTTTGGTGTACTGACACTTACATAAATATTTTTTCTATTGTTTCTAGAACAGTCTCCATGTTCAATAAGATACACTAATTTATATCGTGAAGAAGGTGGTTAAATATTGATGTCACCACTGAAACGTGCGTTGACCATGAACATTTGTTGAGTTCCCCAGCGTTGCAATTGCCCCCTTTTGCCGAGTCACCTTTAAACATTTTGCCTTCATCCCTGCTGCTTTTTTAACCAATGTGTGTTGGCTTTTAGAACTCTGTGCACTTTACCACTGCTAAAGTGTTTGTGCTTACCCCCTAAAGCAGGGTAAACCAGCTTACATCCAGTTTGAACATTTAATTTGTTTATAAGTCCCTGATACATTGGTACTACATGTACCCAGGACCTGTATTAAATGCCACTAGTGGGCCTGAAGCTTTTATTGTGCCACCCTCATAAGTAACTCTTTAACACATGTCTCAGGCATGTTGTTGCACCGAATGCAGTTTTAAACTGCCATTTCAACCTGGCAAAAAAAACCTTTTGCAATGCCTAAACGGCCCTTTTTCAATACCTATGTCACCCCTGGAGTAGGCCTTAAACATTCCATAGGGAAGGGTGCAGTGTATTCAAAAAGAGGGTCATGTATTTTTTGGCTTTAAATTAAATGTTGTAGTAGTGAAAAACTGACACATTTGTTTTCACTGTTGTGAGGCCTACCTCTCCCGTAGGACAACATTGGGTTACCTTATTACATTGAAAAATTGATAACCTTTGTCTGGGAGCAGATAGAAATACTATGCTTGGTGTCTAAAGAGTTGTAACTTAAAATCCTCTTTATGCTAAAGTCTGATTTTAAGTTACACATCTGAAAATGACACTTTTCAGATTCAGGCATTTTCTTGTCCTAACCATTTAGAGCATGCAGGCTTTCCTGGGTCACATGACTAGGTGTAGTTGGCAATTGGTCTTTGTGTATTCCTCCCAGACAGCCACACAATAAGGGGCTGGGTGTTGGCAGGATGGGCCATCCACAGAACGATGGAGGAGAACTGTGCACAGTCTCACTTGCACTTCAAAGACACTGCGTCAGTTCACACACAAAGAACTTCACACTAGGCTATTGTGACTTCAGACACCCTGGGATGACAGCCAGGGGCTTCAGGAAATTCCAGACACACCTGCTGGTGGAGGGGGACTCCAGGAGTTTCTTCCACTTCAAATGGGGTGCTAGGTATAAATGTAGGATCATCAGACCCATTCTTCAATATACTGCTGGATCTGTGGCTATTACAGAAAAAGGACTGCCCTGCTGCCAGGTTACTGCCCTGCTTAGTGAGGCCTGCCCCGCTGCCTGAAAATGAAGGCTGGACCTGCTCCCTTCATCCAGAATACTCGTGTGACTCCAAGGGTCAGTTGACCGACTTCCTGTTCTGAGCCACAGGGACTCAACTAGCTCCAGAGGCCTCAGAGGATGTGACTTCAACATTAGGGAGAGCATGTGGCTTTGGCAGTAGGCAGGATCCCACATGGCCTGCCTCTGGCTCCTTCAGTGACCCCTCCATACACCTCCGGTGACGTCACATGCGGATGTGGCACAATATTATGGTGCCAGCTGTCACACGAGTCACACTGTCAACTACAATGCTCTAGCATTTTGATTTCTCTGTGTCCCGGCTACAACAGATGGCGAGGAAGGTGAAGGTGGCTTCTCCCCAAAGAGAAGCTTGAGGTGGTGAACTGAATGTGTTGGGTGGCACATTGAGGTCTGGTGAGTGGGAGTTAAATATGGGAGTGAAGAGCCGGGTAGGGTCCTGAGGGAGGCATCTAGTTGCTGTGAGGAGTCGCAGTGAGTTGAGGCCTGCTAGAAAGAGCCTTGTGAGTCCCATACTTCCCCAGATAGTATGCAGCATCACTGTGCTAAACCCACTGTCCCAAGTTCACCAAGTGTGAGAGCAAGACCCAAGATTCTTCAAGCTCATCCAGCCCCCGTCAGCTGAATAATAGCAGAATGCAAAATCTGCCTAACTAGACTTATACTACTCTTACTATTAGTGCTGCCAAGCCCTTGAGGTCATTTGACGGTCCCCAGGAAGACAGGAACAGCTTTATTGTGAACATTGACAGAGTAATGTTGAAGTGGAAGTAGATGTGGTAACATCCTGTCCAGACTCAGCAACTGCAACCACATCAATTGTGAGACTCAAGGAAAATCCCCTGTTTAAAAAATCCCTTTCCAAGGGGGTGCCTAGATTGAACTTGAACATACATGATATCAGGGGCCCAGTCTGGAGCTAAGCAATGTGTGTTCGCAAGAACTTTTGTAGAGGGTCAACACTGATACAGCACAATCAGGAGAAATAACTTCACCACCACTGCTTTCAGCATTAGACTTGCCATCCACACAAAGTTCAAGTGAAGTCTTAGATGTTAACAGAAGAACGGGCATGTGAGTGACCAGACACCTACAGCAACTGTTTTATCCCTTGATTCTGGAAGTGGGAATGGCACTAATTGCACCAACATGACTTCTCAGTTTCTTATACAGCAACTAGAGGCTTTAAAATCACAATTGGAAACTATACTGGCTAAGATTCAGAACTTGAAAATGCAACAAGCTAGGAAAATTGAGATGCTGCACCAAAGACTGGCCAAAATAGAGGCAAACTTTAATCTTTTACCTAAGAGCTCCTTCAGTGACCCCTCCCTCCACCTGCAGGGGCCGAACAAGGAATATCCAAACCTGAGGAAAAACTAGCTACTTGCCACAAAGATCAGGTCTAGGTACAGAGAAAGCTGGATCAATTGATGATGAAAGTGGAGGAAATGGAAAATCATTCTCGGCATTCCAATCTTCACTTCACATGTTTTCCAGAAGACAGCAAATCACCAGGGAACATTCAGAGTGTGCTATGTTTACTAGAGTCATTAATCAAGAAACCTTCTAACAGACGCTTCTTATGACTTGACAATTATGAGGGTGCATACGGTTCCGTCGCACCGATCTACTGATGAAAAATATACAAGAACGATTCTGGTGAACTTTAGTATTAAACAGCAGATCATGGCTGCAGCCATGAGGCGAAAAACCTTTGCCATTTCAGAGAAAGTTCACATGAGGGTGTTTTTGCCACCGCATACCACGGAAAGGCCTTCTAGGAATTAATAAGAGAATTCAGGTTTCTTGGGGGACAGGCCTATGTGGTCCAGCAATCAAAGTTGAAGGTGCTCATAGACGGGCAATTTCAGTTGTTTTCATCAGTAGAAGAGGCACAGGCTTTGCTGGTTAGGATGACAAAGACTTAAAGAAAGGACCTGACAATTGGATAAACTGTCAATGATGTGGCGGGGAGGATTTATTGAGAATTGTGCTTTCTTTTTTTCCTTTTTTTCCTTAGGGGATGGAGGAGGTCACATGCTGGAGCATTCTGGGTGCTGTGTCATGGCATCCGTAGGTTGGACAGCAACCTGGGCAGGAGGCGGGAAACCCTCCCTTTGGAGGTTGAGTACAGAGGTGGTGGAGGAGAGGAGGGTTGGGGTAAGGTGGATTCAGTTAAAATGGGCAGGTTGGAAAAAAAGCAATTATATCGACTGTCAGGGGCTAGTCAGAATGTTTCTTCTTTTCTTAAGGGTGGTGGGTGCATGATGTGCTAGGCATTTTCAAGATGCTTTTGTGGGTGGCTCAAAGGTATTAGGGGAAGGTGGGATAAACAATGACACATCATATAATGTTTATTACCTGAAAAGTCAATGGTTTGGTAAATAAGCAAAAATGTGGTGCTTTGTTAAAGTGGTTATCTTCATTAAACCGTGAGATGATCTTGCTCAAGAAGACACGCATGAAGTCCAAACATCCAAAAACCACTATTCTCTTCAGTTATTCGGAGGCAAATTTTTCCTCCGCAGGGGCTGCTTCACAGGGAATGGCGAGTTTACTCTCAAAGAGGGTGGACTGGTAGATAAAACAGCTTTTGTGTGATACAATGGGCTGATGGATTTGGATAAGTGTTAAAGTGGCCGGCAAACGTTTGAATTTTCTGAATTACTAAGATCCTATTTCTGATGAAGTGGGGGCACTTAATCAAATTTACAATTTGACAATTCAGGCAGATGGCCCCTTAGTTAAAGGAGGTGATATCAACGTTTTGCAAAATCCTACCCTTGATGCGTCAAATCAGGTCAAGAGGCCACCAAATCACAAAACCAAATTACTGATAGCACTATTTAAACAGGATTGTGTTTTGGTGGATCCCTGGCATCTTTTCTTACTTGTTATTCCCATGGGTTTGGGTCAGTCTCAGAGCTAGACTATTTTTTGGTAATTAAACTTTTGTGCTGAGGAAGGGTGGATATTTGGGCTCACCCTTTTTCAGACCACTCCCTTGTTCTTTTAGAGATAAATCTTAGTATTCCGAAGAGTAGGAGGCCAAGGTGGCAGTTTGATAAGGCCTTGTTAGCTTATCAAATTTGGCTGAATGACACGCAAGGATTCATTCAGGAGTTTTTCGAGATCAATGTTGAATCTGCCCCCCTTTCTAAGGTTTGGGAGGCATTCAAGGCTGCATTTAGGGGGCACGTGATATCATATAATGCTAATCTCTCTAGAGTGTGCTCACCCAAAATTCAGCAGCTTTAAACAACACTTGATAAGGCCTCGACCGAATTGTTAAGCCTACCCTGAGGGCTGCCACTTGTTCAGGCTCAAATGCAAGTGCAGGTAGAAAAGGACAAATAGGAGTTAAGGGATTTTTGCTACTAGAAGAGATTTCCGACAGCAGAGCATTTAATGAAAGACTTTATGAGGAGAGTCAGCAAGTTTGGAAATATCTGGCATGGTCAACAAAAGCCCAGAAGAGTAGGCAGTTAATTACCCAGGTGCAAGACCCCAGTACAGGAATAATCTCAGATGACAGTATGAGGATAGTAGAGGTTTATTATGATTATAGGCGGACTTATGGAGAGACTCAGTTAGTGCCACCAGGGGAACTTGAGCACAACTACAGACCGATCTCCCTTTTACCATGCTGAGGCAAGATCTTAGAGAAATTCAACAGACACCTCACTGACTGCCTCAGCAACCACCTGCTCCTCAATGCAACGTAGTCCAACTTCAGACCCAACCACAGTACAGAAACAACATTCATTCCTGCAACAGGTGACATTCGCATGATCCTGGACAGAGGTGATATGGTGGTCCTCTTCCTGCTGGATATCTCATCAGCATCCAACACATCTCTCTCCCCAACCTTACCAAATGCCTACAAGAGATTGGCATCCAAGAATCCTCCATCTGTTGGATCTGCTCCTTCTTGTCAGATTGAACTCAAGCTTTCAGCCTGGCACTGTACTCCTCGGAAACCCATGAACTCTTCTGTGGAATGCCTCAAGGTTCACCACCCAGCCCTACCCTCTTCAACTCATGCATTATGACTCTGGTCAATGTCATATGCGTACGGAACATCAACATCCTTTCCTACACAGACAACATGCAACTCATACTCTCCTTCTCAGACAAGATCCACAACACAAGGACCAAATACTCCACTTGTATGCCCACAGTTGCCAACTTGAAGAAATCCAGCTATCTCAAGCTCAGCAGCGACATGACAAAAGTAGGGATGTTTTTGCAAAAACACCTCATCCTGGAACTCTGCTTGGAGGCTGACCAGCATATGAACCACACCCACCCACAGCAACCATGCCAGGAACTCCTGGATTGTCACTGGCAACAGACTGGACATGACCACAGAAGTCAACACCTTCAAAGCAACCTGCTTCCAGACCCTGAAAAATCAGTACCCACTCCATCATCTCCAGCAAGTTGGGCTACAGGGACACCCTTCATACTGGATACACAAAGCAACTCACCAGAATACTACAAACCAACCAGAACGTGTCAGCCAGACTCATCCTGATCCATACAAAACACACCACACTTCATGGAACTTCAATGGCTCCCCATACACAGAAGCACAGAGTTCAGACTCCTCACTCACATATTTAAGGCCCTACACAACACACCCTACATATGTGAACAATAACATCTCCATCCATCAGCCCCCCAAACATCCACTCTGCCAGACTTCTACTCACATAAATCCCATGAATACACAGAAAAAGATCTGGAGGCAGGACCTTCTCATACATCGCTCCTAAATCGTGACTGACCTCCAATTACACATAAGAGCCCCTTCCTCTCTTCATGAGTTCCACAAGAAGGTGAAGACCTGGCTATTCCATCCTAGACTAGACTAGGCACACCTGCTTAATGCCAGGATATACTCAGGGGATGATATTGTACTTTACAAATTAACATGACATAATGTAACATAACACAGATTACGAGGCCCAACAATTATAGGGCCAAATGTACCATACAACCGATTTGCGATTCTCAAATAGCGATTTTTAAGAAATCGCTATTTCAGAAATGCAAAAAGGTATGTTTGATTTTTGCGATTCGGTAATAGCGATTTCTTAAAAATCGCAAATGCTATTACCGAATCGCAAATAGAGAATCTGTCCCCATTCGCACCTATGGGCCTGTTGGCCCATATCTGCAAATGTTTTGCATTTCCAAAATTGCGATTTCTTAACCAGAAATCGCAATTTTGGAAATACAAAACCCCAGGGTGCTGGGGGCCTAGGGCCCCCTCTGCTGCACACCCAAATATGTTTTGGGGACATGTAAGGTGCACACATGCCAAAAGGGCATGTGTGCTTTACATGTACATTTTAAAAATGCATTTTAAATGCATTTTTTAATTTTGCACATGGTTACCACCAGGTTCAATCTGGTGGTAAATAGTGATTCCTAAATGCCCAAATCGCATTTAGGAATGGCTTCATACATGTGCTAAGAAATCGCAAATAAGGAATCCTTATTTGCAATTTCTTATTTAGATAGTCGCAATTTGCGACTCTCTAAACAGGGTCGCAATTTTTTTTAAAAATCGCTTTTTTTGCGATTCCTTAAAATTGCGTTCAGAAGGTCTTTCATACATTCTGAACTGGCGTTTTGCATTCACAAACGGGCATTCACACCCTTTGCGAATGCAAAAAACCTTGATAGATCTGTCCCATAGAGTCTATGGCCCATACAATTATGAAGGTTGGAAGTGATTTAGAAATCGCTCAACAAGAACATATGTTTTTCTTAAATAATGTAACAAAGTAGGAAATTCCCTACATACTGAGGTGAATGCCAGACCAATACAACCAGATATTACCATGGCTGAAGGGGAAGAGCATAATTTCTACAAATATTATCCAACTACTAACTGGAATTCTGGTCTAGGTTTGGCATGTGTGTAAAATGCTTCCACTGGACCAGCAGCAATTTCAGATGTTTATGTCTCAATGCCATTTACATTTTATAATTCACCCACAAGCATTTTCAATTGATACCAAGATGATAGTGTTTTAATGTCCTACATCACCAAGTATGCTCTTCTGTCTGCCATATCTAATAATAAAAATCTAATTTTGTCAAATTGGGTGATTTTTGTAATGAGCTTCTCTGGTGTGTTTAGTAAGAAGCATACTGTACAATCCAATCCACACTTATGGAATTGTTATCCCCTAGGTAGGGGAGAAGATTAGCAGGCTCCAAAAGCTCTGGTCAGAAGCAGGGTGGACAAACAAATGAATTAACAGTCACAGCCTTTTGCAATGGCTAAAAGGGAGAAATTAAAGAAGAAACATTGCTAATTGTCAGCAGACCAACAGTTTATGTTCCGCTAATCAATCTTGCATTACAAAAAGAAGAAAAGAGATTCAGAGAGAAAGAAAAACCCTCATCTAGTAGACACTTCATATCTGTGGTGATCTAAAGTCAAGGTCACGTATAGCCAAGGGCGCTAGTTCTTGCATGCGCTGTGTCAAACAAAGAGACACACACTCTCTATTATGGTGTGGGTGAAAGACCCAGTGCAGTCTACAACTGTTTATTTTATAGCCTCTGGCCATGCATGGCCAGAGGATGCACAAAGGGTGCATCCGAGGCAACTGTTTCATCAAGGGAGGGCCGGGTGGCTCATCACATCCCTTCCCAAGCTGGTGGAAGTGTTCATCCTAGAGTGTGACACACAAAGGGGGTGATTCTGATTCTGGCGGGCGGCGGAGGCCGCCCGCCAGAATTCCGCCCCCATTATACCGCTCCGCGGTCAGAAGACCGCGGAGGGTATTATGAGTTTTTCCCTGGGCTGGCGGGCGGTCTCCAAAAGACCGCCCGCCAGCCCAGGGAAAAACTCCCTTCCCACGAGGATGCCGGCTCGTAATCGAGCCGGCGGAGTGGGAAGGTGCGACGGGTGCAGTGGCACCCGTCGCGTATTTCAGTGTCTGCAAGGCAGACACTGAAATACTTTGCGGGGCCCTCTTACGGGGGCCCCGCGACCCCCCCTACCGCCATCCTGTTCATGGCGGCTTTCCCGCCATGAACAGGATGGCGGTAGGGGGGGTCAGAATCCTCATGGCTGCGGAGCGCGCTCCGCAGCCATGGAGGATTCAAACGAGCAGCGGAAAGTCAGCGGGAGACCGCTGACTTTCTGCTTCTGACTGCGGCTGAACCGCCGCGGTCAGAATGCTCGTTGGAGCACCGCCAGCCTGTTGGCGGTGCTCCCGTGGTCGGTGGCCCTGGCGGCCACCGGCCGCCAGGGTCAGAATGACCCCCAAAGTCTTTGAGTCTTTGGCTTGATGGCCGGTTTGGCTGGAGATCACACAGCTGATGACAAGAGTGTCTGGTGTCTTCTTGAGTGTCTGTGGGGCTTTCAGCCCTTCGTTTCCTGACTCCCTGTTTTGGCATATGGTCAACTGGTGCCTTTCATTGGGCTCCCTCTCATTAGTGTGCTTATGTAGTGTTTTTAGCTTCTGTGGTAGCTTCTTGGGACTCAGGGAATGTTACCCTGCGGAACCCTGAAATGTTCCTAGTCAATTGCTCAGCCCCTTTTTTGATGGTGACCAAAGTGCCGGCCACAGCGAGCACTGTCACACTCCATGTTAAAACAGTGTTCGGAACTTCCAGCCAGTCTTCTTGTCCCTGATGATCACACAGTCTCGGGGATACAGATGTTGTGCTGCAGCATGTCACCTCTGGCTTCCCCATGTGTTGTGCAACCGCCCCACTTGGATCTCCTCAGGGTTGTAAGGATGCAGTGACCACCCAGTGCAGGTTGGTATGGTGTCATGCCTTACTCTGTTCAACATTAGTGACCAGAGGGCTCTTTGCTTGGTGCAGTGTGGTGTTAAGTGAATGCATGAGATGGTCAACTTCACCATTCGCCTACGGCCATTGAGGGTTGATGCAATGGTGCTGTATTCCCAACTATTCCACCATAACTCTGTTCCTTGAAATGGCAGCCTGTTGTTGGTCTTGATGTCTTTGGGGAGACTGAATTGCGAACACATTTTCCAATGCAGATGATATATTGGCAAAAGCAGTGGAGACAGTTACCTCGACAATTGGATACTTCCAGTACCCATCGACTTTGACTAGGGTGGTCCTCCCATCTGGGAAACTCCCAAAATCCAGGCTGACTTTGAACCAGGGTGTAGCACACTGTAGTTACGTTATGATTGCGTCACACAGTCATCGACAGCAGCTTCTAGAATTGGAAACCACACTCTGTCACACATGCGTAATTTCATCTTCGCAGTGCTGTCTTGTCCTCCATGGGCTAACGTGGTCACTTGCTGTTGGAGACTGGTGGGAATTACCAGCCGGTGTCCTCGTAGGACGAGATCATCTGAGGAGGTGCTGAGCTTGTTGCGGACCCTCCAGAACTTAGTTTGTCTTACTCTCTCTGGGCCTGTCCAGTCATTGACATCCTTGAAGTAATCTTGCCATGATTCTCTGGCTAGGGCATTCTTTACCTTAGTGAGCACTGCATCACCAGAGGTGGCATTGTTTATTTCACTAAGGGTAAGTGTTCTTGGGCAAGCACTTGCACATATGCTTCTGCTACTTCATCAGTGTCTGTGCTGTTCTCTACCAGTGGTGGTGGGTGAGGCAATAGGAAGTCCATTTTGTTCTTGGCCCCTGGGTGCTAAATTACTTCCATACTGTAGGGTTGAATTTGAATGGCATAGCACTTTATTCGTGGAAGAGGATGTGGTGCAGTGCCTCAGAATAGGGGGGACAAGTGGTTGGTGGTCAGTGATCACTCTGCACGACCTAGAGGTACAGGTGGAGGTGTCCAGCAGCTCACTTGATTGCAAGGGCTTCCCTCTCAATCTGTGCATATCGCTTCTCAGCCTGCGTGAGGGCCTTAACAGCAAATACCAAGGGTGCCCATCTTCCTGGTTTGGCTCCCGTTTGAGGACGGCTCTGAGACCCACAGGGCTGTCATCCACAATGAGCTTGGTCTTCTTCTTCGGGTCAAAATAGGCCATTGTTGTTCTGTTCAGCAGAGCTTCTTTTAAGGTCTGGAATGCTTCACCCCATGACCCCATGACCAGGGGCGCCATCTTTGCTGAGGGACTCGAGTGGTTCAGTGATTGTGGCTAGGGTTTGGTATGAATCGGCCACAGTGGGTGGCCATTGCCAGGAAGCTGCGTACCTCAGTTACCATCTTAGTACTTGAGCTTGTTTGATCGCTTGGGATCTTCATGGGCCAACTTGCACGCCATCTTGGCTGAAAACGTACCCAAACAATTCAATCGATGTCTGGAAAAATTAGCATTTTTCCTTACGAAGAGTGAGGCAGTGCTCTGACAGTAGCGCAAAGATGTCAGTGATATTCCTCTGCTGTTCTGGAATCAATGACACCTGACAGGGTTTCCCGAATGGCATCATGGAATACTTTGGCTGCGGACGAAATGCCAAAGCTCAATTGCTTGTTTTGGCTCAAACCCAGATGTGTGGAGAAGGTAGTTATGTACCTACTCTCTTCGGACAGGCGTAGCTGATGGTATCTGGTGTTCAGATCTAACTTGCAGAACTATCTGGACCTGTTCAGATTGGCAATCATGTAATCTATGGTGGGCATGATGTGCCACTTTCACTTTATTACTTGAATGGGGAGACGCATGTCAATACATAGCTGTATCTTCCCTGGTTGCTTAGGCTTCTTTGCAATCACCATGGGAGACACCCACAGTGTCAATCTGGACACCTTCTTTATCACACCGTGGCTCTCTAACTTGTTCAGTTCCTGCTTGACCAGCGGGTGGAAGGGGGTGTGTCAGTGCCATGGGGCTTCACTGCCTTGTCAATGTGCAGTTGATTGATGAGGACCTTCAGACACCTTAGGCCAGTGAAAAGTTTGGGGAATTGGCATAGCAGTTTGTCTATTTCAAACGCCTTTACACTCTTGGCGAATGACACTAGTCCTAAATCCTCAGCTAAATGACTGTTGAGGAGCATGTCTGCTTCCCTGTCAATGACCTGGAAGGTAATTTGGATCTCTGTCATCTGACTTGACGCTTACCATCATGTGTCCTTTCAGTGGTAAGGTGTGATGCTCCCGTATGTGAATATTCTTGTGTTGGCTAGAACTAGTGTCGCCCTCAGTTGGAGGTGCCAGTATTGTTGTTTGCCCATGACACTGGCGCAGGCACCGGTGTCTATAAGGGCCTTCACCTGGGATCCTGCAACTTTGATCACACAGGTTGGCTTGCGGTCATCGGTGTTGCTTCAGGTCAGTTGTGAATTAAATGAGGAAGACTTGCTCCTCTTCAGGTGATGAGTCCTAAAGTGTGTACCCCTGTCTCAATGCCTGTGGAGTTATTTCAGGTGTTTCTGGTCCATCCAGTGACTGTTGTTTCACTGCCCTTGTGGGGGTCTGCCATCCTCCCACCCCTCTTGCTCTGGTGCCTCCTCGACATACGGTCTTCCTGCGTTGGAGCACACTCGGCCTTGTGCTGTGCCATCATTTGGAGCATGTTCTTCTCGCCCACAGTATATGCATTGAGTTCCTTGCCTCACAGGGACATGTGCCTTGGGTCTTCTTCTTTTGATTTGTATTGCATCAGCATGTTTTATTTTTATGATGGTTTTATTCTCAGGGTCTTGTGTTATTGCTGCATCCATCTGTGTGGCTGTGGCTGCTGAGAAGTCATGTGGCTAATGTTCAGTTGCCTCAGGATAAGGCCTCTGAGCATGTTGTTGCATCACCCTTGAATGATTTGCACTCTTATTTCTTTTGGGCTGGTCATTGGCGGTGCATAGGCTGGCTAGTTCTCTCAGCAGGGCATAGAGCTGGTTTACTGATTCTCCTTCCTGTTGGTGCGCTTGGTTGAGCTTAAACTAGTCGAAGTCCGGGTTTAGTTGTGGGTGAAAATGAGAATTGAGCATTCTCATGGGTGCATCATAGTCATCTACTGTGCCAGTGTTGGGGAGGTGCATGAGTAGTTTGTAGATTTCATCCCCACCAAAATGTAGGAAGGGTGACCGTCTTACAGCTCCATCCCGTTAATGAGTGGTGATGAAGTAGTTTTCTAGCATCCCTACCCATATCTCCCAGTAAGGTGATTCTGTTGTGAGATCTGCAAGTTCACTAAATGGTTTTAGTGCCTCTGCCATGGTGTGCTGCTGTGGAAAATGCATAGGGGGCACTGCCACTGGAGGGCATCTGCTGCTTACTTGGTGGAGTGGCAAACTGGTTTGTGGGATTAGCATGCTCCCTCAGGCTCTTTGTCAACTCGTGGGCCCCTTCTTGGGCTCCTCCCCCCCCTTTTTTTTATTGTGTGGTTGGCAGCTCTCAGTTTCTGGGGGAGTAGGGCAAGCTCTCTCCCCTTTGTCTCAGGTGCTGATGGGTCCTCCGTGACAGTTTGGCACCAAAACTTGCTGTTGCATGCTTAGCAGCAGCAAGCCTTTCATGATGTGCTGTGAAGAGACAGCAGGCAGTTGGTGAGCATGCTGCTTTTATACAGGTGATGGATGTAGCAGTGTGGACAGTCCCAGTGTATGGGTTGCAATCCAATCCTTCCTCTTGCTTAAGCCTCCTTTTCTGTTCCTTTTTTATTTAGGCTTAGCCCATGTGCCAAACTTGTCTTGCAGGTGAGTGCGCTGGGGCCGATCCTTGCATTGGCTGTGCTTGCTGCAGCTGTCTACAGTATGGTGGGTAGGATCTCACCTCCTATTGCAGGGGAATTTGTGGGCTATCGGTGGAGGCTGCTGAAGGACCTGCACACTCAACGGCATTCTGGCTAGGAAAGCAGAGAAGCGGAGAGGCTGGAGGTGGGTGGGCCAACAGACAGGCACGGCCCAGCAGCTTGCACTGTGGTCGCAGCAGCAGTGGTCCACATGGCAGCAGGCAAGTCCGAAGGGTGCGCTGCCATCACTCCATGCCAAAGTAGGCTGCTAACAAGGGCTGTAATACTTGGCATCATTTTCATGGTCTCCCCTAACATTTTGCCTCTACATCCCAGGTTGTTTCTGTGTGCTGTTTTTGATGTTTTGTTAGCTGGACACTTTACCAGTGCTAAAGTGTAAGTGTTCCCTGTATAAATTGTATGTGTACATTGGCTTATCCATGATTGGCATATTTGGTTTAGTAGTAAGCTCCTAGTAAAGTGCACTAGAGGTGCCCAGGGCCCGTAAATCAAATGCTACCAGTGGGCCTGCAGCACTAGTTGTGCCACCCACATTACTTGCCCTGTAAACATGGCTCAAACCTGCCATTGCAGTGTGTGTGTGTGTGTGTACAGTTGTAAACTGCCAATTCGACTTGGCAAGTGTACCCACTTGCCAGGCCTACACCTTCCCTTTTTATACATGCAAGGCACCCCTAAGGTAGGCCCTAGGTAGACCCACGGGCAGGGTGAAGTGCATGTTAAAGGTGGGACATTTACTTATGTGTTTTACATGACCTGACAGTTAAATACTGCCAAATTCGGTTTTCACTGTTGCAAGGCCTATCTCTCTCATGGGGGCTGCCTTTAAATATTATTAAAGTACAGATTCCCTTTGGGAGCAGATAGAGATGTGGAGTTTGGGGTCTCTGAACTCGCAATTTAAAAATACATCTTTTAGTGAAATAGTTTTTTAGATTGTGTGTTTGAAAATGACACTTTTAGTAAGTAGGTATTTCTTGCTTAAATCACTCTGTGACTCTGCCTGTTTGTGGGTTCCCTGTCTGGGTCAGTTTGCCAGTTGGGCTGGTTGCACCTCTCCTCTAGACAGTGACTCAAAGGGAGCTGGGGTGTAGCCTGCATATCCTGATGAGCCATTGGTGCTAAGAGAGAGGGGAGGAGTGGTCACTTACACTTGAAAGGGCTGTACCTGCACACACACAATGCAGTCTCCAACCCCCTAGTGTGTGTCTGGGGCCTGGTCTGCACAAGGCAGGCTTTTGAAAACAACAGAGACTTCTCTTTAATGTAGGCCTACTTCAAAGGCAGAAAGGGGTATAAAAAGAACTCCCAAAACCCCTGAAAATCAGATTAGTTGTGGAACCAAGTGGAACCTCTGCCAAGGAGAAGAGCTAGAAGCTGGAGGAGGAGTACTGCCCCTTTGCCTGTGACTGTGCTTGGCTATGTTGGCCTGCAGTAGCTGCTTCTGCCTGAGAGAGCACAAAGACTGACTTTTGTGTGATTTCCCACTGGTGAAGAATCTCCAAGGGCTTGAACTGAGCTTGCCTCCTGTTGTTGAAGTCTTAGGGACATCAAAGACTTCTCTCTTCCAGCACTTTGGCTTTCTTCTGATAGTCCTGCCTGCCTGCCAGGTGGTGCCCTAACCTATCTCTGGGAGCTTAAGAGGTGCAGCTGGTGTAAAAGGACGGAAATCCATGCAAAGACCGCTGTGCGGGGAAACATTTCGGCGCAACACCTACCACACGGCTGAAAAACGATGCGCCACCGGCCTCACGGCTACCCTTGATCGCAGCTGGAAGATCAATGCAACGCGGCTGAAAAAGTGCCCGCAACACCCGCAGCGGCCGCTGTTATCAACGCAAGCCCCACGCAGTACGGTTTCTTGACACTGTGTGACTGGATTTTGATGCAACTTCACTAGGCGTGGAAAATCAACACAAACCCTGCCCGGACCCAAGGTGCCCATCCGGATCGTTGCATCACTTTCTTGTGGGAGAGAAGAAACGACGCACGCTGATCCGACCGGAGAAGGAACGACGCACGTTCTCGCTTGCAGGGGCGAAATCGACAGATTGATTGCCTTTTTTTCAACTCACACCTGCCCGTGTGGCTTTATTTTGAAGCTAACAGGTACTTTTGTACGCTAAGAATGTTGTCACTGTTTTCTAAAGGATTTAAGACTATTTTGCTTTTTAAATTCAGAACTTGCCTTGTGTATGTTGGATTTTTGTCGTTTTGGTCTTGTTTTGCTTAGATAAATATTATCTATTTTTCTAAATCAGTGTTGTATTATTTTGTAGTGTTTTCACTGAGTTACTGTGTGTGTTGGTACAAATACTTTACACATTGCTTCTGAAGCTAAGCCTGCCTGCTCGTGCCATGCTACAAAGAGGGTGATTCTCTTTTACCCCGACTAGAGCAAGGGTCCTTACTTGGACAGGGGGTAACCTGACTGTCAATCAAAGACCACATTTCTAACAGGGGCACATCCAGTAGACGTGGGTGGGCCTGTGGGTAGAGGACCCTCGTCATGAGTGTGGTGACCGGAAGGCAAGGCCTTGTATAGCCAGCAGCGCTAGGTCTGGCATGTACTGCGTCAAATAAAGAGACATGGACTCTGTATTATGGTGTGGGTGAAATACCCCTGGTGGTCTACACCCATTTGTTTTCTGGTCTTTGGCCATGCCTGTCAATAGGATGTAGAAAGGGTGCATCTTGGGCAACAGTTTTATCACAGGAGACTGTGAAAATGAATAAAACCAAAACTGGTACGGAAGAACCAATGATAACAAATTCTATAGGAAAGACATTGACAAGAGAGGAAAGCGAATGGTGATAAGAAGATCTTTACCTTCCTTACCTGTGAGATGGTCATTTTCCTTTCAAGATTTAATTATACTATCACCAGTCAGTCAGAGTCTAGCCAAGGCAAAGCAGGTGCATTATTGAGGCAAGTATGTGATGAAAAAAATATAATAATCCCTCCGCCAGCAATTTTGGTAATCTCTTCCTGGGCAAAAAGCAGACCAAGTACTTTTGGATCAGATGAAAGATTCGGTGCAGAAAACCAATCAATAATGGATTCAAGAATATATCTTCAAGAGACAAAAGAAAAAAATAACTTTTATTACATGAAAATAAGATATTTCTACCAACATCACAACTACGGGAAACTAGTTTCAAGATCTACCATAGCACATGTTGGGCCAGACACCCAGGAATAAGAAAATATCAGGACCTTATGAATTTAACCTGGTGGATTTGATTAAAGGAGGTTATGTGGGTAAATGGGTACTGTGTGCACAAAATAACATTTTAGGTATTGATGTTGGTTCCTGAAGATTTGCTAGTAACAGTTAAAAAACTGCTAGTAAAGCAGATTTGAATAGTATTTAAATATTACAAACTATGGCCCTCATTCCGACATTGGCCGGCGGCGGTTGCCGCCGGCCTGTCGGGGGCCGCCAGAATACCGTTCCGCGGTCGAAAGACCGCGGCGGTGATTCTGACTTTCCCGCTGGGCTGGCGGGCGGCCGCCTTCAGGCCGCCCGCCAGCCCAGCGGGAAAGAGGCTTCCACGATGAAGCCGGCTCGGAATCGAGCCGGCGGAGTGGAAGCTGTGCGACGGGTGCAGTTGCACCCGTCGCGTATTTCACTGTCTGCGAAGCAGACAGTGAAATACATTTAGGGGCCCTCTTACGGGGGCCCCTGCAGTGCCCATGCCAGTGGCATGGGCACTGCAGGGGCCCCCAGGGGCCCCGTGACCCCCCCTACCGCCATCCGGTTCCCGGCGGGCGGACCGCCGGGAACTGGATGGCGGTAGGGGGGGTCGGAATCCCCTCGGCGGCGCAGCAAGCTGCGGCGCCTTGGAGGATTCCAACGGGCAGCGGAAAACCGGCGGGAGACCGCCGGTTTTCCTGCACTGACCGCGGCCAAAGCGCCGCGGTCAGAATGACCTGCGGGGCACCGCCGGGCTGTCGGCGGTGCTCCCGCCAACCGCGAGCCTGGCGGTCACAGACCGCCAGGCTCGTAATGAGGGCCTATATTATTTTTGTTTAAATGTTCAAACCTTTGAGTTTTATCAGATAATTTATTAACTTATTTATATATAAAACTGGCTTTTCATATATAAATATGTGTGAAAGGGTCTTTCCCTAGCCATGTGTTACAGTGGTGCCTTTAAACTACAGTCCAGCTACAGCAGTGTTACCCTTAGATATCGTAGATTGTTGCCAATCTCACACTGGTTCTGTGACTGAGCCGTACCTCCCGTCAAGCACTACTTAGGTGTCTCACGAGTTTTCTCAATTTACTTGTGTTCTAAATTAATCAAATATATAATTGACTCATTTGTTATGGAATAAATTCAGCTGCTTCAATTTACTATTGTTCTATTTGTTTATTTCCTTGTATGTTTCATTACACATATCTAACAGTGTATTTGTGATCCCACATGCATATGACTACCATTTAAATTTCCCCATGTGTTTCTGACCACTAACAGTCCTTCGTCAGGAGATGTCCAGTTGATATTGCTGAGTCTTGCACCCCTTTGCGTACCGTGTAACATGATGGCAATGAATAACACAGTATGCAATGAATAGCAGTACATTATGGCAACAGTATGGCATTGAATATTATCTATATAATATAATATATATATCACCTACTGGCAGTCGCCAGTAGGTAGTTATTGTTAGGACCATGTTTCTATAGAAAAATAGTTTTTTGACTTGCCGATATCTTTGGCGCCGTTTGACAAATCTTCACAAAATTTTCCCCAAAAATTGTTCCCAAAAATCTTGTTGTAAGTGGGTAGTTCTGGGGTGATCATTCAAGGGGGGGCCGAGAAAAAGGGGGCAGGGGCCCAAAAAAGGTGTTTACCATTCTAATTCCCTGAGGGATTTTGAACACAACTACAGCCCGAACTGCTAGACACCAAATTTGTCAAAAAGGCAGTTGTTGGTCCAGAAAGAAGCCTTTTTGTTGTTTGGTGTAAATCTTTTCACTAGTTTTTGAAATGTTGAACGAAAAAGAAATATAGATATCTGGAGGTCAAGCTATGTCTCAGGAAAATGAAAAAAAAATAAAAAGGGGGTAGGGCACTGTTACTCTACCCCTCTAGCCTTAGTACAGGGGTCCCCCAGGAACACCCCCAAGGCTTAAAAGTTTTTTTTGTTTTTTTTAAACATGGCAAAAATCTCAGTGGCTCAGTGAATATCACAGCGATCTAAAAAAATAAAATAAAGCACTGTCTCCTGCACCAGCTCCTATTTTTGCCCCCAGGTGGGCCAGGTCCAGAGGGGCTTTAGGGGGGGGGGGGAAAGGAGGGTGGGGACACAAGGGTCTCCCCTCCCAGGGCTTTTCAAAGCCCCGGGGACCTCCATCTCCCCATGGCACTGTAAAATAAGTATGCAAGGGTTCCACTGCCCCCCATGCCCACCACCTTCCCAGGGCAACACATTTATTTGTAATAAGGGAAGCTCATGTGTCCCCCACGCAGCCCCGGGGGCTGCCACCCCCCCTGGGGCTAATATGCAGTTAAGGATGGGTGGCACCCCTTCACAGCCCCGGGGACCGCCACATCCCTGGGGGTAAAATAAAATTAATGCGGGGGGCCCCAGAGACTGTCACCTCCCCAGGACAATTCATTGAAAATAAGGGGGAGGGCTGCATGGCCCCCTGAAGCCCACCACCTCCCAGGGGTGATATATATTAATGAAGGGGTTCTGTTGCAGATCCTTGGCTCCAGGGACCACCACCTCCCCGGGGTTAAATTGAAACATTGGAAGGGGGCCACATTGCCCCCCTCGTGGAGCTAATAATAGCCCTAGGGACTGACATCCACCCAGGACTGGCTCCTGCTATGTCCCGGGGTGCCCACCATGGAACATAGCTGTTTCATCTGACTTGGCAGGAGCTTTGAAAACTTCCACAAAGTCAGAGCAGACACTTTGCTTTCAGTGGGCGAGAGCTATCAAAGTGCTCCCGCCCGCTGAAAGCAGGGGTTTCATCTCTTTCCCTGTCCGCAGAGATGTGGGCAGGGAAAGAGATGAAACTATTGCTCTTGCACACAGGGAGCTGAAACCTCTTGGTTTTGATGGTGTGTTTTTGATGCTGAGGAAAATGAGGATAACTCCACAAAACAAAGAAGCACTGTTAGACCTGCCAGCCTCTTGCATGGTTTCCCCTGTCTTTTTGGCTTCTGACCTGTTTTGATTCTGTTCTGAGTTTCATTTTTGTGGCTTTCTGACTCTGGCCACTGCTGCTATTTGATCTACTAGCAAGTCCCTAGTATAGTGCACCATGTGTGTCCAGGTCCTGTAAATCAGATGCGACTAGTGTGTCTGCAGCACTGATTGTGCCACCCACATGAATAGCCCTGTAAACATGTCTCAGACCTGCCACTGCAGTATCTGTGTGGCCAGCTTTAAAGTGCAAGTTTGATCTGGCAAGAGCACCCACTTGCCCGGCCCAAACCTTCCCTTACAAGTCACCCCTAAGGTAGGCCCAAGGCAGCCCTGTGGGCAGGGTACAGTGTATTTAAATGCTAGGATATGTACTGGTGTGTTTTACATGTCTTGGTAGTGAAATAGTGTTAAATTTGTTTTTCAGTATTGCAAAGCCTATCCCTCCCATAGGCTAACCTTGGGCTTGCCTTGAAATATCTTTCAAGTGAAATTTCCCATTGGGAACAGATAGATAATTGGAGTTTGGGGTCTCTGAACTCACAATTTAAAAATACATCTTTTGGTGAAGTTGTTTTTTAAATTGTAAGTTTGGAGATGCCACTTTTAAAAAGTGTTGCAAATAAACAGGGTAACCCAATATTCCCCACAGAACTGGGCAATCTAAACTATAAAGCACACAATGTTTATGGAGGAATCATTTGCATTCAAATATTTCAGCAATATTAAACACTATTAATGTTGTAATTAACCATAAATCAAATTCCATAAATGAATAAATCTTCAAATGGTGTGTTATTTGTTTCCGAAAAAATAAATAATTTTTATATATTAACTAATAATATATTCATCAATATATCAGAGCAACAAAGACTTTTTTGTGCTTTTATACAAATGCACTGGTGACCCCTCTAGACCCCAATCGTTTTACATCCAAGGGACTGAAGGAGGACACCAACCCTCCTAACTCTCTAACCACAAAACCTTTGAGTCCTATATGCAGTCTTTCAAACAATTAAAAATCGCTCCTTATGGATTCCAGCTGCTCATGCGATGAATTACGTCATGGAGAGAGTAAGGTCAATGTTTCCATCTCCCGAAGCTCCAGCCATCCTCAGGATAATGTGTCACAGTGGATTCAATCACAATAGTTGTTGCTCTGTAACACAATAAATAACCCATATTAATAAAACACTATAAATCACTAAAAGGCAGCAGAAAATCATGTGTCACTGGGTCTGGCAGTGAGAGTGGATGTGAGAGGGTCTATGTGGGTGTGAGAGTGTCTGTATGGGTGTGAGAGTAGGTGTGAGGGTGTCTCTCAGTGGGTGTGTGAGTTCCTGTGTGGGTCTTTGAGTTTGTGTGTGAGAGTCTGGGTGGGTCTGTGAGAGGGTGCATGAAGGTCTGAATGGGTCTGTGAGTGGGTGCATGCATGTCTAAGTGGGACTGTGAGTGAGAGCATTAGTCTCTGAGTGGGTCTGTGAGTCTTTGAATGGGTTTGTGAGTGTGTCGGTGAGTCTCTGAGTGGGTCTATGTGTGGCAGTGGGAGTGTCTGAGTAGGTGCGTTAGTGGGTGCATTAGTGTCTAAATGAGTGTAAGAGTGCATCTGTGAGTGGGTGTGTGAGGGTCTGTGTGGGTGTGTCAGTGGCTGTGTGAGTGACTCGGCCACAAAGGAACCTCAACTGCCCTTTTATCCAACAAGAGTCCAAAGCTTTGCATGAAATATCTACCCAAGCGGAGTTCTTTCTACCCCTTAGATAAATGTCGAGTATGTATTCTACACTACATCTGTGTAATGGACCACGAGGAAATGTCACCAGTGACTGAGTGTGCATTTTGGCAACATGATTGCCTCGTTGCCTTGTTATCTAGGTTTCAGTGATAACATGAGTCCTTTTGTAGAGAGGCCAACGAGACTACAAAGACTTCAATCGTCACCAAACCAGGGTGCTTCCTCTTATCTATATGAAGTAACTGCTTGTTACAGATGGGGTCTCTAGTTGGTAATGGTTTGCACCCTGTCCAAATAGGGACCCTCACTTCAGTTAGAGTAAGGGAGGCACACAACTAAGATAACCCCTGCTTACCACCTTGGTAGCTTGGCACGAACAGTCAGGCTTATCTCAGAGACAATGTAAAAAGTATTTGTACACATACACACACACACACACACACACACACACAACAAGTAATACAGTGAAAACACCACAAAAGTACTCCACACCAGTTTAGAAAAATAGCCAATATTTATCTGAATTGAACATGACAAAACAACAAAAATCCAGAATACAGTAGTAAAGATATCAATTTTTAAAGTTTGAAATGAGTCTTTATCTACAGGAATCAATGAAATTATCTTTTCAGCACAAAGTACCTGGGATGCCTCAAAAAACACAGACAATGCAGGCTGCAGGGGAGGAGAGGAGTTGAAAAGCAAAGCAATGCATTGTTTCCTTACTGCACAGGGGAGGTGATGCGCCAATTCTTTCCTCACAGGTAAGGCGATATGTTGATTTCCAGACACGCAGCCTCGGTTACTTACTTACTGTGAAACAGGCACTGCGTTGACTCGCCAGCCGCAAGACAGGCGCTGCTTTGATTTTTCTACTGCAGCGCATTGGTGCATGGATTTTCTCCTTCAAGTCACCAGCTTACACTCCAAAGGTCCAAGGGACTGGAGTTGGCACCACTTGGCAAATCAGGACGCTCCACAGAAGAGACCAGGCACTGGCAGGTGAAGTATTTGATGCCCCTGCGACTTCTTAACAGGTTGCAAGCTCAGTTCAATCCCTTGGAGAACCTTGGAAAGCAGGATGTAGAAAGCAAAGTCTAGTCCTTTCACTCCCAGGACTGAAGCAGCAAGCAGCAGGCCAGGACAACAAAGCAACAGGCAGAGTGGCAGCCCCTTCTATTGCATCTAGCTCTTCTTCCTAGAAGAAAGGTCCTCAGTTCAGAAGGATTCTAAAGTTGTAGTCTCAGAGGTCCAGTACTTATACTTATTTCTGTCTTTGAAGTAGGCAAACTTCAAAGGAAAGTATTTGTAGTGCACAAGACCGTGCCTTTCCTGCCCCGGCCCCAAACACACTCCAGGGGGTTGGAGACTGTTTTGTGTAAGGACTGGCACAGCCCTATTTGGGTGCAAGAGTCAGTTCCTCCCACCACTCTAGCCCAGGAAGACCCATCAGGATATGCAGGGCACACCTCAGCTCCCTTTGTGTGACTGTCTAGAGTGAATTCACAAACAGCCCAACTGTCTTTGTGACCCAGATGTCTTTTCCACAGACAAGCAGAGGCACAGAATGGTTAAGCAAGAAAATGCCCACTTTGTAAAAGTATAAAGTAAACAATGTTCATGGAGAAATCATTTGCATGCAAATATTTCAGCGATATTAAACATATTACTGTCCCAATTAACCATAAATCAAATTCCATAAATGAATAAATCTTCAAACAGCGTGAAATTCATTTCTGGAAAATAAAATGAAGATTTTTTATATATTCACTAATAATATATTCATTAATAGAGAAAAGCAACAAAGAGATTTTTTAGTGTTTTTATACAAACGCAGTGGTGACCCCTCTAGTCCCCAATCCATTTACATCCAAGGGACAGAAGGACCAACCCTCCTGACTCCCCAACCCCAAAACATTTGAGTCCTATAAGCAGTCTTTCAAAAAATCAGGAATCGCTCCTAATAGACTCCAGCAGCTCACGTGATGAAATGTGTCATGAAGAGTGTAAGGTTGACGTTTCGGTATCCCAAGGCTCAAATAGTCCATGAGACCACTCTCAGGACAATGTGTCAAAGTGGACTCAAACACAATAATTGTTGCTCCACAACACAATAAATAACCCACATTAAACAAACGCTATACATCACTAAAAGGCAGCAGAAAACCAAACCACGCTGTACATGCAAGTGAATTGCCCACTCACAACGCACCCAAAAAATCAGCCTACATAAACCGGCATAGTGGCTAACCTGGCAATGACAAATACTTTACGTTAAAAAAACCATAGAAATTCACTGAAATAAACAAAGGTTACAGGGACGTTATAGTTAGAATTTTAAAAAACCATAGAAATTCGCATTAAAAAAACAAAGTTTAGAGGGACGTTATAGCTAGGTTCTGAATTCACTCACACAAAAACAGACAAATTCAGCAGCGATAGAGTTATTTCCAGTAAATATAACTTGCGCTCTCACAATGCACTGCTAATTACCCTAGATATTACAAACTCATGGCAACTTTTATAACATCAATAAAAATATCAATGAAACATTAGCATTCAAATATTGAAGAAAAAACTGTGCATGGCGGGAGCGCAAGTTACCTTAGGCTGCGAGTTATAGTTACTTGAAATAACAAACTGCTTAATTTCTCTCCCTGTAACCTTTGCCCCCGTCATATACAGTTTTCTTCTCAATAAGTTTACTGTGAGTATTACATTGATATTATCAATGATGATATCAAACATGTCATGAGTGATGTAATATGTGGGGTAATTAGCACTGAATGGCGACGGCATGAGTTATAGTTACCATAGGGCATGAGTTATAGTTACTTGTGCTAACCATAACTATAATTGCTGAATTTCTATGTATTTTTGTGAGAAAATTTAGGTTCTAACTATAATGTCCCTGTAAGCTTTGATTTAAGTGAAAAGAGAAAATATATATTTATTTACATATATACATTTACACACATTTAATCAGACGAGATTATTGATATGCTCTCCTAAAGGTGGCTACAAAAGTAGAAGTGTGAAGCAGGCAATATGAGGAATTGTAAGGCACTGTCAGAAAGCAGGTTGTAACCAGTGAAAACTCCAAGTTGTTTGCTTATGGACCTCTAGACATTTGGGCTTCTCCTGTGATGTGCAGTCACACCAATTGTACACTATAATAAAATGGATTTGAACAGAAATCTCCAGTTCCCATCTTTTAAAATAAAGTCCTCTGCAGTGAAGTTTGTGTAAGTGTCGAAGTGTAGGTTAGACATGAACATGTGCACCAAAGTGTGTGGACAAGTGTACAGGTTAAGCAAGGGAGACTTTTTTGCTTAAGCAACCCGATATCTGTGCTCAGTCACAAATTAAATTCGTTGTTGTAATTCAAATAGAAGTTCAAAAAGAAATGTCCCTTTTCTTTTTTAGCTGAAGAGGAAATTTGTTGCGTTTAAACTGGTTTGCACTTTGATTAAAGTTTAATTTTTTTATGTAACTTTTGATTAGCACAAGGTAGAAAGGCAACTGAAATGCCCTTTACATGGCACGCGGTAGAGGAGCACATTTAATATAAGTGTTTTTCTAAAGAAAAAGCGCGAATTATAGATTGTTTTATTGCGTTTTATTTGTTGAGTTGCTGAGTCATGAGGTTTCATGTGCATGAAGACAAATATGCAGTTACTGTATGCATTTGAGTGATATAAGCCTTTCCTTTATCCCAGACATCTCATTGGCTCCTTATAGTCAATTTTGTAATAGCTTGTTAGATGATGATCATTGAGCTGTAAAGAAGTGGTGATGCAATGTAAGGCACCTGTAATTGTGTTTATACTTTTGAACTCCAGTTTGGACCTGGCAAAATAAACATTTTGCCGGTCCTAAATCTTCCTTTTTAGTACCTCAAAACAGTTATAGGAACTGTCTTGTAATAAACCGGATTTAAGCATTATGACACAACATACAACAGCAGCTGGTGCTGCAAAATTGGCAGACAAGTTATACAAATAAATTCTTATTCTTGAGTAAATTCCCTGGAGAGTTAAATCCAGTTCCTCTAAGCAGGCTTTATGCTTACATATATTAGACTTGTGTTTGCATCAGAATTGCTGGACACAATTAGCGGGAATTATAGTGCAACACTTGATTACTGTAATTTGGATATCCGGGTGGGTTGTTGTCCTTATGGGTACCGGATTGTGATTATTAAATGTTCACAAAGCGCCGTAAAGTCAGCACACAGATACAGGAGGAGTGCAACTGAATACATCCGCTCCATCAGCAACTTGGACGGAAGTGGATTGTTCTATGACCCAACACTAGTCTAGAATGGTTTTCACAGTGTTATAAAACAGAGCTGACATGTAAAGCTTCATTTTGATAGGTGAATATATTCTGAGTTCCATACTTTGATGAACGTTTATAAGTGGCTGTTGAGATGAAAACTGATGAAACGTAGGATCACACTTACTGGATATTACAGGAAATCCTAAAACTGTGAAAGCATTCTCTGAGTCCCACTACAATTCATAGTTTTTTGCAAATTGTAAAGTTCAATTAGTTCAACAGATCAACTAATCATTATTAGTTTAGAACAACAAACGAAAATGTCTCTTTCAAGAAAATTAGCCTAACCTGTTATTTGAACGGAGTGTTAGTGTACATCTATTTACAATCAACCACCTCGGGTATAAGCCAGTTATTGAGTTAATGATTTTTAACTTTATTTCTATCAAGGAGCAACCATGCACATAAAATTAATATTTATTGATCACATAGGCTTTGGATCTGAAATGTGTATCCAAATCATACTTAGCTGAAACTATAATGGATGGAAGACCTTAATTCAGGGTTCACTTCTGGATTTGCTGCTATGTTGGCTTTAATCTAACTTGGGTTAAATGGTGAACTAACTAAAATATCCTGTTCTTAATGGCTTTAAAAACGGGCGAGTCCTTGACCAGCTGCTCTCCCTTTTTTGCGTGGCTTGCGAGAGAATTTGAAGAAGGTAAGGTGCTTCCCACCAAAAAGTGACAAAGGCTTCCAGAGATTCCTTGAAGTACCTTTGGATATAAAATATTCGAACGATCAACGGCCACAAACCTGTAAAACAACGTATTATTTAAAAAAAAAACTTTTCTTCAATTGGCATACAGATAACATTGAATTTCAAAAGGTTAAAACTTTGTTAAAAGGGTTAAAACTTATAAACACCTAGAGGTGGTGGTGAGTGATAAAGTTGTAATGAACATCAGTTTAAAGCTTTAAAAGGGAAGTGTCATGATGGTGCTAACGCGTGGTTTTATGTTAATTTATTACACATTAGGACTCGTTTTAGGCCAATGAATCTTTTGACCCAGTTGAGAGACACCGTAGGACGAGATAACTGATCAATATGTCAATCAATATATCAATAATGTCGTCAATATTTATCACAACAATACATTTCACTTTGGTCAAAGACATTAACCAAATTGATGACACAACCATGACCTTTCAGCCATGAATAACCACACCAGTTAATAGAATTTTATGAATTTTATTCCCTATTAGTTACAATCTAAGATTAAGTACGTCAATCTTAAAGTCAAGAAACACAACAGCATAGTTATGATATGGCAACTTTGGTAAGATTTCAATAAGGCAAAAATGTATAAACATTAGAATATAACACAACGTAAACATAGATCAGAATATAGCATAGTATTGATATCACGTCAGTTCAACAAAGCATTGTCAGTCGTTTGTCCATTTGCGTCAATCTGATGATCACCTGTCCTAACCACTAATTAGCATTGGCATGTTGGGCTTCATGCAAAACAATTTAGAACATCAATTTGGAAAATATCTAGCTATGGTCTCTGTTAAAATAAGCAGTTGGTACCTAGAAAGGAAAAGCAAAGAGACAAATTACAAATTGCATTGTCATAATTACCCTCCAAAGATTAGGTCAGCGCACAGGTTCAGTCTTCGTCTTCAGGACATCAGTCAAACGCCATCAGGCAAGGCTTAACATGACATGGGTTTTTATCCCTTTTTCGTAGTACATTCCCCCAAAATTCTATTGGACACTTACTGTTAGAAATGGGGTCTTTGGTTGACAGTCAGGTTACCCCCTGTTCAAGCAAGGACCCTCACTCTAGTTAGGATAAAAGAGAATCACCCTCAGCTAACCCCTGCTTACCCCCTTGGTAGCTTGGCAGAGCAGTAGGCTTAACCTCAGAGTGCTGGGCGTAAAGTATTTGTACCAACACACACAGTAACTTAATGAAAACACTACAAAATGACACAACACCAGTTTAGAAAAATAGGAAATATTTATCTAGACAAAACAAGACCAAAACGACAAAAATCCAACATACACAAGTCAAGTTATGATTTTTTAAAGGTTTAAAATAAAAAGAGTCTCTAGGTAGTTGTAACACCACACTAGCGCTGCTAGCGTGAAAATGTACCTGGTTTGCGTCAAAAATAACCCCGCACGGGCGGTGTGCGTCGAAAGTAACCCTGCACGGCTGTGTGCGTCGAAAACAACTCGGCACGGCGGTGCGCGTTGAAAAAGCCAGCCACACGACGATCCGAAAGTCCCGCGGCGCAGGGTGCGATCTCTCAGCCTCCGTCAGCGATGCTGCGCGTCGTTTCTCCTGCTCCGGGCGTCGGTTTTTTCGGTCGCGTTTCCTGCGGCGTCGTTTCTCAGCTGCGGAACCGGCGTCGCGTCGTTTTCTCAGCCGCGATCGGATTCGCGTCGATCTTTTCTCCGCACGGTGCTCGGTGCGTGTATTTTTGTCCTTAGGCTGCCAGCCTCTCCTTTCAGGGTCCCAGGAACTGGAAGGGCACCACAGAGCAGAGTAGGGGTCTCTCCAGAGACTCCAGGTGCTGGCAGGAAGAAGTCTTTGCTATCCCTGAGACTTCAACAACAGGAGGCAAGCTCTACATCAAGCCCTTGGAGATTTCTTCTTCAAGATGGAAGGCACACAAAGTCCAGTCTTTGCCCTCTTACTCTGGCAGAAGCAGCACTGCAGGAAAGCTCCACAAAGCACAGTCACAGGCAGGGCAGCACTTGTTCCTCAGCGATCAGCTCTTCTCCAGGCAGAGGTTCCCCTTGATTCCAGAAGTGTTTCTAAAGTTTGTAAGTTTGGGTGCCCTTCTTATACCCATTTTAGTCTTTGAAGTCACCTTCCTTCAAAGGGGACTCACACCTTCTTGTGAAATCCTGCCTTGCCCAGGCAAGGCCTCAGACACACACCAGGGGGCTGGAGACAGCATTGTCAGAGGCAGGCACAGTCCTTTCAGATGAGAGTGACCACTCCACCCCTCCCTCCTAGCAGAGATGGCTAATCAGGAATGCAGATCACACCCCAGCTCCCTTTGTGTCACTGTCTGGTGTGAGGTGAAAAACAACCCAACTGTCAAACTGACCCAGACAGGGAATCCACAAACAAGGCAGAGCCACAGAATGGTTTAAGCAAGAAAAATGCTCACTTTCTAAAAGTGGCATTTCCAAACTCACAATCTCAAAATCAACTTTACTAAAAGATGTATTTTTAAATTGTGAGTTCAGGGATCCCAAACTCCACCTGTCCATCTACTCTCTAGGGGAATCTACACTTTAATCATATTTAAAGGTAGCCCCCATATTATCCTATGAGAGAGAGACAGACCTTGCAACAGTGAAAACGAAATTGGCAGTATTTCACTGTCAGGACATATAAACCACATTACTATATGTCCTACCTTATCCATACACTGCACCCTGCCCTTGGGGCTACCTAGGGCATACCTTAGGGGTGCCTTACATGTAAGGAAAGGGAAGGTTTAGGCCTGGCAAGTGGGTACACTGGCCAAGTCGACTTTACAGTGTAAAAATACACACACAGACACTGCAGTGGCAGGTCTGAGACATGATTACAGAGCTACTTGTGTGGGTGGCACAACCAGTGCTGCAGGCCCACTAGTAGCATTTGATTTACAGGCCCTGGCACCTCTAGTGCCCCTTACTAGGGACTTACTGGTAAATCAAATATGCCAATCATGGATAAACCACTTACATACAATTTAAACAGGAGAGCATATGCACTTTAGCACTGGTTAGCAGTGGTAAAGTGCTCAGAGTTGAAAAGCCAACAGCAACATGTCAGAAAAATATAGGAGGCAGGAGGCAAAAAAGTCTGGGGATGACCCTGCAAAAGCAAAAGTCCAACACGACCCCCTACCAGCCTAAAGCCAGGGGAGAACAATCAATACCTTGATGTACTTCCCTGATTGGGGCGATAGAACAGGGACCCAGGCCCACAACAGCAGGGGCATGCTCCAGTTCTACGCCTTCCTGACTCCAGTTGGATCCCTCTGTCCATACTCTCAGGGCCCACTAAGCTAACCCATGGGGAATCCTTCTCCACATCTACAGACACCATCTGTGCAACACCTAACTTTACTTTGCTCACAGATGTATTGCAATGGGCAGATAGTAACACCAGGGCCAACACAGTGGTGTTGCCCACTCCACCCCTGGGGTGTGACTCTCGTCCTCCCCCCCCCAGGGGCAACTCTGTCCACCAGGACAGCAGGCCACAGTGGCCCCAGACAACTGTCAGGGATGAGAGCCCGACCTCAGGCCTCTCTAACCACTGTGACTGTGGAGAGTGGGGGGTGGTAGCCCCAGGTGCCTGGCACCCTTTGACCACTCTCTCTTCCACCAGGTCAGGGATGACAACCTGACCCTGGTCCTCCCCTCTGGGGCTCTGTACCCTCCCTGTAGAAGCGGCACCCCCAGAGTCAAAAACTGTCAGGGTGCTTGTAGAAGCAGTCCTGCACAATTCTTCCATCAGTGCAGGGATGTTAACCTGCAACTGATCCTCCAACCTGGGGTCTGTACCTTCAGGTTGGACCAGGGCCAGGGGTGAGGCTTCCCTCCCCCTGCCCTCTCTTCTGGGGTCCTGAACCACCCAACTAGGAGCGGCCCCCCCAGAAGACAACATGGTAGGGGCACTGGTAGCAGTAGCCCCTTCCTCCAGGTCAGGGGGGACACCCTTAACCTGGCCTCCCAATCCAGGGCCTGTACCCACAGACTGGATCACTGCCTGGCAAACCAGGACTTCTTGGGGGGCATACCTACCCCCTACCAGGTCAGAGTTTACCCTCTGAACCTGGTCATCCAACCCAGGGTCACCACCCTGCGGTTGAACCACTGCCTGGCACACCAGGACTTCCTGGGGAGCACACTTACCCCCCATCAGGTCAGCGTTTACCCCCTGAACCTGATTATTCAACCCAGAGTCACCACCCTGCGGTTGAACCACTGCCTGGCACACCAGGACTTCCAGGGGGGCACACTTACCCCCCTCAAGGGACACACTGTCCCGAAGGGCCACACAAGAGTCTGGCTGGCGCAGGTCTCCTGACCTCTGCCCATCTGACAGAGTCTGGATTCCCCCCAACCCAGAAATGGTCTCACCAAGGTCATTCATGGGGGGCTCTGCTCTCAGAGCTGACCCCTGACCCTCCAGGTTCTCCACTGGGGTCCGCAACCCCCTCTCAACCCTCTGTCTGGACTTCTGCAACCCCTCACTAGGAGTGGTACTGCCAGACACCAGAACTGGTGGGACGCTGGCTACAGCCGCCCCCCCAAGTTCTCCTGACACTGTGGGGTCTCCCTCAACAGATGGCCCTATGGTACAGGCTAGGCTCCCCTCCTGGGGTTCCCGCAGGGAACCCTCCAGGACCTGAGACCGGATCTCGGGCACCTTGGGCCTCAACCCATCCCCATTCACTCTCCTCTGAGACTGGACATGGGGTCCCTCACCCATCCCACTACACTGGGACCTACCTGGGACACTACAATCCTTCCCTACCTCACCTGGTTGGGAACTACCTAGACCACTCCTCTCAGGAGCACCCCCAAATGCCTCTTCAGACTCTCTGGTACTCACCCAGAAGTCTGCCTCCATTGTAAGCTCCCTGGGGTCAGAGAACTCACACTCCACCTGGTGTTGGCATAGCTCTGGAAAATAAGGACTAGACATATGCTCTCCAGCAATTACATCACTCAGCCCCTCACATGAATTAACCAAAGTACCCTTCACCCAACCATCCAGTGACTCTGCTTTGAAAAAGCACCCCACATCACCCTCCTGAGACTGGTGAGACAGTACCTGACTGTCCCTGACACTCAACCCACACTCTTCTGGGATGTCTTCACACTCCATAACCAGGACTTCTACCTGGGGGGAACCCCTCTCCCTGTCACTCTCAACTAGAGTCAGTAGAGTGTCCCTCCCACCAGTAGGAATATGACTCCCCATGCCAGTTCCCCAATCCACCTCAGAGACCCTGTGCATCACTGGAGCTACCTCATACCCCTGAACCTCCTGGCGTGTGTTAACTCCCTCCTTCAAGTAGGGCACCACCTCTCTGGGCATGTGTACTTCTGCAGCATCACTGGATATACAATTGTTGCTGCCACCATTCCAGCTGGACTCAGCCCTCATGACTTCCAGCTCTTTCAATTTAAGCTCGTAAGCATAAATCATTTTTTTAATCTCTAAGTCCCTCCTCCTTTCTGCCAGGACTAAGGCTCTCTTCTCCTCGGCCCTCTTAAGCTCTGCCTCTAGCTCTTCCAGACTCCGGATTCGAGCTAGGAGCCTATCATCTCTTTCTGTTCCCTCCTCAGGGCCACTGCCCTCCTCTTTGGAGTAGTCCTCCTCCTCAGAGTAGTTATCCTCCTCAGACTCATTTGGTGGTGTTGCCTGACAACGTTTCAATTCATCCTGAAACAGGGCTGACTCAAGATCCTCCCTTCTGGATTCCTTGTTCACAGCCAGTCCCCTTTCCATGCAGAATGCTTTAAGCTGCCACTTTTTATACATAGATAGGTGCCAGAAATTGACTTCCATTTCTGCAAAGGCTTCACAACCAAAAAACAAAGTCCAAAAATATTATCAATACTTCCAGGAGGACATCAGAGAACAAAAAGCAGAATCACAAGACAAGTAGTATGTGGTCACGTAGTGGTCTGAGATCAAAACAGTAGTGTACACTTAATCACTGTATGTCAAGTACAAATACAAGTCCAATCCCGACCGCTGGTCACCAATGTTAGAAATGGGGTCTTTGGTTGACAGTCAGGTTACCCCCTGTTCAAGCAAGGACCCTCACTCTAGTTAGGATAAAAGAGAATCACCCTCAGCTAACCCCTGCTTACCCCCTTGGTAGCTTGGCAGAGCAGTAGGCTTAACCTCAGAGTGCTGGGCGTAAAGTATTTGTACCAACACACACAGTAACTTAATGAAAACACTACAAAATGACACAACACCAGTTTAGAAAAATAGGAAATATTTATCTAGACAAAACAAGACCAAAACGACAAAAATCCAACATACACAAGTCAAGTTATGATTTTTTAAAGGTTTAAAATAAAAAGAGTCTTTAGGTAGTTGTAACACCACACTAGCGCTGCTAGCGTGAAAATGTACCTGGTTTGCGTCAAAAATAACCCCGCACGGGCGGTGTGCGTCGAAAGTAACCCTGCACGGCTGTGTGCGTCGAAAACAACTCGGCACGGCGGTGCGCGTTGAAAAAGCCAGCCACACGACGATCCGAAAGTCCCGCGGCGCAGGGTGCGATCTCTCAGCCTCCGTCAGCGATGCTGCGCGTCGTTTCTCCTGCTCCGGGCGTCGGTTTTTTCGGTCGCGTTTCCTGCGGCGTCGTTTCTCAGCTGCGGAACCGGCGTTGCGTCGTTTTCTCAGCCGCGATCGGATTCGCGTCGATCTTTTCTCCGCACGGTGCTCGGTGCGTGTATTTTTGTCCTTAGGCTGCCAGCCTCTCCTTTCAGGGTCCCAGGAACTGGAAGGGCACCACAGAGCAGAGTAGGGGTCTCTCCAGAGACTCCAGGTGCTGGCAGGAAGAAGTCTTTGCTATCCCTGAGACTTCAACAACAGGAGGCAAGCTCTACATCAAGCCCTTGGAGATTTCTTCTTCAAGATGGAAGGCACACAAAGTCCAGTCTTTGCCCTCTTACTCTGGCAGAAGCAGCACTGCAGGAAAGCTCCACAAAGCACAGTCACAGGCAGGGCAGCACTTGTTCCTCAGCGATCAGCTCTTCTCCAGGCAGAGGTTCCCCTTGATTCCAGAAGTGTTTCTAAAGTTTGTAAGTTTGGGTGCCCTTCTTATACCCATTTTAGTCTTTGAAGTCACCTTCCTTCAAAGGGGACTCACACCTTCTTGTGAAATCCTGCCTTGCCCAGGCAAGGCCTCAGACACACACCAGGGGGCTGGAGACAGCATTGTCAGAGGCAGGCACAGTCCTTTCAGATGAGAGTGACCACTCCACCCCTCCCTCCTAGCAGAGATGGCTAATCAGGAATGCAGATCACACCCCAGCTCCCTTTGTGTCACTGTCTGGTGTGAGGTGAAAAACAACCCAACTGTCAAACTGACCCAGACAGGGAATCCACAAACAAGGCAGAGCCACAGAATGGTTTAAGCAAGAAAAATGCTCACTTTCTAAAAGTGGCATTTCCAAACTCACAATCTCAAAATCAACTTTACTAAAAGATGTATTTTTAAATTGTGAGTTCAGGGATCCCAAACTCCACCTGTCCATCTACTCTCTAGGGGAATCTACACTTTAATCATATTTAAAGGTAGCCCCCATATTATCCTATGAGAGAGAGACAGACCTTGCAACAGTGAAAACGAAATTGGCAGTATTTCACTGTCAGGACATATAAACCACATTACTATATGTCCTACCTTATCCATACACTGCACCCTGCCCTTGGGGCTACCTAGGGCATACCTTAGGGGTGCCTTACATGTAAGGAAAGGGAAGGTTTAGGCCTGGCAAGTGGGTACACTGGCCAAGTCGACTTTACAGTGTAAAAATACACACACAGACACTGCAGTGGCAGGTCTGAGACATGATTACAGAGCTACTTGTGTGGGTGGCACAACCAGTGCTGCAGGCCCACTAGTAGCATTTGATTTACAGGCCCTGGCACCTCTAGTGCCCCTTACTAGGGACTTACTGGTAAATCAAATATGCCAATCATGGATAAACCACTTACATACAATTTAAACAGGAGAGCATATGCACTTTAGCACTGGTTAGCAGTGGTAAAGTGCTCAGAGTTGAAAAGCCAACAGCAACATGTCAGAAAAATATAGGAGGCAGGAGGCAAAAAAGTCTGGGGATGACCCTGCAAAAGCAAAAGTCCAACACTTACTATACCCCACTATCTTTAACCTATCAAATTTAGCATTAGGTAATCCCAATTGTCACCCCACATTAATTCATAGTTCTTTGATTGGTCTTCATAATTGACGTCTTCGGGGGTGGCACATCCGGCGTTACTTCACTCTTTGGTACGTCTTTTGGGTCAGCAGATTCATTGTCCATTGGTCTAAGTGACCTTGTACGTTTCATTAATCTACATTTGTTTCAATTTACTCATAACTTTTTAAACCAAGGCACCGAATATGCGCTTGGGAACGGAATTAATATTGTTACATTCGTCTTCCAAGTTGAAGAAAAATAAAATTTGCAGGGTCATGGCCCTTTGCGAGTCAGCAGACTGGAAAATAGAAAAATGCATTTAATATGAGAGCTGGGCAGCTAAATCCCGCAGCTCACGCTAACTTAAGGCCTATAAAGATTTTCAATACAGATGCAGTAACATAAATGTTAATATAAACTTAATTAATCATAACATAAACATTTTATTCATCATTATTAGTTTGCGTATACATTGGTGGCCATTTACCGTGTTCACAATTCAGGTGCACGTTTAAGCAAAATCGCAATTATTATTGTTTTCTATGCAGCATCATCACACATTGATGTAAGCACTTCATTTTAATATATGTTATGTAAGCTACGCTCTCTCAATGGTAATAAGTGATTTCAGTAATGCAAAAGATTCAACCCATTATAACGTACAGTACTCCAGACCTTGTATTGGAAAAACCACCGGACTATAAATCTCTGGGACACACATTTTTAAGAAAAACCTTCTAATTCTGTTGGAGTAGAAGAGATTAGAACTGAAATGGGATTGCAAGCTTTAGAGATTGAAGGTGATGTTTAGGGAATTATATTTTTGACCAAGCTACGTTTACAGAAGCTACGTTTTTGAAAGAAAGAGTGAACATTTTATTGTTAAGAGATTATGGTTAAATATAATTAAATTACTAAATAATTATGACCTTGATAGAGACATAGAAAGAATAAGAAATAGAGTATTTGTTTTCGCTGTTAAAAATATTTTTAAAGGCACAGGTTGATAAGGTTTCTTTTGCTCGTGACACCCAGTATATATCTGGTAAATGTTTGCTGCAATGTTTGTTCAAACATACCATTTCAGTTGGTACTGAAAAAATATACTTCCCAGAACTAAGACGTCTATTATTTCTAATAGATAATCTTTCACTTAAATTAAAGAATGCTGGAGTGGCTTCTTTGAGCTGCACTTGTATCAAAGATAAAGGTACACATTTAGATTCTCATTCCGAGTTTGGCGGTAACCGAACTGCCATGCCGATGGCGGTCTTGTGATCGCCGGCAGGGTGGCGGTGCAGACTGCCAAATAACAAGTAAGGTGGTGAATCCAACGCAATACTGACAGCCCCGCCACCGCCAACGAGCAGCATCCCCCGGCGGAAGACAAGTTCAGGCAGGAGGCGGCCAACTTCCTGCCCTCCACATTCCGAGTAACCACTCTGCCAGGATATCCGGTGGGGCCATACCACCATGAAAAACCTGGCGGAAACAGAAAGTGTAAATGGAAACACCCACCTCCAGGCACAGAGACGCTGCGGCGGCAACCATGGCAAATGAACTGCTGGTCTTTCCAGCGCTGTATCTCGCCATACACCTTCAGGACCACAGAAGACAACCGTACGCATACGCAGCACAGAGGGGAGGGAAATGGCAGTGATACACTCCCACACAGAACACACATACCCTACACATAGAGTGAAGGCCACACACACGCACACACAAAGCCATGTAGATACGTGCCAAACATACAGTACAACACACCCCATAAGCACACAACAACTACCCCACAAACTCTTCAATGATGGCATAGATGGGCACGTTGTGCGACACCACACATACACACACACCATGAACTCCATGTAACAATGACACACAATCAAAAGCTGTAAACACGCATCCAGACAATCATACAGGTGACACAACACGTACAACCAACAATCAAGGAAATACACACATCCAACACTAGACACACGGACGCTCACAACACCCCATACAAACACACAAGCAAGCAGACACACACATCACAACATCCCCATGGCCCAAACATCTACCAAGCGCATGCAACAACACAGACACAATCCACACACAGACACCACACACTTTTGCATACAGATGTCACACCACAATGTAGATGGAAACCAGGACAAGCATCTCATCTTGCCAACCAAGGAATGTGGGAAGTTGTAGTGAAACAATAAACTATATACAAAAGTGCCAATGGCGAGTTCTAATGTCCAATTTTGCAGGACACATTTTCCATCAAGAATGGCTCAACCTGACTCCTGACTGAAGCTAAGCCTCCACCTCATAGGGGCAGCAGTGTGACAGGCAGGCACTTCAGGAGTGTGGGGGTGGTGGGGAAGGCTTGGAAGTGGAGGGGCACGTTTTAGCTTGGGCCTTGGAGGGTTGACCTTGGCACTGGGAGGAGTGGATTTTTTGCTGGGTGGAGGACCAGAGGAAACACCAGAGGGGGTACCCAAGGAATGTGAGGTGGAACGGCCTGAGAGGGGCAGGGGGACATGCTGTTTACGGTGAAGACGGGGTGGGAGAGGAGTAGTAAAGAGGTCATGGGCAGCAAGGAAAACTCTCTTAGGTACACAGGGGCGGTCACATGATTGAGGGAGAGGAGTGGAGGTAGAGGGAGTGCTCGTCTGAGGTGTCTGTGTGCTGTAAGTGGATGCAGGTGTGTACAGTGTCTGGATTTGTGTGGTGGCTTAATGATGGGTGGGTGAGTGTGTACATATGCATTTCTTGGGGGGGCAGAGATGCAGGGAGAGTGAATAGGTGATGTGTGAGTGAATGTTGAGGTGGTGTGTGCAAGTGAGGTGGATGTGCTGCAAGTGGCAGAGACGGTAGTCATGGATGAGGTGTGTGGGGTGTGTGACTGACAGCAGGACCAGTGTGTGATGATGCTGTGCTGGCAGGTATGAGTGGAGATGTGACTGTACAGGCGGAGGTGGTGTGAGAAGTGTTTGTTGTTGTGTCTGCAGATGTGTGTTGTGTGTGTGCATGTCTGTGTGAACGTTTGTGATGGCCATGTCTGTCTTTGCTCACCTTGTCTATTGTACTGGGTGTATGCGTGTGTGTTGGTGTGCCATGGACAGGTATAAGGAGAGGGCTTGTGGATTGGGAACAGGTAGCTGGAGGAGGGATGGAAGATGAAGGGACACTGGCTGCCGTAAACGAGGAGTCCAGAGCCTGAAACGATCTCTGGAGGCCAGACAAGGCACAGTGAATGCCTTCCAGGAACGCACTGGTCTGCTACATATGGGATGCCAGTTCCTGGATGGCATTCACGATTGTTGTCTGCCCCACAGAGATGGACCTCAGGAGGTCAATAGCCTCCTCACTGAGGGCAGCAGGGCTGACTGGGGCAGGGGCAAAGGTGTCTGAGGCGTAGGAGACGCCCACCCTCCTGGGTGAGTGGGCACAGGCAACTGGGTGGGGTGCTACAGGGAGGGCAGTGGGGGAAAGAGGGATGGCGGACAACAATGGTGTTGGTGTGGTACCAGAAGGGTCAGCCACTGCCAGGAAACCACTATCGGAGGAGGATTCTGAGTCAGATGTTGTGGTAGCTCCAGTCTCTGCCATGGTGCTCCCCTCGCCCTCCGTACCACTGGTCCCCTTGGCTTCACTGCTGGCCACCTCCTGGGGCCCTTGGGCTGCAGCATCCCCACTCGCCGGTGCCCTTCCTCCCTCGCCAGATGATGCTAATGCACACAGACAGAGGAGGAGAGCGAAAAGGAGGGTTGCAGAAACTGAAAGGGTGGAAAATATTAGAACCCACACATCCACTTCACATACAATGCAGATAACAGTCCCTGGCTGCCAAAACATTAAACAATTTATCAGTCTTGACCAAAAAGAGTCATGCAAGCTATGTCCAAACCCATAACAACTCTGCATACCAAACTCCTTCAGAAAGACACCTACATGCCCAAAATGACTACTCCTAGAATCAAGCCCTGGACTATAACCAATCACATGTCATCCTCTTCAGTATGATATTAATCTAAGCAGAGAGGGACTCAGGACACAAATAGCTGATAGGAATGTGAGGAGTACATGTGGTACAGAGGATCCATTGATGTCAGAAGTGATGCAACTCCAACCCTCACGTAACATGCCTGTCATTACCCATATACAGTGCCATCATTACCACCTCAAACTACTACACTACATGCAGATTTGGAGGATGCAGCCATTGACATGATAGCAGACTTGAGAGACCCATACCTACAGCTGAACATGTGTCACTGTACCACCACTACTCATCCTACATGGCTCAACAAAGAGTCCATCACACACTCCTACCTGATGGGTGTGGCAACCAGGACTGTACATTCCCTATATCACATCTGACTACATTCATTCCAAGTCCAAGGAGGATGACAGTGCACCACCATGCAATAGTGACCTGACAGTCAACACTTACCTCCTTGTGGCTGCTGTTCTGCCTTCAAGCGCTCATCCAAATCAGGGTACGCCACCACCAGTATGCGGGCTATTGAGGGGGTCAGGGTCCGATGTACACCCCTCCCACACTGGGAGGCCATCCCCAGCTGGGCCTCTGCGGTCTTCTGGGCCCGGCGATGCCGTTCCTCCCACCGCTTCCTGCAGTGGGTGCTCCGCAGGCAATCGACCCCCAGGGTCTGCACTTCCTTAGTGATGGCTCGCCACAACCCTTTCTTCTGGTGGGCGCTGATCTCATTGGGAAACAACGAGAAAAGGGGGGACATGCTGTAAATGATAACAATCCAGCAGTGAGCATAGACGGCATACAAAAAACACTGCCATTGCACACTGGCAATGTCCCACACATATCATGTGCATGCTACACACCTGGTCAGTCATGACATGTGAATGTTCATACACATACATCATCAAACAACACACAACTTGTGGGACCGTGGACTTTGTACTGACCTGTTGTCCTGGAGCTCCATACAACCTCCCATACAGGGGTAGGACCCCTTCCACCAGATTTTCCAGCTCCTCTGTTGAGAAGGCTGGGGCCCTTTCCCCTGCAGTGCGTGCCATCGTTGCTCCAAGAGACAGGACACAGCAGCACACAAAGTGGAGGCCTGTATCGCCCGAATGCCAAGAGTCAAGTGAGCGGTCTCACACAAAATGGCGGTTACGACCGCAGCAGTCATGACCGTCACTGCCGGCGGTGATCGCCATTGATTCCAGTCTTCCATTGACAGCAATGTTAACCAATGAGGAGTTGCATGGCGGTTCTGACCGCACTCCGCCATGACGACTTCTGTTGGTGGGAACGCAGTCACTTCCAGCAGCCCAATGCATGCCAGACATGCGGATGCCATTTTAGTTTGTGACATTACTGTCCTGATTTTTCATGGCGTAACTACCTGCGTAACTACATACTTCAGGTCTGACATGGTGAATATGGACACATGTAGTGCGTGTCTAGTGAAAGGTGCAGACTTGGCACAACAATTGTCAGCATATTTGACCAGTAAGGTAAACCACAGGAAAGGTGTAGGTGTACATGTCCTGTTTATGTCCATCCACACAGTAATCATGTGCCATCGTCTGGTTAGGAATGAAGGGTACTGACACATTACAGGCAACTTTCATGACTATAACATAATGACTGTCGTGTGTCATACTGTATAGCCTACATTGTGACAGATATCCTGATTGGTGTTTGTATTCCCGCACAGATTTGGCTTGACTGGAGTGAGGAGTACTGCACCAATTTTCTGGCCACTTGTTGATCTGGAAACTATGGAAGAGCGCCACATCATCCTGACCTATCAACTAAACCGTTTGTGCATCTGGGAACTGGTCGCCCAGTTGAAGGCAGACCTCCTGCCGGGTTTGAGGAATCCCCATGCCATCCCTTCAACAGTCCAGGTGTTGTCAGTCCTGCATTTCCTGGCGAGTGGCTCATTTCAGAGCACAGTAGGACTGGCTCCAGGCTTTTCGCAGCCCTGGTTCTGTAAGGTGTTGCAGGATGTGCTGGATGCCCTACTCAAGCATGTGCACAGGTACATTAGGTTCCCACTACCTCAAGATTTTCCCACTGTGAAAGCAGCCTTCTACAACATCTCAAATGTCCCACATGTAATTTGGGCCATTGATGGGACTCACATTGCCCTGGTACCTCCGAGGATCAATGAACAGGTTTATAAGAACAGGAAGAGTACATATTCACTGCAGACCAATACATTACACATGTGAACGCTAAATTCCCTGGATCAGTACATGATTCCTACATCCTGAGGAACAGCAGTGTCCCTGCAATGATGTCACAGTTATAGGGAGAAAGGGTCTGGCTCATAGGTATGTGTACTGCTCTCCATGTCAGACGTTTATATCCTTCATGACCCATTCAGCACTCCACCAAGCAATGTTACACATGGCCATGTTTCCTTTCCCACACAGGTGACTCCGGATACCCCAACCTGCCCTGGCTCCTGACACCTCTGAGACATCCAACCACATTAGGGGGGAACAGGTACAATGAGGTACATGGCCTGACAAGGCTTGTGATTGAACGTACTTTAGGTCCCTTGAAAGCCAGATTTCGTTGTCTCCAGGTGTCTGGTGGTGCACTACAGTACTATCAAGGGAAAGTTTGCAAGATCATTGTTGCATGCTGCATGATCCATAATCTGGCCCTCAAAAGGTACATCCCACTGTTGGAAGAGGGGGACATTACTGCTGGAGCTGTGTTTATGGCCGGTGACTCTGATGCTGAGGGGGAGGCAGACGAGGATGAGGCCCATGCTAACAGGGCAGAAATTATTTGTCACTACTTTCCTTGATGTACAGGTATGTCTGCGTTACATATCATTTGCGCATGGGAGATGCATTGTTGAAGGCAATCTGTAGGCAGTATTTGCATGCATCAATGTATGTGTGGGGACTGGACCCTTACATATTGGTTTACGACCTTGAAGGATAGGTGACTCACCATGAGAGGTAGTGGAAATGCAAAGCTGCTAAGTTCATTTGTGGTATGCTGGTGCTATTGCGGTACAACCTTCAAATTGTTGTGAAGGTTTAGGGTCCTCAGACTGCGTATTTGGGGTTATGTTAGGGGGACTTCTCACTCTTGTCCTGCTGTGTAGGCACATCATGATTTGATATCTGCTGGGTATCAGGTACCTGTTCATGACTACATGTGTGTGAATGTCAATGCAGTCCCTTACTTATGGTGCAACATAGCTGCTGGGACACCTATCCTGTGTTTGTGGTCAACTGCTATTGATGTATGACTGTAGATAACATTCCTTAACACCTTCTACCTCATTTCATTTATTTATACCTCTTCAGGTGACATCTCTGTTTGCAGTCTGCTTGCTGATTTGCCTGTTGGTGTAGTTGACAGTGAATGTTAAAACAAAATGGATGTACTTACACACCTGCTGGAGTGTCACAATACATATGTAACTTGAACATCTGTGTTTTGTAGACCTGTATATTATTTTGTTGTTCTTCAACATATTTTGCCATACTAACAATAAAGAGACATGCACCATGACTTGTGATTTGCAATACTAACAATAAAGAGCCATGCACCATGACTTGTGATTGTGATTGGTGTTTATTTAGTGTAGCATTTCACAGTCCAGAGGAGAGGGGTAGTGGACCCTGAAGACGGCCTCCTGGCCAGTCGTGTCCTGTACCTGCTTTGTCCCACGACTGTCTTCCCACTGGCCCTTGCCCCTGTGCCGCTGGTGCAGTGTGCCCCCTCCAACTGATGCCTGGACTGTCATTGTCTTGGGTTTGCACCGTTGACTCCTGCCCCTGTCCTGTGGGGCACACTGATGATTGATGTGACCGTGGGACACAGGTATGGGAAGGTGGGCTCTGCTGTGCACTGGCTGCCACAGGGAAGGTGGTTTGAGTTGTGGGCAGGATGAGGCTGGTGGTGGTGGACTGACCACTCATGCCTGATGGGCCAGGTTCATTGTCTGAATCCAGACTTGCATGTGAATCCTCCCCTATTGGGGCTGCATCCAGGCCTGGGCTTCCTGTCACTGGGCTCCTCTGTTGTGTGTCAGTACTTGGGAGACCTGTGAGATGAGAGGTATTGTGTCAGATGATGGTATTGCAGGGATTGTGGGTGTGTTGTTTGTAGTTGTGAATATGTGTATTGATATGTGCATGTGCTCTGTAGTGTTTGTGTGCAGTGGTGTGTTGTGTGCTGTGTGCTTAGTATAATGGTGCCTGTGGTATCTAGGTGCAGTGCCTCCTTCCAGTGTGTCCTCCTCTTGCTCTGTCAGGGTTTTATTTGCAAAAGGTTCTGGGTATGTGTGGGGGTGTGTTTTGTAGTGCTGTGGACACACATGTGTGTGTGTGTGTTTCAGATGTTGCTATTGGTGTTATCCTATCTGGTACAGTGTTGCTGCGGTGGTAGCTAATTATTTTTCCGCTGCAGTTTGGACCGCCAATGGATTACCGCCGTGTTGGTTTCTGCGTTGCTGATTTGTGTGCCCGAATTTGGCCGGTGGCATTTTCTTGGCGTGGCGGTGGTAATGATGCAACGGCCTCCTTCTTTCCCTCATTTGGGCCGACGGTGTTGTTTTTATGATCAAAATTTGGCAGTGGTGATTTGGTCACTAGTATTGCGGCGGGCTTCACTCGGCGGCCTTTTGCACGGCGGTGTTTGGGTATGACCGCTAAACTTGGAATGAGCACCTTAGTCCGTAAATAGCCCAATTTACCACATAACCTGAAGACATTTTTGAAACCACTTTTAAAAAAAGCTGGTACCAGGACGGTGGAAGAGGCTTTTAGCTGTTCATTTCCACTGTATACAGAAAAGTATAAGAGTAGAATTGATTTCAAAAGTATTTTAACTAGGTTATCTATTTGTAAAATAAATTCTAATTCATTGTGAGTTGCCATTAATTTCATAGGTAATGTGATATAATATTGGATCCTAAACAAAATCTATTGGACTCAAACGTGCCATTAACCAATGTCCTCCACTCTTCAGCATTCACAGCAAATATTTTACCAAGTGTGTTGGATCTTTGCAAATTCAATGTGCTTCCTCTCAATGCACATTACCATTCTGTGGAGTGGTGCTAGTGCTGATGATGCGCAGCTGACTTATTACCATTTCCTAGAGCTTCAGTGCTCAGCCCTTAACGCATGACCTGCTTTTATCAGCTGTGTTTATGGCCTGCGGTCTTAGAATGGCATGCTCTTCAGGAAGCCAGTGATAATCCAGCAGTGAGACAAACATGAGCTTATTTGAACACATGCACCGTTCATTTCAAGGAATTAGTTGTTTCCATTTTCAGAAAAAATGCCCCTGCATTCTAGACTTGTTTTTACAAATTTCCAGGCATGCTCGCATCCAGGAATGGAGGCCAGCATTTCAATTAACTCAGCAAGTACACACAATGGAGTCGCCAGAAAAAATAAGACACTGAGTGAGTGAAGCGAACGAGTCCAGCACTGGTTTGGTTGCTTTCAAGAGGAAATCATGAAAACACTGGTCCCAGACAGTATGTTTAACACCTACATACTTATATTTCCTGATCCATCTATCCATCCTTCACTGTCCTTACTTCTCATTCACCCTGCCTTTTTGTTCATCCACCCATCATTCTGTTCATCCACCCACCAATCCTATCCAGTCATCTCATCATCCTTTCTTCTCACCATCCACCCTTGCATCCATACCTTGTTTCTCTCCATCCACACTTCTATCCATCCTTTCTTACTTCTCACCATGAATCCATCATCCTTATTTTTCTCATCCATCATTCTCATTCTCATTTCAGTTCAACCTTCTTTCATTCACCCCATGTTTCTGTCCATTTCACCCATCCAGCCACCTCCCATCTATCCATCCATCCCTTCTTCCACCTCTGTCCTCCAATTTGTCCATCAATTGCTCGCACCCACCCACCCATCTATTCACCCATCCCTCCATCGATCCTTCCCTTCCAAGGGCAGCTCCTTCACAATGGCGAAGGAGCGTTGCTCACCTGGCTAAGCCAGGAGCTGAAAGATAAAACAATATTTGTTTATCTTTTTATTTTTCAGCTGCTGGCTTAGCCAGCAGCACATGAAGGGAGGGGCGGGCTGGGCCACAGGAGGGTGAGGAGGGGGAGGAGGAGAGAGTGCACCTAAGTGGGCATGTATGTTTGGCCTGCCGTCTCAGCCTGACCAAACACTCATGCGCACTGAGGTTTCTCCAGCCTGGCTGTGTTGAACAGCCGGGCTGGAGAAACTACACAGACCCCAGTGTTGTGTCTGAGCAGCAGTCCAAGCTGCTGAGACCAATTCCGATGCTGCTTTCATGCTAGGTTTAGCATGAAAGCAGCACCAGGATTGTTGGGGAGCGTGTGCTGGTGTCCCAGTCAACACTGGGACATCAGAAGAGGATCAAAGCAGCAGCTGGCAGTGGCAGGAACAGTTACGTTTTTTTATTATTTTTTATTTCCTCCCCGTCCCCATCCCTATCCCCTGCTCTCCCCACCCCTTGAGATTTGCAGCAGCCGCCGCTGTTCCCTCCCTTTTCATGCACCTTGTTACATGTGTTCCCTACACTCTTGCTCGATCATACTTCCCCTCCAGTGTCTTCAATCAAAATAAAGGTAAGCACAAACATATTCTATAGGTTTTGTGTAAGAGATACAGCCAGTGTTACCTAGCCTGGATCAAGCAGCTAAAGTGGAGGGGTACATGACGCCCATGAGTAAACAGGTAACAAATGCAAGTGACAGATCATATGCAAATACATTTTCATTAATGGGGCATTTGCTTTAAGGAAAAAATATTCTTTACCTGTCTTTTTTTAAGAAGTATTTTCCAAAATATAAACTACTGTTTATACACAAACCCCTAAATATAACTCTTTTTGACAATAAAGTAAAAAGGAAAAGGCATTAAAACCTTATTTTGAACATGAAGACGACTGTGCCAGCATCAGATAGATTTGCTACAAATAATCAGTATAAGGACTGAATTGGAGGGTATATGTGAGTAAAACAACTATGGTATGTAAGTTAGTTCCAAAATCATACATATAGGATAGATGACTAAAAGAAAAAATACATTACATTGCACAGTTTGACGCAACTATGGTGTGTCCAGATAGTGAGAGAAAGACAAATGAATCTGCAGGCTTTGCAAGTAAGAAAAAAAAATGTTGAAAATGTAATAGATCAGATCACTACCCTTCTCTAATCAGTGAAACCCTTTTTGCAATTAAATAGGCATATTTTTCATTTTTTGTAAACCAGTTGTATTGTATACACAAATGAGTATCTGGCTGCAAGTCAAATTGCAAATCTGAGCAGGGAAATTTCTCCCCACTCATGTTTGGATCAAAGCATGCTATACGATTTTATAACTACGTATATGTAGTGAAATTAAAGCCAAGTTTTGTCTTTAAATGTTTTGTGAGGCGTAATGGTGGACTGAAAGTAATAACAATGGATTAATGGTAAATTTTGAAAAGTAATACTAGCTCAATTTGCATCCAAATGCTAACATGATAATGACTCGGCATCCATTATCCAGTAGCTACTGTTAATAATATTTTGTTTAAAAGTGTTTTTTTCAGTAACTTCTGTTAGGAAACAGCTAGAAAAATCATATCTGTAGTATTCAGATAAATAAAGAAAATAATAACTATGTAAACACTGGATTTTGAAGTCCTGTATTCATAAAATGAATTACCAAGTTGTTACATTGTATGTCTAAAAGATTCCAGTCTGTGCTGGTGATCTTAATTGGTTCCTTCATTTGAACCCCTGTGAGTCACTGGTCATTACAACTTCTCACACTTCCTGTCATTAGAAATACCTCCCAGATCAAATCTGTCAGAAGCCAGTGGTCAGTAGTGTATGTTTGGGAGAAGGACACAGAACAGACCACTGATATTTATATTATGTGGAAACGGCCACTTTACTGAAAGAGGTGCACATCACAAACTTTACCTTACAAAACCACCAACTCACTAACCATCAACTGAACTAACAATCATCTGCCCCTCCCCTACGATCATATCCACATGCCTCACCCCAAATCTCTCTCATTTGAATTGTCATTCATTTCAACAATTTTCAACTTTAACTTTTTCCTTACCACCGATGACTGCATGAAACAACCTCTAAGCAACTAAACTTCTAATTAACCTTTAGCTTTCTACCTGCCCTCTCTTACCACATGCTTCACTAACTGGCAATGCCAATCAAACTTCTGTAAACTCATTCAAAACTTTCCAGGCCACTGCTATGCACCCGTCTCAAGTGACAACAGTACACAACCCTTTGCACACTTGCTTCAATAACTCCACCCTAGAAAGAGCAATCCCCAAACAGACGGCTAGGTCAAAAGCTATTAAAAAGGGGACAGGAGAGTGGTGAAAAAGCCACAATATCTCCCTGCCACCAGTCACCAGTACCTAAAATGGTGTCAGGAACCCATTTTAGCCCCTTATATATTGTTGGGCTATATCTGTGCTTTGTATTTATCCCAAATATAAAATTGAAGCATTGAACTGCATCACCCTCCCAAACTGCCCTTGGGGGGCAGGGGAGGCAGACCTCCCTACAGTCGGCTGCCCTCCCTTGGGAAATTAGTGGCATATCTTAAGTTAGGGTCATAGGTGTTACTTAACTGTGGAGCAGTCCCCAAAGGGGTGAACAAAGTCGTTTTGTTGCAAGATTATGGGAGATTTCAAAATATAATATTAAACACAATTGTAGTTTTGTAAAGTGAATCTAAACTTTTGTTTCATTTTGATTTTAATGTAAAATGTGTATCTTTACTTGGTAATAGCTTTGCTACCATTAACAAATCCACACAAAGTTTATCAGACAATTAGAGCGTTTAGCTTAGATTTGGCATGTCAGTTTGGAGGTCAGGCCATTCATTGGGTAAAGATAGAGAACATGAAAAGGGGCAGAACATGAATAGGGATGGAGACTTTTGAGAGATGGTAAACAAGAGATGTCAAAAGTTTGCAGTTTCAAAACGTGTCTCGTCAGATTGAGGGTCTCTGATTTTCTTCAGTCTCTCATGGGGGACAGCCTTTTTGTAGTAAATAGGACAGAAACTAGTATTACTCTTGGCTCTTACACAGTGCTTAATTTGTAAATAAAAATGTGCTGGTGCCCGAAGCCCTCCTTTTACACGTTGCTGCTGCAATTAAATGTGGGAGCACAGAATACTGATGCAGCGTAATTCTGAAGGCATCTTCGACCTCTTCAATCCATGAACAGCCACTCCCTGCCCCTTTAGCTCACTCTTGTATCTTTCTACTTTCTCCCTTTGTAACGCTTTTTTTTCGTTTTCACTCCCTTTGCCTTTCCCATATGTGTCTTTTGCTCGCAGCAAATGCTTGAGGCACAAGAATAAGCGCCGGCCCTCAGCACCGGAAAGAACAAGCACAAATTAAGCACTGCTCTTACATGAACTTAAAATACAATTTATTCAGTTGAATGGTAGCACTGTGCAGGAATGGAGACATATGCAACTCTTAACTCATGCATTGTGGTAAGCATTCAAAATATCAAAGCACCTATGAATGTTAATTCATTAAAATGCTAGGGGTAACAGAAGTGACAGTACTTGTGCATCACATGACAGGAAGTGACATCAAAATACATTTGATCCCATTGACCTCACGTTACAAAAATGTCACAGTAATTGACATTACTGAAGTACAAATAACAAGTACAGGATTAATAAACTACCAAAATCACCACTTAAGCATATTACTGTCTATTTTCTGTTACAAACTACAAATGAACTAGTGACTGTCATGACAGGAGTGCAATCTTGATATGCCAGTGTGCAGGTGTCATTTACTCAAGTACAACTATCATATGCTTCACATAGTCATAGGTAATTGGAGGCTAACTGTACAGGCATGCCCCAAATATGTGACCCTTAAATAGCCAGGAATAATCATCATTTGCCCACACACTCCCAACACAATGGCCACACACCCCCAACACATTCTGAGTTATAGCCTCAACTTCATATTTAGCTGCATATGCTACATGCACCCTCTAGTATGACTACCTCAGTCAGAGCACTGTCTGCAGTCCTGAATTTTTCACCTACAAAGCATTTCTTTTTGGTGAGCTAGTCTAGTTAGTTAAAGGAAAACAAAATAAAACTAGAACACGAAGCAGGCATTAGGTGATCACATGCAAATCCAGGACTGGAAAGAACGTCTATAATGATCTGGAAGGTGATAATCCCCTTCCAGCTTCTTAAGCACACTAAGAGCTATGTCATAGGCATATAACCCTTTTTCCTGTTAGTCACAGACTCAAATGTCATGTACATTCTTGCCATAAATAAGTGTGCACTTGACTGCTGAGTGCCTCCACTGCATGTGCAGATATAGCCTGAATGAGAGTACAGCTTCTTGTATAGGTTTAGCCTTGTAGTAGTAGTAGTAGTAATTTTTTGTAGAGATAATAACATCCAATACAAATAAGCAAAAAGCAAAAAACAAAAATTAAAAGTAAATACCCTCAAAGACTGAGTTCAAACTAAAAACACACCATAAATTGAACATGCAGCATATTAAAAAGGCATTTCTGCCTAAAGTATGAAACAATCATGAGGTAAAAAACAAAACAAACCACCCAACCCAGAACCCCACATAATACACAAGGCAATATACATAGGCATGGCACTAAAGTGCATGGTGCATTAAATAATAATTGCACTAAGCATCAACATGTACCATTAGAGCTCCTCATCCTAACCAATAGCGGGCAATATGGCAAGAGCAAGGAAAAAATTCCAACTAAACCTGTTCATTGCTCGCAATGCCATTGAATTTAGATTGTGCAATTTTAATGAATTTAGTCAGTAACACATTTAACATTGGATTGCCTGGATCCAGAGACTGGATGATAGCCTGTCGACAGAAGCAGATTCCCAATTAATTCCATTTGCTCCGAAGCAAAAGTCTACGCTCCTTTAGTAAAGCTGGGCGCAGGCAAACCACATGATCAATGGTTTCGTCTGCATTACTGCAGCCTCTACATGTCACACTGTCCCCTGGGAGTAGCTGCCATAGGGGCAGGTGTTTTAAAAAAAAAAAAAATCACCCATCCTTAAGGCCAAAAAGGCCTTTTCCAACCAAAACCCGTAAGAGCAAGAGAAAAAACTAGAAGACAAACCTGGCTTGAAGGAGCCAATTACTGCCCAGATATGCTTCCGATGAACAAGGAGAGAACAGTATGAGTGATAAGAATACAGTTGAATAAGCCTTTTAATCTCTAATTTAAACAAAGAATAGGGGGGATTAGTTGCCCTAAGATCACCGGCATCCAATCACCGTTTACAGTCAACCAAGAATTGGGAATAAGTGCACTTCAATTTCGGCTCACTAATTTCTTGACACAAGACTGCCCCCACGTAACCGCCTGAGGCCTGACGCAGTTTATAACACAGCTTCAGAGAAGCACCAGCGTCAACTGCCACCAAATCCGGAAGCCCAAACTTCAACCGTACCTGTGCGGGTGAAGCCAGGCACGGAACATGAAAGACTCTCTTATAGATTTTATTGACCAACCTATTTAATAGACAAGAGCCTTTGCCCAACAACATTTCTTGACCATAGGCCAACGAGGGGGTAATCTTTGCTCTCATAACTTCCATTAGGGGAAGAAGGGTCGGCCCCTTTAAAACTTTAGCTAATTTGGAGAAAGCCACCTGCAAAGCCACAGATTTAAGTTCAATGTCCTTCTCATGTTTAACAAAACTGCCCCTGGAGTCAAAAAGTACCCCTAGATATTTGTAGGACTGGTCAGAAACAAGTTTACAGCTTTTATAGTACCAGCTGAAGCCCGAATGTTTTTTCCTCCCAAAGGGGACCACTTTTGTTTTAAGCAAGTTAACTTCAAATTGATTTGCGGAAGTATACGACGCAAGTTGACTAAGCAAGCATTGAAGGTCGATCTTAGTGCAACTAAATAAAACATGATCATCGGCATAAACCACATGACTAAGCCTGAAACCACCAATCTTAGGGGGATGTGAATTGACGGCATCAAGAGATGTTGACATATCTGCAATAAACATATTAAAAAGACGAGGAGCAAGTACACAACCCTGTTTCACACCACAGGCAGTGGGAGTTTTCCTAGATAGGGAGCACCCATCATCGAGCTTAATATGGGCCCAGGTGTTAGTATGGAGTTCTATAATGGCACCCAAGAGTACTGGAGGGATGCCCCAGCTTTGTAATTTGGCCCCAGGGCACTCCAGGGATCCAATCGAATGCCGCCTTGAAGTCCACAAAACAGCAATTCAGCGTCAGGCCTGACGAGATCGCCCTATCAATCAAAATAGAAAGTGCTAATAAATTATTTGAAGTGCCTGAGCCAGCAGAGAACCCCGTTTGGACTATGGGAATTAAAGCCTTCGATTCAGCCCAAGCACGAAGATCTTGCAGCAAAAGGCTAGCATAGAACTTGGCCTCATTGTCCAGCAGGGCTATCATTCTAAAATTGGTGCGGTCTGACCTTGAGCCATTTTTATATAAAGGATGAAGGATGGCACCATGCCAGGACTCAAGTACTGTTGAAGTTAAGAGGCAGTGTTCAAACAAATGTGCAAAATGGTTAGCCCAAAAGAGAGGATCCTGTTTGAATAATGCCTGTGGAAGGCCGTTGGGGCCGGGGGCTCCAAATTGCTTAGCCCTTGAGATGATATGGGGGAGATGTAATTGAAAGGTCTTCCTCACTCCCTGCAAAGGAATTAGAGATCCTGTAAATGAGGGACACGTTTTAAACAAATCAGGAATAGATCTATGGGCCCCCTCATCCAGCGGTTCCCCATCCTGCTCACTAGTGCAAAAAATGGGTGGTCAAGTAAGACGCCCGCGCTCCTTCTGAAATGTCAACAACGCCAGTGCCCCTTTGATTGCTATTTAGGTTATTAATAAGGGACCAAAATTTTGTGGAATTTGGATCTTTGCTTGCACTTAAAAGTTTAACCCAGAACTGACTGAGATAGGTCTGATAGTCATCATAAACAGCCTTCCTATAATCTTTCCTCAGTTGTTTGTGTTCAATGAGTAGACACTCAGAATCAGTGCTATTCCTGATTGCCCTTGCTAGCATATTCCACGCTTTCTTTAGATTCCTGGTTTCCCTGGAAACAACAAAAGACCGGGATTGGAGCACAGTTGTAGCAGATTGGTGGAACTTTAACCATAAAAGGCAAGAAAGTTTTACCCATGACTTAATTGGGGACAAGCAGCCCGATCCCTCAGAGTTAAAAAAATTAATACATTCAATCAGTACTGTGCCGTCAATAGAAGCATTCCATTTTATGCGCTTTAGTGACTCGAACCAAACACCACCACCCACTGCCCGCATAACATCATATACAGGAAATCTAGATTTAATCGATACAATTTGTGGACAATGGTCGCTCTCACTCCGAGGGGAAATCAGAAACCTTTCAATGAGGGGAAACAATTCAATATTACAAACGGTATAATCTAAATAGGAGCGGGATCGACCATCGGACCTTGTCCACCGTGGGGGGGCATCGTCACGTAAGCGACCATTCAAAACTTTGAAGTCTATGCTGTTAAGATGCATTACTAAATACTCTCCCAGTGGGCAGTGCAGACAACCCTGGGGCCTTAATTGTTCGGGAATTAACTCGCGGTTACCACAATCCGGACCCTCAAGACCCTCCATTGTATCCTGAAACAGGTTTGTGTTAAAATCACCAGTTATAAGATAACTAGCACGTGGGTATTCCCCAACTAAATTGGCCACAATCTGCATCACTCGAGACAGCTTGCCCCTTTTTTCCTTAGTTCCGGGGGCAATATAAACATTGATTACTTTGAGGGTCTGCTGCGCAGTCCCGTTCCTTATGACAATCCCCTGGATCCAGTTATCCTCCCAAACTAAAGGCAGTATACTCGAATCTAACGGTTACATAAATGGCCGGACCTCCCTTGGCATGGCCATTCATGCTCGTTCTATGGGCAGATTTCCATATTTCTAAGTACCCTGGCAGCAGACAGCTGTGATCAGCCCAGGTTTCCTGAAGGGTGATTACATCGCGACTGTTAAAAAATGTTAAAAGGTTGGCTGAGGCAAACTTCTGCGCAACCCCATTGATGTTCCATGAACATAAGGACAAATGTCCTGGTGTTTGAACAGAACCGCCCACCCGTGAGGGTCAATGGGGACGACCGTGCAAGAGAGTGGATGGCAGCCAGTCCTAGTTGGAGGACCCCTGGGAACCAGAGCCAGTATAGAGAATGCCATGAAAAGTAGAGGAGCCACCTAGGGCACTTTTCAAGATTGAAAATGGTTTCAGAACTGTGGGAGCCATCAAACATTGAGATTCTGATAGTAACACAGGATTGCCAGACTCCTTATAGGGTGTTATTGTAATACCCCACGAGAAAATTAAATCTCTCCTAGAGAGAATAGACTGAGCTATTGTAGCAGAAATTAGTGAAACAAAGGTAGAATCTCTTGGGTAGGGCCCCCTAGAGTCCAAGAACTCAATGGACACAATGTCCTTAGAACCAATGTAGTTAAGATCCGGGTTAGCATTAAAGAGTCTTAAAATATTCCCCTTGTTCAGTATGTCATGAGGACCCCAGAACGATATTCTGGGGTAAACACAAGTTTAAGAGTTCCACTGGCGTCGTGGGGGCACATGGGAAATGAAGGCTGTGACAGTTCCTCTACATTTGGTAGGCCTGCAGGGCCCCCCAGGGCCGGAATTTCGGCAGAAACGGTCCGAAGGCTTGGTGGCAAAGTTGCAAGAAAAGTGCTTCTGTTAAAAGACGGCAATTTAGAGGAATTGGAGGGACCATAGTCAAGAACATCGCTATCCATATTCCCATGAACAGTTTTGGATACAGACAGTGTGACGGCAGGGCGTGCGGGCCCTCCACTACCCAAGTGTGGGGCTACCAAAACCAACACACTGCCAAAATTGCCTTTCTCAGCCGGAACCAAGTGGTCCTTGAGGGGAGATTCAGTTTCCTGCACAGTAGTTCCAACCGAGGGGATGTTAACAGGATCAATCTGAAGGGGATTGGGTGGTAAAGTCACCCTAGGGGCACCATGGAGCTGCAAGGGCTGCGGCACCTCAGGACAAGCCGACAGTTGGACATTTGTTGAAGGTCCTTGAGGGGGTGGGCTCCGCCTACTGTTCTGTTGTTTGCAGAGTCTTTTTTTCCCTCTTGCTCAATAGAGGTTGAGCCACAGAATAGGCTCTTAAAGGCGTTGGTTGAACTAAAGCAGGTTGTGCAGGGATGCAGGGAATGTGAGAGGAGGCAGGCAGGTATCTGATTGCCAGAGCTGATAAAAGGCAAACGAATGGAAGCTATAAGGACATGGCCACAACAACGCAATGTGGACATATCTTCAAACCATTTTTGGTGAAAGGAGGCAAACTGAGAAATAAGACACTATGGCTTTCCATGCAACACAGATAACATGTTTCTGCTTTGCCCGAAGCACCACTTTTGAGCCCTAACCTTCACCACACTATTGTTGAGGGCTACATAGGCTCAGCATCGTTGCCACAAATCCACGTTCCACTGTGAGTGGATTTTCAAATAGACAGGGCTCTTACTCTACCATCACTCTCCACATCAGGCTGTTGCAATACTAGGCTTTATGCTACCTGTAGCCCAATAATGGCCTATGCAAAATCATCCCTGTTGCAAAATCAGCAGACCCCATTTGTTTTTGTGAATAGCCTGCACAGAAAAGGCTACATACTATCCTCAGGCCTCCCAGGCAGTGCCAGATCTGTAGCTCCAATACTGCCGCTCCTTGCCCTACCTCAAACAGATTAACAGCTAAGGAAGTAATTGACTGCAGTCACTACAGCTCATCTCACCTCTTTTACCCATGGTGTCAGTGATCTAGAAGCAGATGCCGGTAGTAGCAGCAGCAGTTCTTTCATCCCCATAGAAGATATCAGACCATCTTGGGATTCTGATCACTCCTGGTAACAAAAACTCAAGCTAGTCTATCTGTTAGACACAACATTATATCTTTTGGTTGTTTATCCCCCTGTAGCCCGGGGTAGTTCCAGCTTTGAAGTGAAACGTGACTCCAGTCAGTTTCATATGGCTTAAATGGAGAACTGGATTACTGTGATGAATTATCATTCATGCAGCTAACCAGTAGAATAAAGGGTCTGCAAAGACTCAAGCACATCTTTGTATAATATTATCCCAACAGCTTTAAACATGCTCATGTCTGCAATGCCCTAATGTCTGGGTATAACACACTGTTAGATTTTGCACACAATAACCACCCTGACAGCTCAAGGAAAGCGTGGTCGTACATGGGGCACTTGGGGGGCAATAGAAGGGACTGCTAGGTGAACAACTAAATTATAGCAGTTCCTAACTACAAGCTATTATGTGGTATACAGCTCAGAGGCAGCTTCCTTTTAAAGGAGCTAAATCGAAAAAAACACAACAGGATCCACTTTTTAGTATTTGCCTTGACAACCACAGGGAACCATGGGGAGCAAGGGCAGTGCCAGTGGTAGCAAAGGACAAGCAAGGGGTCTCAGGTGCGACCCCTTGTGACCCCTAAATGACGTCCATGACAGTAACTTTCTCTTGCTAGAGCTAAAAGGATCATCATTATACTGTTCTGATTGTCAGGCCTGGTGTCATTCACTCTCTCGCCCGTGATTGTTTGGTCTTGTGGAAGAGAGAAGTTGTCACCAGATGCTTGCTCACGATTCCACTCAACTCTCCAGACATTCACTACTTGGATTGCACATGGCAGCTACAAATTGCACAGGATGGAAAGGGGAGTGGGTAGACTCTTCTGTGTGCCTGTTCTGCCCTTTAAGAGTAGTGTACAAAGTCATCGGTGAAAACCTTCCTATGTCTCATCTTGTCTTTCCAAACAATCTTTTTCTATTTTACATCTTGGACCCCTCTCTATCCATTTTTGTGACATGATGTTGCTCTTAATGTTCATATATTTGTAGTAACTCCTTCTTGAGTTCCTAAAATATGATAGCAAGGGTTAATCAAACAGTCAAGTTTTTTCTTAGTACACCAGAATGCATCTAGAACTGTTCTACACATTCTCAATACTCAGGTCCTCTTTGGCTATGGGATTTGGGGAGTTCACATATAACAGCAAAAAAAAAAAAAAAAAAAAAAAAAACAGTACAATCTTTACATATCCAACTTGCTAGTTCTTAAGTCCATACCATGTTAAAAAAAAAAAAAAAAAAAAAAAAAAAAAAAAACTCAGATCACATTATGTCAAAATTCTACTTGCTCGAATTCATTTCATACTCAAAGTACATTTCACTACAACAACCTTTAGTCCATTGTTTTATGAAAATCCTATCAGAGCTTGCTTTCAGAAAGCAGTGTGTTCGTAATTAGCACAAAGGCCCTCATTACAACTACCAGTGCTGACGGTATTTCTGGCTCCTTATTACGACTTTTCCGTTGGGCCAGCGGATGGTAACAGTGTTGCCGTCCACTGGCCCAGCGGAAAGTTACATCAACATTGCTACCATGTCGTAATAGAGCCGGCAGCAATGCTGATGTGCAGAGGGTGCAGTAGCACCTGTCGTGCATGTCACTGCCCGAAACTCGGGCAGTGAAATGCGCGACGGGGCTATGCCTGGGGGCCCCTGCACTGCCCATGCACCCCAAGTCCCTCTTACCGCCAGCCTTTACATGGTGGTGTTTACCACCGTGGCCAGGCTGGCGGTTGGGGATTATGACGGCCAGGTGGAAGCCTGGTGGTATAGTGGAGGGGCCGGCGGTATGGCCGTGGCTATTGCGCCACGGTCATAATAGCTGGCGGAACACCGCCAGCGTGTTGGCGGTGTACCGCCAGCTTACCGCCGGCCGCCAGGGTCATAATGAGGCCCAAAGTGTCCAATCTTTTATTCTGAGGCAATACATCTGCAACAGCCTGACCCTACGGCAAAGTCCTGCCAATGCCAACTCGTGTTTCTCGGCTATCAAACTTCTTCCTCAGGGCTACGGCAAGAACAATTTCACTTTAAGTTTTACATCACACAATAATAATAAAAAAGCAACAGTCCTCTTACTTTATATCAACATACATATACCTTTCTAACACTTTAAAGTCTCAAATTACATTGTAGCACACCACATTTAATAGAACCATCTTCATTGTAAACTTACAATTAAAATGTCAATTTAACGATTAGTGTATCACACAACACCTAGATTAATTGAACATATAACATTTACCTAGTCAGAAGAAATATAGCAAGTCTCCCATTCATAAGAGATTTAATAAGTTCGAAGGGTACACAGCGACCCAATTCACAATGCCAGGGGTGGATAATAATCGGAGGAACGGCCCCCATTTGCAACTTAATATGAGCTATCCTTGATTGTGTGGTCCACTTTCTCTTCTCATTACCTAAAACACGTCAAAAATCTATAGAAAATAAGACACAGAATCTGAGTAAACCTGCCCCCTCTTACCCTGGAGCTAGCCTCATTCCCGTTTGCACAGAACCAAAGATAATTTGTCAATAACAGGTACTCATCTGATATATCGACACTCACACTTCATGAGCCACTACAGGTGAGCATAATACTGATGGCGATACAAGGTCACACAACTCACTGCCAAAGATCGTCAATGCACCTTGACATTCAAAAACACCTCTTGCCCCAACTACAAAAATAATTAATTGCACATTAATATTGTGTGGTCCTGCTGCAACACCCGGTCGTTAACAATTTATCATACATTCCTACTGAGTCGAGAATCAGAATGTCCTCTTTCTGTTACACATCATGTAATACAATTATAATTTAGTATAACCCAATCCTATAACCCAAACTACTACTGATAACTCCTACTGAAAAACGAGTCAAAATAACCTCAAGTCTGCCTTGAATCACCCACAACATCACACATCATTACACTTAACTCCAATTCTATCCCATGACTCCACACATAGCAAGAAGAGTCAGCCCCAACTGAAGGGATCCTCCCCTTGAAATACTGGCTTCTCCGACCAGCGTCTGACATCTCCTGTCTAACTTGGTAACCGTTTTAAAAACATCCAATAACCAACCGGTATCCTGCTTGTAAAACCGCGATTGGCTAGAGCTCCCGAGTTCCTCTTCTCGGATCTGTCAGACTAGGGAACAATACTGAAAACTTTAAGCCATAAACCTATACAACAACACAAAAGATTGAAGACACAATCGATAACTTTCATAATTAAAGGACAATTTAAGAAAATAAAAATAGTATATATCAGCAAACTGTAACCACGCCGGATTCGAACCCGCCCTACCTCGCGTGTTTACAGTTGTTTTCAATCCATTATACCACATCCAAAACGGAATATCTTTTAGGGTAAAGCCTCGAATGGAAGTACACATAAACTCTCAGAACGCACCTCTTTCCGACAATAAGATTTCCCGTATGGCAGCCCAAGACAAAATGACACAACATCAAAACTCGAGTCGCAAAAATACATGCAACAAACTATTACGTACTAAAGACAAAATCCATACATGACCATAACTCTCTTAATTAGAGAACAATTAAACCAAAGATACATGGATGATAAACACTTATCAACAGCCACTTACCACTACGGATTCGAACCCTAGGTGCTTCACTTATTCCCACTCGTTATTAATCAATTGAATCACAGGGCTAGAAAAAGAGTGAAATATACAAATATTCTATTGACGTGCTTGTTTTCAACACTGTTTCCCTTATGTCAGATCCAAGATAAAGTAACACAGTCGTCAGCGCTCGAAGCCCATCATTATAAATAGCGCTATCATCAAATATTCAAAAGCACCACACGTTCTTCAACAAGCAAGTTTTAGCATTATAATGTAGTTATCCGGAGTCTTTCTAGCTTTCACTTGCGAGGCATTATTTTCGTTTTTTATTTAGTTGCTCCTTTGCAAAGCCTTGCCAAGTTTCCTAGGGGCCAGATGTAGCAAAGGGTTTTCCCCATTCTGTGTCAAAGGGCAAATGTGTTCCTACATATGGCCCCTAGTTCCATGCATGATGTGCAGCTGCAATCCAGGGGTTTCTCTGAATTCTGGGACTTGTAGTTTCATTTAGTCCCTTATAAAAACAGGCTCACAAGTCCCAGATTTCAAAGGAAAAAACCTGGACTGGAGCAGCACATCACGCATGGATCTGGGTGTTGGACCTTGCCCTTTTTTCAGGGTCATCCCCAAACTTTTTGCCTCCTTCCTCCTATTTCGTCTGACCTGTTTTAGTTGGCTTTAGGACTCTGGCCACTTTACCACTGCTAACCAGTGCTAAAGTGCACATGCTCTCTGCCTAAATTTTATTGGTGATTGGTTTATCCATGGTTGGCATATTTTATTTACTGGTAAGCCCCTAGTAAAGTGCACAATTTGTGCCCAGGACCTGTAAATCAAATTACATGTCTTAGACCTGCCACTGCAGTGTCTGTGTGTGCAGTTTTAAAGTACCAGTTTTACCTGACAACTGTACCCACTTGCCAGGCCCAAACCTTCCCTTTCACTACATGTAAATCACTCCTACGGTAGGGACTAGATAGCCCCATGGGCAGGGTGCAGTGTATTTAACAGGTAGGACATGTATGTTTGTGTTTTATATGACCTGATAGTGAAATACTACCAAATTCGGTTTCCACTATTGCAAGTCCTATCTCTCCCATAGGTTAACATGGGGATTGCCTTTAAATATCTTTTAAGTGTAGTTTCCCATTGGGAGTGGATAGAGATATGGAGATGAGTCTTACTGAGCTAGAGTGGGAGGGAGGAGATGACACCTCCACTTGAAAGGGCTGTGCTTGCCCTCACGCAATGCAGTCTCCAACCCCCTAGCATGTGTCTGGGGCTTGGCATGGAAGAGGCCAGGTCTTGTGCCCTACACAGACTCTCTTTTTAAGTTTGCCTACTTCAAAGGAAGATATAAGTAGTGGACCCAAAACCCAAGACTTTTATTAGATTACACCTGTATCAAGAGGAACCTCAGCCAAGTAGAAGAATTGGATGACTGAAGAGGACCTGCCTGTTGCTTTACTGTGCTGGCCTGCTGTTGCTGCTTCTGCCTGAAGAGGGAAAAGACTGGATTTTACTTTCTTCAACCTGCTGGGGAAGTTTCTCCAAGGGCTGGGACTGAGCTTGCCCCCTGCTCTGAAGTCTCAAGGACATCAAAGACTTTATCTGCCAGTGCCTGGGCTCTTCTTAAGAGTACTGGCTTGCTAAGTAGTGCCAGATCCAGTCCCTGGGCCCCTAGAAGTGGAAGCTGGCAACTTGCGGGAGAAAATCTATGCACCACTGTGTGCGCATTAAAAAAATCGATGCAGCGCCTGTCCCAAGGCTGAAAATTCAATCAAGCGCCTGCCTCACAGCTGGAGGATCAACACAGTGCTTGTTCTCAATGGGGATCGTCAACACAGCGCATCAAAATTTTCCATGTATCGCTCCTGGGTGTCAAAATCTTCAACATCACCACACAGACCGGAGGCTGCTTGTTCAGAAATTGACGCATCCCTGCCCTGTTAGTAAAGAATTGATGGATTGCTTACCCAGCGGAGAAAGAACCAACGCATGGCCTCACTTGCGAGTAAGGAATTGATGTATTGCTTGCTTTTCTGATGTACGTGCGCCTGTGCGCTTTATTTTTGACGCATACCAGGTACTTTGTGCTAAAGCAATGCATCCATTGATTTCTATGGGTTAAGACTCTTTTCACTTTAAAAATTCATATCTTTGCTTTTGTGTGTTGGATTATTGTTGTTTTGGTCTTGTTTGATTTAGATACATATTGGCTATTTTTCTAAACTGGTGTGGAGTTATTTTGTGGTGTTTTCACTCTGTTACTGTGTGTGTTTGCACAAATACTTTACACATTGCCTCTAAAATATGCCTTACTGCTTGTACCAAGCTACTGAGGGGGTGATCAGGGATTATCTGAGCTGTGCATCTCTTTTACCCTGACTGGAGTGAGGGTCCCTACTTGGACAGGGTGTAAACTGACCGCCAACTAGAGACCTCATTTTTAACACTGGGAAACTTCGCAGCTATGTTTGCACTGTGTGTTCTCTCCTTTTGAAGTTGGTCTCAATTCTCACTCAATATTCTTCTTCTTTTTTGCTGTTCACCAAGCAGTAGCCAACTTGTTTGTGGCTGTCCAAAGGGGACAGTTGTAATCAGGCTCTAAGCAGTGAAGAGGTGCTTAAGCCCTGGAAGACATTTAGCAACATATTGTAAGTCTAGTCAGGTTAATTCTTAGACACTTAATTTGTCACTGCACTCAAAGGTTTGGCACTTGCTCCACCAGACTGTTCCTTTCATTGAGTTTTCATCTCCTCATCCAAAATATACAGGTTGACAGGTTATTTTTTACATAGACTATGTATTTATTTTAAATGTGTTTCAACTTATTGGCACAAAACTTGATTACCCCAAATAGAATGAATTAAAACATTGAAATAATGACTTGAAAAAGCAGGATTTTAAAAAACAGGACAAAGAATATTTTTTTAAGATACATGGAGCTCCATTACGGCACCTATTTGGATGCCCTTTGCAACTCCTGGCGGTCCCTCAGTTGTATTGCAATTTCTTTTACGTAGCGCTTACTACTTCTGGGGCGGTGTTGAAGTTCTTTGACACGGGCAGCATGCTGCTGTGGAACCCACGGGTAGTGGTTAATTCATTTGGTGTTTGAGATTAGTCTTGTGCTCTCAAAGGAAAAATTCCATGTTTTTATTTCATTGTCTTTGTGGTGGATTAAATGTGTAGGATTTTGGAGTGATCATTAGTGGGGGGTTTAGGCGTCATGTGAGTTTGTGTAGATGGTTGGTGGGATTAGTTGATGAGCTTGAGGGGATTGGGTATTGCTTGTTTGCAGAGTAAACATTTCAGAGAAAGTCATCATGAGATGAACTGTGGGCAATTTGTAGAAAGACAAAAATAGAGATTTATGCACAAATGCACATGCCTCAGAGTAGGCTGTAATCAGAGCGAGGAGGCATGCAGAGGATGGAAAGTAATGAGAGGGCCATTGAAAGAAAAGGTAGAGGTGACAAAAAAAAAGATTTAAGTCAAGGTTAACATTTTCATGTGTGTTTTTTAGAAGCCCTAGAATCAGGCAAGCAGCCTTTTTTCTGCCAGTATACAGCTAGATCACTGCCTCCGCAAGGGCAGCTGATGAGCTCAGGGGGTGGAAACATAAAGTAATGGCTGAACACATATATAAGGGAAATTTTAAAAAGCAATGTGAGAGAATATACTGAGTAAATAATGCAAACATCTGATGCAAACATTGAGAAGAAGATAATGCAAATGCTAGAGGGGATATCTTCTAGTTATCCTTAGAATTTGCCTCCCAGTATTCATTACCAAAGCAACGTAGCATCCATGTGGGTGTCCCTCGTTTAGTATGGCGCAGGGTGTGGCTATTTTGTGGATTTGTATTGCATCTGTTCCTGTAGCCAGAGAGAGGAGATCCAGACAATGAAGTGAAGAAAGCGAGACCGAACTACCTTTAGAAATTCCAGGAGGCTTTTGTTTAACAAGGAGATGCAAATTAGTCTTCTTGAGCACCATTATAGGGTGGATGGCAGTGGTGAGGAGTGGAACTGCAATTTCTGCTTTTCAAGAAGAAGAGGTTTCTAGGCCAGACTGTCCTGAATCTGTCCCTGATTGCTACCTTACGATGATCTCACACTTCCATGTTTCCATGTTATGTGTGGTCTAGCTTGAAGTAGAGTCTCAGTTATTCCTGTTGAGAGGAACATCACTTTACACGAAGGCTGTATCTCAAGGGCAGCCTTTGAAAGATACTTGAATTAGAGGCACACCACCCCATTGTTCACTCTTCAAAATACATGTAAGAAAAGTTAAAAGACTTAGGGCATGATTGAGACCTTGGCAGATAAGTTACTCTATCCAGCAGGTGGTATACTACATGGCTGCTTATTGTATAAAGAGTTAAGAAACTCTAAACAAATTAGTACGTGTATGGTGAGGGCAGAACACGTCAGTGAAAGTGACACTGTTAATTGCCTCAGAGAGCACCTTATTACTAAAATATAAATCTAACCGTACATCTACCCTACTTGCTCTGGGGGTCTGCTCACATTGTGGTATTACCTCTCCTTCGCACATATTCCCTCGAGCCATCTGCTGTGCCTCCTCTGCGACCTTTGTCACTGTGCCACACACCTGACATGTTAGGGGGTGTCAGTCCCCCTAGAGGTGTGGGCTTTCCCTGGCTGGGGTCCTCACCTGCACTCGGTGGAGTATAAACCATCGTGCTGCCCTCACCCCTCTGTTTCGGTGGAAGCAAGGGCGAAGGTCAAAGTTTCTGGGGGAGAGAGCCATGACCCTAAGGCTGCTGCTCACTGCTTCCAACACTCAGTCAGTGTCGAACAGGCAATGTAATTAAAAACACGATTTCTCATCACATTACCCAATGATACCAACTTGTTATGAAGACTGTATCTTTAGGCATCTGTGGGAAGTTATCTTCCAGATTCTGAAATGAATTCACTTGATTTTTCTTAACAGAATAAAGGTAGTGTTTCCATGTCAACTAAAATGTGTTGAACCATCTACATTTTCTGTTTCAGGAAAGAATGTGCGCTTGCAATAGACCTGTTGAAACGAATGGTTTTCCCTAGAAAAACATGCTTCTTTTCAAATGCAGCAAATAAATGTCGGTGCGTTCCTTGGTTTCCACGTGAGCTGTGGACTTGCTCCATGTTAAGGCCGAGTTGTGGACTATATCTAGTTTCCAAAGTAGACAGATTGAATGTCTCGTGCCCAGGGTGTTCGGCAGGAAGTGGACGCAGGTGGCAGCGCTAGTTACATTCCAATACTTCCCATCTCTCACGTTCTCTTTGGCCTGAAACCTTTCGGGATCAAAATCTCCAAAAGTGGATCACCCCCTCCAGATGTCGTCTCTCCATTTCTGGTAAAAGGTTGGGCTGTTCTGGGAAAATAACCCATTCTAATGCCTTTAGCAGCAGGAGTTTTCTTTGAAAACACTTTAAAAACACTTTTGGCTACAGTCATCATTCCAGCGGCTAAAGCAAACTTTGACTTACACCTTTCATCTTCAAATCATTTTTTCTGGTCTCATATGTTAAACGTTTCCACGTTTTAACTCCAATCTCGGGTAGCGGTGTTCACACACAGAAGGAATGACGGCGTTCACTGTAACAGGACCCCCACCTCTCACAGTCTAGCTATATGTTTTCCTAGATTATACACCTCTAACTGCAGATATTGAAGCTATGTCGTATTTGTTGTCAAAGAAACTGTCTGTTGAGGAGTTTCTATTCACTCCTCATGCCGTTAACACTGCTTACATTGCATACGCATACATTAAGAGCCTGTAAAAATATATGATAATTACCAACGGTGAAAAAAACCTAAGAGAGAGCTGTCTGCAGAAGCACGTCATAACTGTATACATGTTCACTGCCTACGTCTGCCTCAGCTCCCGAACTAGAGCGAGGCAATGTGCTAAAAATTAGGCCAATTACATATATGTGAACAAAGTCCCACCAACCATCACCACATTGCAATAGCCGTCTCCCATTCAGTCAGGATCACCACATCTCTGGAACCTTTCTACCACTCCCCTTTACCCCTTTTCCAAGTAAAGATAGACAAGGAGGAGGAGGAATTCACATCTATTTCCCTACATATACTACGCCCACCAAGTTTAGAGATGTCTCTTTGGCCTTGGGATTCCAAAGTTTTCAACGTTTCCCAAGTTAATGACCCCCACACCATGGTAGTTTATCTCCATTGTCTGGGCGTTGTGTTTCTATTTTTACTATCCCTCATCACAAGGGTGTGCCTGGTGGTGATGGACAATACAAAAAAGCCATCAGACTACCGTTCTAAATAAGGCGGATAGTCACAAGGCCTCCACTCCCTTGGGCCGTCCAATGAAGGCTTAGGCCGACAGAGTCAATTTTACTTCATAAATCTGCCCCACGGTATTCCTTCCTCGTCCTTTGTGTAATGTATTATGGATATTGCAGTTGTGTTTTACTTCCATTTAAATAATTAGAAAAACACGCCTGAGATCAATAATTTGCAGATGAAAAGTTGAGGACTGGAGACAGTGTCAGTAATGACATAGATGGAGGTGATCACCCTAACTGGACTTAAGTTTGAAAGTGCTATTTATATAAAACCACAAATAACCTTGTCCAGTCTTTACCACACAACCACCCGAAATTTGAGATGAAGAATCTGAGCTGGATGGCTCAAGTGTTTATCACATTCCATCCAAATTTGTCAAACAGCATTACAGGTACTAGCACTTCAAAAATGTATTTCCTGTGGTAGTCTCACCTTAATCATCAGTACCGAGATGCTATGACTTTGTTCACATCACAATTGTTAATTCTCTTTCTACATTTTTAAAATTGTAAACTTGCTTGGGCTTGCCTTTTCCCGATGTTTACCACATTCATCAGCAGTCCTGTAAGAAAGTGGATTGTTGGTTGAATGGGGTGAGAGAACTAGTTAAACAGCAACCACAATCCTTGTCGGGGTGGGGCACAAGTTAACCCTAAAGTAACTGTGCTAAACCCTCTGATAGCTTGGCAAAGAGCAGTCAGGCTTAACTTAGAGGCAATGTGTAAAGTATTTGTGCAACACTTCAAACACTAATAAAGTGAAGAACACCAAACAAAAAGGATTCTGCACCAAGTCAGAAAAATAGAGTCATTTTCAATAATAAAACAAGACCAAAACGTCAAAGATACAATCAGTTGAACTGGAGATATAAAAGTTTAATGATTTCAATGAAAATAGCGCCAAAAAGCACAAGTGACAAATGTAGATATCTGGTAGTGCTGGACCAGCACAAAGTCACAAGTTCAGGCTGACTGCGATGGGGTGCGGGCAGGTTTCTGGGACCCAGTTAGGCCCCCTGTACAAAGTACTTTAAACCCTGGTTTGCAAAGCATTGCAAGGATCTGTGTCAAAGATGTGTCATTAAACTGAAGCGTTGCGTTGATTCTGACGAGTGGCGAGGCTGCAGTGCATGGTCCAATGTCATTGTTCAGGATTCCGTCAATGAGGGCTAGCGAGCGAAGTCCGACATCGAGGATGTGTCATGCAGTCGGGGTGATGAGTCGGTTTATAGGTGCTGTGAGGCTGTGATGTGGAGTCGTCATTGAGGTTGCTGTCGATGAGGCGTGCAAGAGCCTTTAGAGCACCTTAGGCCCACTTCCAAGAGTCCAGGACTGTTGTGGCCCCACTTGGCAGGGTGAAGTCACAGATTGCAAAGTTCAGGTGCTGGGCTCAAGGTTGTGGGAGCCGTCTGTCCCTGATGCTCTAGTCAGGAGACCAGCCAGGTAGCTCTTGGAGTCATTTTGGACTTCTGGGTGCATCCAATCCAGTCCTTATCACCCAGGCAACTGGTCAGTACAGCCGAGCAGCAACTCTTCAGGACAGCAGTCTAGCAGAGTGGTAGTCCTTTCACCAGCATGGTAGTAATTCTTTCTGGCAGAGTATTCAAAGGTCCAGCAGTGTACTGAAGTGTTGGTGTCTGAGGTCCAATATTTATATCCAGTTGTGTCTTTGAAGTGGGGAGAAGCTTCTAGAGGCAGATGATAACATGGACAGGTAACCTGTCTCCCTGTCCCTGGCTTCAGACTAAGTATAGAGGGTATGCAGCTCTTTGTGTGGAGGCAGGACACAGCCTATTCAAGTGTAAGTGAGGCTGTGTCAAGTTCCTCCCTCCCATCCTACCAGTGATGGCCCATCCAGGTACACCTACGCTCCTTATTGTGTGTGTGGCTGTCTAGGAGGGTATGGTGTGTGACAGTCTAGGAGGAATACACAAAGCCTACTGCTACCTACAGACAGTCATGTGACCCAGAGGCAGGCTACAAGTGCCAAATGGCTAATGCAGGAAAATGCCAACTTTCTAGAAGTGGCATTTGCAAAATTATAATTTAAAATCGGACTTCACCATAAAATAGGATTTTTCGTTCCAATTCCAAAGACACCAAACAGTAACAGTGTATCTGTTCCTAGGTAGAAATCACAGCCTAATGAATGTTATAAACTTATTTTGTCTAATGGGAGCGGTAGGCCTTGCAATAGTGAAAAATGAATTTGAGAGTTTTTCATTATCAGGACACGTAAAAATAAAAAGTCGATGTCCAACTTGTTAAATACAGTAGAAACTGCCCTCTGGGCTGCCCAGGGCCTACTCTAAGGGTGCCTTACATGTATTAAAAAAGATGCTTTTGGCCTGGCAAAAGGTTTACTTTGCCAGGTTGAAAAGGGCATTTTAAAATTGCACGTATATACTGCAATGGTAGGTCAGAGTCATGTTTGAAATGCTACATAAGTGGGGGGCACAATAAGTGCTGCACGTACACCAGTGACATATAATTTACAGGCCCTGGGCACACGTAGTGACACCTTTCTAGGGGCTTTTTAGTGAAATATGTCAGTTGGGTATTAGCCAATCTTACCATGTTTTAAGGACAGAGCACAAGCACTTTAGCACTTGTTAACACTGGTAAAGTATGTAGAGTTTAAAGTCAGCAAAGCAGGAGGGCTGAAGGCAAAAAGTTAGGGGGTAAACCACTTCAAGAATGCCAGGTCTATGAATCCTCTTTCAAATAATGTGTTACACCTTCAAGGTCTTTGCAAGTTGGCATGCTCTGTCCACTGAATTACTGGCTTTGGGCAAGTAGGGCTTCACTCCGCATCAGGCTGAACTCTCCTAGACTAACTTCAGTATCAGCTCAATAGCGAGATTAGCTTCCTAAGCTACCCTTGAGATTACTTTTAGAAGCAGGAACATTTGTTTTACAAACCAGTTCCACTACATGATAAATAATACATCTACAGTTTCCAGAGAAGACCTTATGCATCTTCAGTGGGACATTATTGTTATTGGATAGCTTAGTGCAATCTCCAAAATACCAAATATTTAAAATAAATTATCCCTGATCCCATTTTTGTTTATTGAATATCAGAAATATATCTCATTGCAACACGTGCATCATTTCCAACTGTCTACCCCCTCTCCTTAAACTTGCAATTGTAAGTTTCAGGGGTATTGCCCACTTCCAGGGACTGACAGTCCTACTTTAAAATTAAGTCTTTTAGGGAAGCAAAATCCCCAGGTTATTACCTCTTTTCTTCCCTGACTCTCATTATTTGTAATTATTTAATAATTGTTTTCATATACTATAAAAAGGCCTAAGGCCCACCTACATCAGAGTGTTGTGTGTTGGAACAACGCAGGTCTTTAGCACGCCTGCCTTAAGAACGTGGCCCAACCCACAAATGCGTCTCTGCAACGCATTCTTTTACCACGCAAGTCATTACAACGACTTGCCTTGGGAAAGCACTGGTTTTTGGAATAGTATAGTTTACTATTCCAACTCCAGTCAGCGCCACAGTAGGGAAAGTGTTGGACTTAAAGTCCAACATCAGTCCAACAACACTTTCCCTAAGGCAAGTCGTTGTAATGACTTGAGTGGTAAAGGAATGCGTTGTAAAGACGCATTCGTAGTTCAGGCCGCGTTGTAAAGGCACAAAGTGACTCATGCCGCGTTGTTAAGGCTGTTTCCCACATCAGTGATTATTCCATAGAATGCTCTAGTAGGGTTTTGCCACCAACTATGCTCTTCTAGAATAAGTTTATTTTCTTCATTGGGGATCTTGGTGTGCCACACAGCAGACCATTTACTATTGGTTCTTTTGACTTTAAAAGGAGCAACACTGTTAACAATTTCAGTCATGTTCATATTATTTTTACTGACAGCATCAATAACATCTCGTTCTTCAATAAAGCAGGGGAAGCTAGTTGTAAAATGAGCAGCAATATCAATTTAATTTGTGTTGTTAGTCTCTGAACCGGGATTTCACTCTTTTGGGTTGTTCACAGGTCATGGTTTTAGTAAAATATATGGAGAAGGGAATTTGATATCAGTTAGATGGTGATCAGACCACTTTACCATAATAGGATTATCTACAAGTATACAATTCTTCTTGAAATAATATGGGTGAATTTTAGGCAGTGTTCAATCAAGTCATTCTCATGCAGGATGGAAGAGAAAGGAATACATGAAAAATCACTGGTATTGCCCCAGTGTAGAATAAAGTCATCAAAAAAAATATTTAGATAAAATGATTTGATAGGTGATGTGAGCAATACATTATTCAACCGCACAATGAGTGATAGGTAATGTTAATTGAGGTGGATCTGGAGTCCATGGCTACTTATGAAGTGTCATTAAACCAGCTTTCTGTTGAAAATGTGTCAAAACCTAACCTAACAATAATAGCCATCAGCTATAACAATCTGATGTGTACTACATGTAGTAGAAGTAGCAAGGAGTAAGTTATTGTTTGAAGCGAAGTAGAATCTAATGCAAATGTAAGATGTTTGGGTTTAGCACTTGTAGAAGAACAACTCTGAGATGGTCCAATGAGAACTGGAATTCTATGAAATCTAGAGCTAGTCTGCCTTAAACAAGAGTTGTTAGCCCTCCTAAGCTTATGTTTCTTTTTTTATTTAGCATGTGCTGTCTGCTTTACTGAGGATTCATCATCCCTTAGACAAATAAACTAATAGTAATACATTGACATCTACTGGATGAATAGGATTGACACTTTTGTAAGGGAGAGGTAGACTGTTGGGTATGGATATAGACTGAATCGTCCCTGGTAGGATTCAAGGGCACTTTTGTTTCTCTGTCATTCTCTCAATTGTTGACACTATAATTAAAACAATTAAGTGGGTTAAGATATCAGATTGAGATTGCCTGATGCTTCATAAAACTAAACCCAGTCCCATTATGTGAAACCTCAACAAGACAAGAACTCACATCAAAACCATAAAGATTTGTTCAAAATTAGGGTCATTGTAGAAGGCTAAAAGTCATTAGTTAAATCATGGGGAATCAGCAATTTACAACCATAATTCAAAATCAGAATTTGAAAGCAGATTAACATAAGGTCCACTGTTGGGCCTGACAGCCTCGGGGCGGTGTTCGTCCAACATTTTGCCTACCTCCTCTACATTTCTGACATCTTTTTGCTGGCATTAGGGCTCTGTACACTACCACTGCTAACCAGTGCTAAAGAGCATGTGCTCTCTCCCCTAGACATGGTAATAGTGGCTTATCTCCAATTAGCATATTTGATTCACTCGTGAGCTAATTGACAGGCTTTGGCCTGCCAAATTCTTCAGTAGCTTTGATTTAACAGCAGGGCACTCAGAGATTGCCCTGGCTGAGGGGGCTAAAGAGAGGTCGTATTTTCAACCCCAGAGGACAACTTCCAATTTCAGGTGATGCCCTTTGGCTTGAAGAATGCTCCTGCCACCTTCCAAAAGTTGGTTAACATGGTCCTGACTGGTAAGAAGGGCTTTTGGGCCACCTACTTAGACAACATTGCTGTCTACCATTCCAGCTGAGAGGAACATCTGCAACACCTCCATAAGGTGCTTCAGGCCCTGTAACACTAAAGGACCAATGGTCCCTGAATTATTAAGATGAGCGTAATAATCATAGAGTTGCAATGAAATCTATGAACACAGGTGAATAAATTGTTTCAACATAGTATTCGCATTTATTAAATAGACAAATAACATGGGAAACCAAAAGCATTAAAAGCAACAGTCCTCAGACAAGTTCATTGTAACATGACAGAAATACAGAAGAAGTCACACACATATGTTGCCCATGCTCGTACACATTAACTTAGTTACAACACTATGAGTCAGGAAACTTCAGTGGACGACATTTAGTTCCTACAATTAGTACCGGGATCAACACCAGTACAGGCGATATGCCTGAGAGACTAAGGAATGCTGCACAGGCGGCCAAGACCAGGCCAGTATGGCTTGAGGAAGATAGCTCCCTTTCTGCTGCATCCACGCGGGTAACAGAAGTTGCTGCCCAAGGCCCCAGCCTACTCACCCACAGGATCCACTGCTATTTGAGGGTAATTATACCCTGGCCTGCCACGTGGGTGATGGGATGCATGATTGGAGGAATTATGGTTTGGCCTCTATATTGACCTCTTCTTCTGCAAGGTCCATTCCCATCCCTTACCTAATTTTATGTGGATTCTATCACAAGTTGGTTTACTCCTGCTGTTAGGCAAACTGTACTCGCAGCCCTTAACCACCTCCCCCGGTGGTCCCCCTACTTACGAACTTCCTCGAGCCATACTGGCCTGGTCTTGGCTGCTTGTGCAGGGGTGAAAGTCACAAACTGCTCTGGTGGTCCATCTCCCTATAGGGAATGGACTTTATGGTGGAGCATCATATTGGGTGAGACCACGCCAATGCTGATGGTCTCTCTAGGTTCTTCCACCTTAGTGAAGAGAATTCCCAAGGGGTTGGGTAGTTCTCCCCACTTTCAGCTGGAGGGAACACATCTTATACAGCCTTAGGGTGGTCTCCCCCAAACTTTTTACCTACCTCCTCCAGTTTTCTGACCTCGTTTTTGCTGGTATTAGGACTCTGCACTTTACACTGCTAACCAGTGCTAAAGTGCTTGTGCTCTTTCCCCAAACATGGTAATATCGGCTTATCCCCAACTGGCATGTTGAATTTATGTATAAGTCCCTAGTAAAGTGGTACTTCTTGTAACCAATGCCTGTAAATTAAATGCTTCTACTGGACCTGCAGCACTGATAGTGCCCCCCACTTAAGTACCCATTAACCATGTCTCAGCCATGCCATTGCAGAGCCTGTAGGTGCAGTTTTACACTGCCATGCCGACCTGGCAAGATAACCCCTTTGTCAGACCCAAACCTCCCTTTTTATACATATAAGTCACCCGTAAAGTAGGCCCTGGGCAACTCAGAGTGCAGGGTGCAATGTATTTATAATACAGGACATATACTTTTAAGTTTTACATGTCCTGGTAGTGAAAAACTCCCAAAGTAATTTTTCTCTGCTGCAAGGGCTATATCGTCTGTAGGATAATATTGGGATTACCTTATTGCATCTTCTAACTGTAATTCACAATCTGGAAGAGATAAACTTTTTGAGTTTGGTGTCTCTGGAATTGCAATTTAAAAACACAACTTATGATGAAGTCGGGTTTTAAATTGCAATTCTGAAATTACCATTCTTTTACTTTAGACAAGGAGCCAAACGTTCCTATTCATGCCCACATGAACCGTTTTCGCATCAATAATTTTACTGCAAATGTTGCAATGATATTATCAATGATGTCATAGAAAATGGCATGACTGATGTAATATGTGGGATAATTAGCAATGCATGACGAGGGTGCAAGTTATATATACATTAGGGCATGAGTTATAGTTTCTTGAGATAACTATAGCTATAATTGCTGAATTTCTATAGTTTTATGTGTATGCAATCTGAACCTAGCTATAACCTCTCTGTGACCTTTGATTTTTTTAGTGATTATCTAAGGTTTTTTAAATTCTGTCTCCCAACTATAATGTCCCTTGTATCTTTTGTTTTTTTCCATTTAATTTCTTTGGTGTTTCAATGCAATTTCCTAACTATAATTACCCTGTAACCTTTTGTTTTTTTCACTGAATTTCTTGGATCTTTTTACTGTGAAGTAATATTTAATTATCATATGTTAATCCAACTGCTGCTGCGCATGACCTGGCCGTGGCCACCCCCCCACATGGAGCCAACTTCAAAGGCCTTGTGCAGTGGGGGGTTAACCACAAGGCCTGGCATGTGGTCAGACCCTGTGGCCAACCCCTTCCCCCCCAAAGGCAGCTAACCCACTGGCCCCTTCTTCTGGCTGCTTTTGGACCCAGGGACTCAATTTTTCATGCCCCGAAACATATTTTAGGGGAGCATGGCATGCAGTCTCTAAGGTAAGTATAACTTGCGCACTTACCATATACTGCTGATTACCCCACTGCTAATCACCCCACATATTACATTACTCATAACATCTTCTACGATAATATTGCTGAAAAATTTGCAGTGAAATTATTGATGAGAAAACTTTACATGGCGGGGACCTGAGTATTAATTAGCTTAGTACATGAGTTATAGTTACTTGAGCTAACTATAACTATGACTGCTGAATTTTTACGGTTTTATGCATATAAAATCCAACCTCTTCAATGCACGGCCTTTGGATGTGCACGGCAACAGTTTGGCCGAAGAGCCTGGCCTGTGGTCAGGCCCTGCACCCAACCCTCTGCATGCAGCCAACCCCATGCTGCACACAGAGTTTGGCTGTGGGCAGCAGGTGTTTGGTGAGTGAGTGTGTATATATTTTTCCTGTGGGTTTGGATCTGAGGATCCATTGCAGACTTACACCGGGGGTCTGCAATGAGTACTGCAGTGAATCTGCAGTTCCCTGTGTGCCCCCCCCAAAGTTTTTGGACAATTTCTTGCCCATGACGGTTCACTTGGAGACCCCTCCATCAGTCCTATGGGGTCAGGATGCCCCTATCCTGACCCCTTTTGTAATTTTTCATGTTTTTGTTTTCCCCTGAGCGGAGCCAATAAACAGAATGGTGGCAACAACTTTTCTCTCAGGTAGCCAGCCAATCAGGGCCTTGCCTGTGGCTCACATGTTGGATCCATATACCTAAACATACATAATTGTTTTTTTTTTCAATAGCTCCATGACTACTAAACAGATTTGCACCAAATTACAAAGAGCACTCTTTCTGGACCAAGATGTAGCTGTCTGTCAAATTTGGTGTAATTCCGTCCAGCAGTTCAGGCTGTAGTCATGTTCAAAATCCCTATGGGGAATTTGCATGGGGACAACCTGTTTTGGGACCCCACTTTATTTCAGCCCCCCTTGATTAATCAACCCAAAACTTTCCAGACAGCAGCTGAAGTGAGAGGCAAACTAGTTTTGAAAATATCGTGAAAATTCATCAAACGCCGCCAAAGTAATAGGCAAAATGAAGAATGCTATGGTAAGTAGGTCCTAACTATAATTACCTAATGGCTGTCACCAAAGGCTATGCCTGGCATGGGGCTGGATGCATGTGGGGTTTAGCAGCACGGGGGATGGCGACATCATTTGGATCTCGAATAATACTTTGTAGTCAGTGTGACCCTCCAAAGATATTGTAGGCACATTATTTAACGCTTTCTGGATTTCATACAGGTGATGGACCCAACTACGACCTGAACCTAATACCCAAGATGTTAAGGGCTGCTTTACGTCACAGTTCTTCTGTTCCCCTGTTGAATTTCCCTCAGGATGATATGGGGTGGAATAATGCACAGCAACAATCAGGGTACCCGTGGTATCTCGGTAAAGCTTAGAGGCTAAAGCCGGTCCTTGGTCTGAGTATAATGCTGCCACTGTATAAGTACCGATAAAGATCTGGGAATCTTCAATAACAGTTCACTCTTCAGCCGATCACTAAGGCCACACCCATGGAAATTGAGAATATGAATCAACAACCAATAAGATAAATTTATATGTACCATCCGTATGGAGTGGCCCGCAATTATCTAAATAGACACATTGTAAGGGCATGCAAAGGTCAAACTTCCAATTTGTTGACAAATGTCACAACAAAGGACATATTTTTTAGTCTGTTTATGAAGACCCTGCCAACAGTAGCGTTTCTGTAACAAGGAAACTGTAGCTACCACATCAGAATGGGCAGATACTTATCCTTCATGAGCAGCAATTATTAAGTCTATCCTGTGGTCCTGGTTGGGTATCACTCGATCACCCACCCCAGGAATGCAGGAAAGGGAATATTTTGTTCATTCAATGGATATGAGTCTTTTGCTAAATAGCCATCAGGCAGGGGTGTGCCACTAGTTGAAGCAGTGAATGCGGCAATATAATGTTATCATCTATCCTTTTATGTGAACAAGTAATGGCAGCTGGTAAAATAGTCTGAACCGCTGCTGTGGCAGCTTCATCATCTAACAACTTCCCTGCATTGTGTCCACCAACACGTTGATGACTAACTTTGTGAATGACATGAGCCCGTGGCAAAGCATCTTTCAGAGCTGCAACCTTTCCCCAAAGCAACCTATGCTTGATAACATTACCTATGGAATCTCTGAATCTATTTGAGCGCTAATACGGTAAATTATCATTAAAGGACTATATGCAGTAATATAAATCACATGTTGTAATTATGCAGTGCCAGAACCAGAGCCTTCAATTCAGCCAGCTGAGTGGTACAGTCACCCAAAGTTTCTCTTTATGGTTTGTGTGCCTGAAATATACATTCTTTCATGACACCTTTTGCTGCAGCATAGGAGGCTGAAAATGTATGCTTAGTACTAACTGCGGGCTGTGCTGACCTATCAGTATGTGTCATGGAAGCATGTTGATCTAGAGGCAAAATTTCATTAGACATGGGATATTCTTGTTCATACTGGAGAAATTCCTATGTACTCAGAGTATTATCAGCAACGTAATCTACATCAGTAGCTGTTAAGGAAGTGGCCCACTGGATCCATCTTGGGTGTAAGGATTTCACATTAGGGATGCTTGCCTTATTCACAGCCTCTAAGGCTGGAACCGGAAAGACCACAATTATGCATTTTCCCTGAGCCAATGAATGCTCCTTCAGGACAGCCATTTGAACTGCAGTCAGAATTTTTTCAGTAGATGCAAAACACATTTCTGCATTGGAGTGTAAATGTGATTTATAAGCAAATGGAACAGTTTCACCTTCCTTAAAGGTAATGTATGTGAAACCACTAGCACACGCAATGATGTGGATCAACAATTGGTACTGTTAACATGAGTATGTGTTTAGATTCAAGCCTGTCTGTTTGTAATGTTCTGAGAATATTAGTATGCTCAGTAGTCCAATGTTGATTAAAAAAATCAGGACAAATTAAATCCTGTAATGGCTTAACCCATTATACATAATCTAGTATGTATGTTCTACGAAAAATGTAGAAAGCCCAAAAGTGATTGAAGTTTTTCAAGGTGTTTGATGGTTTTGAAAGAGCACATTTCTCTAAGAAACATGGGTAAAGGCTTCTGCCTTCATTTGATAATTCAAATCCTAAAAACAGGTCACTGAGAAAAGCAATTTTAGATTTTGGAAAACTGAATTTATAGCCATTATCAGTGACTCCTAGAATTATATGATCTGCTTCGGCAAAGGGTGTAGTTAAGTCACCATCTGTAAGGTAAATGTCATCCATGAAAGACAAGGCTTCTGAGTCAATTTCTTGTCAAATTTGGTCAGCAAACAGACTGTTTGTATCCTCTTGAGGGAGGCAACATAACCTTGGCTGAGTTCCTTATGTGGTATAAGTGGTCAAATCCCTGCTTTCAGGTGCTATATTCTGATAGGAAAAACTATTGGAAATGTCTAATGTTATTTTGTATTTTTCACAAACAATATTATATATGATGGTTGTGCTGTGTGAGTTTTGTACAGCAAAAGTCTGTGCATGACTGTTTAAATGTTTATAGTCTAAAACTGTGTGATCAGAACAGTCTGATTTAACTACAGGAAATAAAGGATTATTCTTAGGAGAGACAGAAGGCCCAATAACACTTTGATACTCTAATTGTGATAGAATATCCCTGACAGGGCGTTTAGCTTCATGTTTAATAGGGTATTGTGGTTACACTTGCCGACTGGTCCTTATAGGTGTAATATGATGAGGTGAGTCCTTATCCTAATCTGCCTGTTTGCGATATAATACTGAGCCCATTCTGCGCCATATGCATCTTTCTCTTCTTGAGGAACAGGAACAAAAAAGGAAGGTCAGATTACATCTTCCCCTTGTGGGACTTTTGTAACAAACCTTTGTAAGCTTGTGGCCAATCTACCTCAGCCAAGAGCATGTCATATGCATTAGGTAAAGTCTGCCAGAATATTACTTGAATAGGGCTCAGTATGTCACTCTCAATTTGGCAGTCCAATCATAAAGTCTATGAGGAGGGCATAGCTGCTGAATTTAGGGTTCAACTTGTATATAGTCTTTAGTCGGCTTCTCCACAAGAAATTCTTGAAGAGTAAGGCGAACTAGCGCTGTGAGCTGTGTTCTGACCCATGTCTTGTTCAGAAGAAGAGTTCTGAGTTTTTGTGACATATATATTGAAATGTCCTGCCACTTTCTTCTTTTTGAATTGTGTTTTTGGTGTGGAAGCTACTCTTCCTTTTTTATGATGAGATCAGAGGATTGTTGTGAGTCTGTTTTGGGGTTTCACATGCTCTCCCTGTCTTCGGTTGTCTCGCCCACTTTCTCTGACCGATTAACAGTAGAGTCCTGAAAGTACAGAGAAGTACGTGTATCAAAAGACTGATACCTATCATGCTCTTTAATTGTGTCACAGTTGCGTAAATTATAATGTTTTTAGAAGACTCCAGTTGCAGAGATCCAGTCCTTGGTTTAGTTTTCTCTTTATTTTATTTTTTGTCCCAGCGCTTTCAGAAGACTCAGGTGTCTGCTTGGTAGAATCTGTATCAGATTTGTTTTTAAGTTGTGGCTTGTTAGGCCTTGTTCCAAAACTATCATACAGATGTATGTGTTTCAGAAATAATGTTAGGTAACTTGTGTTCCTGATCTGCAACGGTAACCAATGCAAGACGTTGGTGTATTGCCAACGAATCTGCTTCTCCTTTAATATTACTTAAAATTATTGAGGACACTGAGGTAAAGTTGCCAACAAGTTTCATTCCCAAATCTAGGGCAGGGGCTGCTTCGTGTTCATTTTGTATTTTCTTAAACACTTCAGGCAAAACAGCAATTGATGGGGTACCATGTGTAATGGTATATATGGCAGCAAAGACAGTACCCCATGTGGGGCAACCATACTAAGTGGAAGAGACATAGGCCCTCATTACAACCCTGGCAGTCGGTGATAAAGTGGCGGTAGTACCGCCAACAGGCCGGCGGTAATAACTGCAAAATTATGATCACGGCAGAAACCGCTCAGACAGACAGCCACTTTAACACACCGACTGCCAGGGCGGAATCAACAGGCACCACGGTGGTCACCGCCTACAGCTAGTCCCACCCACTATATTATGAGACACCAATCTGCCACCTTTTCCGGGGCGGTACCAACGGCATTAAAAGCCTGGCGGAAACATTGCACAGAAGAGAGAAGACTCACCTCTGGAGACTCTGGGAAGAACCACAACGCCATGGAGCCCGAGTAGCATGTATTCCCCATGCTCTTCTACGTGCTGCTCCACTACGAACACCAACGCCAGCAAAGATGACCACGGTGAGTACTGCCGCCTAGCACACAGGGTGGAGGGGAGGAAAAAGAGAGTGACACACACAACACGCAACACCTTCACCCACACCACCAACACCATACACACAAGCAGATGCAGTAACATAACATATACACCCTGTACCCATCATGAATAATGCAAGAACAACTACTATCGAGTACAAAGAGTGTTATAAGATAAATATAGCAGTTATATGTGCATCCAAATAAAAAAGTATATACATGTCCACAAATAAAGGGACAGTGCCCAGTCCTCAATGTTCGTGGGCCACAGGGCCACATCACAAAGTCCAAGGCCCCACCTCACTCCTGCAACAACACGGAGAGAACACTGCAGGGGCATCTGGTCAAAAATAGCCAGGCACCTCAGGGGGGTGAGGAATGGGGGGGTACTTCCGTAGGAAAATGGTACAACGCCACTGGTCCTGGAGGGGGCAACATGCCCTGTGCTTGGTCCTGGGGAGTACAAGGCCACAGTCTCTCAAGGGGGTGATTTGCCCACATGCTCTGGAGGGAGAAACATGCCCTGTGCCTGGTCCTGCGGAGTGCAAGGCCGCAGTCTCTCAAGTGGGTGATTTTCCCACATGCTCTGGAGGAGGCAACATGCCCTGTGCTTGGTCCTGGGGAGTGTAAGGCCACAGTCTCTCAAGTGAGTGACCTGCCCACATGCTCTGGAGGGGGCATCGTACCAAGTGAGCTTCATCCTGGGGAGGATGGGGTGAGTGGATGTCTTCTCCACTGGCTCTGAAGGGGGCATCGTGCCCAATGAGCTTCACCCTGGGGAGGATGGGATGAGTGGATGTCTTCTCCACTGGTTCTGAAGAGGGCATTGTGCCCAGTGACCTTCATCCTGGGGAGGATGGGGTGAGTGGATGTCTTCTCCACTGGTTCTGGAGGGGGCATCGTGCCCAGTGAGTTTTATTCTGGGGAGGATGAGGTGAGTGGATGGCTTCTCCGCTGGTTCTAGAGGAGGCATTGTGCCAAGTTATGCAGATCTTGGGGAGTGCAAGGTCACAGTCTCTCAGCTGGGTGTCAGACCCACAGGTATTGCAGGTGCAGGCCGCACAACAGCCTATGGAAGCAGGACTACACACTGTCCACCGACGGTGACGGCTGCTCAGTGGTGGCAGTGTTGTTGCTGCTGGTGGAGCTGGCAGTGGTGGGGGGAGGCTCCAGTCCATCCCCTGCAGCCTCGGACGGCTGCCCACTGGGGCAGGTGGCGGTGCTGCTGGTGGAGCTGGCAGTGGTGGGGGGAGGCTTCAGCCCATCCCCTGCAGCCTTGGATGGCTGTCCACTGGTGCAGGTGGTGGTGCTGGTGGTGTTGCTCCTGGTGGAGATGGCAGTGGTGGGGGGAGGCTCCAGCCCATCTCCTGCAGCCTCAGACGGCTGACCACTGGGCAGGTGGAGGTGCTGCTTGTGGAGCTGGCAGTGGTGGGGGGAGGTTCCAGCCCATCCCCTGCATCCTCAGATGGCTGAAACATCATGGTTGGTGGTGGGGGCTGCGACTGAGTCCCAGCACCAGGCCCCTTGTCTCCACTGCTTGCTGTTGCAGGCCCCTTGCCCTTCCTTCCAGAAGCTGGGGCCGGCTCCTCGCTCTTCCTTCCAGCAGCTGGGGCTGGCTCCTTGCCCTTCCTTCCTGCAGCTGGGGCTGGCTCCTTGCCCTTCCTTGAAGCACTTGGGGCAGGCACCCTTTCCGTCTGGCTGGCTGGCGGCCGGGATCCTTTCCCACCTGGAGTTGATGGGGACACTACTGTGCCCGTGGACTGGGTGGCTGAGGTGCTTGCCTGGGTTGTGACCACCCTGGCCTGACATGAGGGGCAGAGGGATGGCTAGGGAAGAGGTCAATGGTGGAGAGGAAAAGCTTCTTAAGGGTATTGGGACGAGAAGAGGGAGATGGTTTGGGAGTGGAGGAAGAGGGAGTGGTGGTAGGAGGTGTCAGTCTGCTCTGTTTGGGTGCAGTTGCATGGGCTGGATGCTGTTGTGAGGTGGATGGCTGTTGGGTGTCTGAGTGCTTGCGTTTGTGTACCTTGGGAGGAGGGGCACAGACACAGTGGGAGAGGACACAGGGAACATGTGCATGGATGTGGGGGTGGTGACTGCCAGTGAGGGGTGCGTACTGATAGGTGTGCTGATGATGGTGGTAGTGGATGAGGATGTAGTGCATGCAGGTGTGAGTGGAGACGCAACTGGGAGGGAGGTGGACAACGAGGAGGGGGCCACAGTGGAGGCAGTGGCTTTTGGTATGTCTGCATCTGGATGGTGTTTGTGTGAGTGCCTGTGGGATGAAGTGTGGTGCTTGTGTTTGCCATGTCCGCTCTTGTGTGTTGTCCTGGGTGCCTGCTCATCTGACTGTGTGCTTGGGACAGGTTGGGGTTGAGGGGAATAGGATTGGGAAGAGGAAGTTGGAGGGGGAGGGTGGAAACAGGGCCAATGGCTGCCATCAGAGAGGAGACCAGAGTCTGGATTGCTCTCTGTTGGGCTGCCAAGCCAGTGTGAATGCCCTCCAGAAATGCATTGGACTGTTGCATTTGGGCTGCCAGCACCACAATTGTTGACAGAGATCGCAGGAGGTCAATAGCCTCCTCACTCAGGGCAGCAGGGCTAACTGGGGCAGGGCCTGAGGTGCCTGGGGCAAAGGATATGCCCACCCTCCTGGGTGAGGGGGCACGGGAAACTCGCTGAGGGGCTGCTGGGAGGGCGTTGTTGGTACGGGGGATGGCGACTGTACCTGTAGCTGAGGTGGGCACTGAAATGTCTGCCACCACCAGGGAGCTTCCATCGGAGGAGGTATCTGTGTCCAAACTGTCCCCTCCAGTCTCCGCCGTGGTGCTCCCCTCGCCCTCCGTCCCAAAGGTGCCCTCACCGTCAGTGGATTCGGCCTCCTGGGTCCTGTGAGATTCAGCTCCATCCGTCACCGGTGCCTCTGCTCCTCCGCCAGCTGATGCTAATGCACATAAGGACACGGTGACAAAACAAAAAGGAGGGGGGAGAGACAAAGGATACACTTGGTCAGTGGCGACAACAACACCACCATTGGCATACACAACACACTCACACACAGGGAACAACCCTACGCATGAGGCAATGCACTACCAGTCACAATGCTAGTCACCAGCCCATGGATAGGGACATCTAATGCAAATTGCAGCATACCTGAGAGCCACAGACCCCTGCCCAATAGAGGATGCCTACTAGCTTGGTTGGAGGACTTCCACATCAGAACAATGCCCAAAATGGGACCTACTCTGCAATGCTTGGCCTGGCCTAGGGGCACCCACAGGGACCACACACCCCACCTGGATACCACCCCACCAGGCGTAAGTTGTAAATTAGGGCACTGTACTCACCCCCTTGTGGCTGCTGTGATGCCCTCAAGCACCCATCTAGATCTGGATAGGCCACCACCAGTATGCAGGCTAACAGGGGGGTCAGGGTTTGATGGGCACCCCTTCCTCATTGGGAGACCATCCCCAGCTGGACCGCTACTGTCTTCCGTGCCCAGCGTCTCAGGTCCTCCCAGCTTTTCTGACAGTGGGTGCTCCGTCTGCCGTAGACCCCCAGGGTCCGCACATGCTTGGCAATGGCACGCCATATACCCTTTTTTTGATGGGCACTGACCTGCAGGGAAATAGACACAGGGAAAGGTATTAGTCCGATGGTCCTGCCTGTTACACTTATGACCCACCAAAACCCTTCACATTCCCATATGCACAGACATGGCCCAGCATACATCCTGCACGCTGTCCAGGGCCTGTCCACCAACCCCCCCCACATGAGGCCTTCACACACAGCACTCCATGCATTCATGCCCAATGCATTGTGCTCACAGTGTACTCACCTGTCGGTCTGGAGGCCCATACAGCAGTCGGTACTGAGGTAGGACCCCATCCACCAGTCTCTCCAACTACGCCGAGGTGAAGGCAGGGGCCCTTTCCCCAGTAACACGAGCCATGGTCGGTTCCAGACACAGCAGCACTTGCAATGTAGGTCCTCTCCTGTTGAAGGTCAGGTAGTAAGTGAGTGAACAGATAGAAAATGGCAGTCACGTCCGCAGCGGTGGGTACCGTCACCGCTTGCGTACATCACCATTGGCCACTGTACCCCATAGGGCCCAATGATAACCAATGAATAGTTGCCCGGCGTTTCTCGACCGTCTCCCGCAATGACACACAACGTCAGCCGAATTCCCTCATTACCACCTGTCCCTCCGTACAGGACAGGCAGATGCCATTTCAGGGGGGGGGGGGTGCAGGCCATGGATCCTAACTGCATCACAGTACACATATTCACTATTTGGACATATCCCACCAAAATAATGTTACAGTCACATTATGCATTGAACTGTAGTAGTTAGAATGTACAGATAATGACCAACTGCTCACTATTTTACCCCATAGATTGCAACCGCTGTGGATGAATAGGAGATGGAGACATAACCCTGTGTACAGACCCCTGATGGACTTGGCAATGGAGGACAGGCACATTATCCTCACCTATAGACTTGACATGGCCACAATCACAGAGCTGTGTGCCCAATTGGAGCCTTACCTAATATGTGCTATCTGTCACCCCACCGGGATCCCCCCTCTTGTGAAAGTGCTATCAGTACTCCATTTCCTGGTAACCAGTTCTTTACGAGTGACAGCCTGCTTGGCAGCAGGAATGTCACACCTAATGTTCTCAATATTGCTGACCAGAATGTTGGGTGTCCTGATTAAACACATGTGCAGCTACATCGTTTTCCAACAGGTGGAGGATTTGGCCACAGTGAAAGCTGACTTCTATGCAATGGGAGATATCCCCAACATCATTAGGGCAATAGATGGAACACGTATTGCATTTGTCCCCCCTCCCCGGTGAAATGAACAGGTGTTCAGAAATCGAAAGAGTTTTCACTCCATGAATGTCCAGATGGTGTGCCTAGCGGACCAGTACATCTTCCACGTCAATGCTAAGTATCCTGAGTCTATGCATGATGCCTTTATCCTGAGGAATAGCAGCATCCCAAATGTGATGGCCCAACTCCAGAGGCACAGGGTGTGGCTAATAGGTGAGCCCTGTTTCTCACCCAGTGGATATTATTGTATGGGTATGGTGTGGCCCCTAAGGGTGAGTGTGTGGCTAACTGTTGTCCCTCGATATTTGCAGGTGACTCTGGTTACCCCCTCTCATGGCTACTGACCCCTGTGAGGAATGCCATGACAAGTGCAGAAGAACGTTACAATGAGGCACATGGTCAAACAAGAAGGATTATAGAGAGGACCTTTGGCCTCCTGAAGGCCAGGTTTCAGTGCCTCTAACTAACAGGTGGATCCCTGTGCTACTCACCCAAGAAGGTCTGCCAGATAATCGTGGCATGTTGTATGTTGTACAACCTTGCATGTGCCTTTTCTGCAGGAGAGCAGGAGGAGGAGCCATCAGATGGCCGTGTGGCAGCAGTGGATCCTATGGACAGTGAAGATGAGGAGGCAGAGGATGACGACAACAGAAGTGCAATTATTCATCAATACTTCCAATGAGACACAGGTCAGACAGTGTTAATACAGGTATAATTGACAGTTTGATGTGTGACATTGTCTCTGGCAGGCTGTGTATTCCTACTTCTATGCCCACTCACTGTACCCTTTGGCATCTCTTTTTGCAGATGTTGGTGCCCCACTATTGCTCCTGGTGTGTTCAGTGCAGCCAACTACAGGTCTTTCATATGTAAACATTACTGTACAGTTGAATTGCAATGTTTGAACCTGGTGAAACAAATACATTTTGAAATCATTTGACATACACCATATTTGTATTTTGTCAAAGTGTGTTTATTGGAGTGCTCTGAAGAAGAAAGGGTAGTGCAGGAAAGTCCAGGTTAGAGTCCAGTCTATTTGTTTCCCAGGTGCATTTTCCAACAGGATATAGGAAGGGGAGCAATGGCAGTTCAGGGTGGACAGGGCGACAGAGTGGGACACAAGGGTGACATTCAGGAGAGTCTCATTTCCTAGTGGGGGTCTTGGCAATAGTATCTGGCTTCTGCCTGGATTGCAGGGAACACCTGCGGGGTGGTTCTCCTTCTGCAGGGGGAGGGGTTCTTGTGGCCTGTTGGTCCTGTGGTGGGGCCTCCTGTCCCCTAGCGGCAGCGGACGTGGAGGGCTGTTCAGTGGTTTGGCTAGTGTCAGGGGCCCGGTGGAGTGTCACTGCCTCCCTCATACTGTTGGCCATGCCTACCAGCACCCCTGCAATGGAGACCGGGGTGGTGTTGATGGCCCTCAAGTCGTCCCTGATCCCCAGGTACTGTCCCTCCTGCAGCCGCATGTTCTCCTGCAACTTGTCCAGGATCTGGCCCAGCGTATCCTGAGACAGTTTCACCCTTCATTAGCCAGGCTAGCTTGAATCCAGTGGCACAGTGAGCAAGGGACCCACGTCTGGGCATGCCCTTCCCACTTAGGGCAACTTTAGCAACACAAAAGGATGATGGACGTCTGTTGTTTTTGCATTTGTCGCCCCCAAGTGGGAAGGGTATGCCCAGACGTGGGTCCCGTGCTTGCTATGCCACCATATTCAAGCTAGCCTGGCTGATGAAGGGTGATACCCTGAAACCGGTCCCAGGATGCTTGTTTCTGGTCCAGGGAAGACCTGGCCTGGCAGGTCGGGCTGGACTGTTCCCATGGGGAACAGGGTCAAGACTGATTTGCATATGGCTGATTTGGAAAGGCATGGCAAGCAAACAAACTGATGGATTAAACCCAGATCTGTGACTGGGGGTGAATGTTTGATTTATTCTGCATTCCGTCCATTGTCTCTTGTTTTTGCATAATATGGTTGGCAGCAGTCGGCATGGCGGTAAGTGGGATTTACCGCCAATGTCATAATGAGGGCCGTAGTGATAGGTCTAAAATTATCTTGGGTTCTGTCATTGTTTTGGCACAATCCAAAATAGAATTTCATCCAGTTTGGTAGTGATTATTTTACTTATAGTAACTGGGCTAATTTCAGGCGTAGCTAAATATGGCTGCCCAGCTTGAAGAGCCCTTGCTGGGGCCATAGTTAATGTACACATAATGAACTGCATCAGACATCGATATAGTCTAACTACATGGTTTAAAAGAGGAAGCGCGTCATGCTGATCTAATGCTTGTGCATTTGGATATAGTATATAGCCTGCCACGGCTGGCCAGGTTGCTACCTCATTACTAAGAGTCCCAAGTCTGACATGTTAAAGTGTATGTTGGAGGGTGCCTTGGAACCAATATTGATGTTCCATGTAAGTTAACAGTATTTCTAAGTATCATAAGGTCTATATGCAGCCTGAACTGCAGCCTCAGTATATGAATGAAATGTGTATGAAATGGCACCTACTGCAGGAAAAGTAACCCAGGAATAAGGACTTCACATTTATATGCTTCGTGTGCCTCAACCACAAAGGTAAAATCTCTACTGCCATTTACGAGTAAGTGAGCAGTAACAGCCTGCAATTAACAATAATATTCCCTGGTTACACCATTGCAATGAATGGAATTCAAAGAAACACTATAGGGAGTAATCCTTTTTAGACGTTCAAGCTTGAGCAACCTTCAGACTATTAAGACTGTGGAGAATTAATCCTTAAAACCATGGATGTCTCCAGATATAGGTGATAAAGGAGCCTTGGGCACACGCAAGAAAACTTCTTGGGCACACGCAAGAAAACTACTTAGGAGACTCATTAATGTTGATGCCATCATGTTATATGGTTGCTACGAGTTTAGTTATGTCAACAAAAACTTCATAGTATAGAGACCTAGGCTACTTTTATCATCAGTAAATGTTTTTTTTTTGGCTAGCTCGCAGTACTACATGTAAAAACGGCCAACGTTTGCAAGGTAATAGATGTTATTGGTAACCTTGAACATGACCACTGTGATTCCCAAGGAATTCAGGGAAACAGATCTAACCCTGTTATTCGTTATTGTTGCATGCCCAAAGTGTCAACAAGAGATCATACAAAAATGCATTTTCAAATATTTATTGAAGAAATCTAATTCTAATAAAACCATGAGCAGTGATTATTAAGCAGATTAAACATATTGCTGTAATAAGCATTGTTAGAATGGTGAAAAATACAAACAATTCAATCATGTTAATTGCTACTAATATTAGTAATTTTATTCCTATCTCTAACTAATACCTATTTACTAAAGGGAGCATAGCAGGAGTACCCTGTGCAAGACCTGTTGGGGTGGTCTAACCCCCATACCTTGGTATTAAGTATCAGGAAGCTGACCTCAGTGCATTTATGAATAGACCCATCTAAGTGTGCAGGCTATCTTCCTTCTCAGGATGAAGGTCAAGTCTGCATCTCACTCAGCGAGCACAGTGGTTCCATGATAACCTCAGTATGAAGTGTTCCTCTCACTGAGTCTAGCGTGGATGCTGTTTATATAATAAAACACTGTCCTTATCATATTGTGCTGGACCTTCAGATCAGCGTTTTTAGTTTGTTTAGAGTCTCCTACGAGCACAGAAAGATATAACAAGGGCACTGTGTTCTGATTGTATGACCCTGCAAGTAATGTGCAGTGTACAGGCCGACAAAAAAAATGTGTGTGTGTCGCATTAAAGATAAATAAGTAAAAGTAAAAGCAACATTAGAAAAAGATGTAATTGTTAAGAAAGTAATTTAAAATGGAGACTAAATGCAGGCCCTACAACATATTGGCATAGGGGTGCTTTTTTCGTTGGGCCAATTCACTCCTACAGGAGTACAGCCCAGTGGGAGTGAGTGCTCTGGTTGACTGCTTGCAACATGAAGAAAAATGTTGCAGGCAGCCATTCCAGGACTCAGAGACTTAAGGCCCGATTTAGATCTTGACGGTGTTATCACCAAGCCGCGTTGGCAGCAGACCTGAAAAGACCATTAAGTCAATGGTGTTCCGGTCCCAGAATTTAGATGTTACAAGTCTGTAAGCAATGAACTGGTGACGGATTGCTGACAGAAGGAGATGGTGGTGGGACTGAATGGAGGTCGTACAATGGCATGGAATGAGGTAAGTGATACACATACACACACAGCGTCCCTTAGCCATATGTGTCCCCCTGCACACACTACACATCACATCACATGCACACCATCATCCATTACAAGTCCAACACAACACAACCCGTGCATGTTGGAAACACTCATTGACATGCATCCATGACACACACACCATTGACACTGCACCCACACACAACCACAACAACCAACACAACTATAAACTCAGCTACATACACACACACAAGCACAACAACACACACAGGCCCTCATTACAACATTGTCGGTAAAAGGCGCTTACCGCCGTGCAGAAGACCGCCAACACACCGCCGCAGCCGCGGAAATCCGCCACCGCTATTATGACCCACAGCACAGAATCCGCCAAAATTCAGACACCCACACAAGTCCGTCACACCAAAGGTCACTGATAAACTGGCGAAAACAAAACCTCCACCGTCACGCCAACAGAAATACGCCCACAATATCATGACACACAAATCCACGCGGCGGTCTTTCAACCGCAGTATTCCATTAGCGGTACACACCGCCGCACTCAAAATACACACACACATACAAAACACAGCCACATTGGACAAATCGAAATACACACACCTGATACACATAAACACACCCCTCCCACACACCCAATACAATATAAAACACACACCCACATCACCCACAAACCCCTACAACAACACTTGAGAAAGAAGCGCAGAGAGAGACACCACAATCAACAATACTAGCATTCACAGGCACACAACACCATCACCCACATAACTTCCACGCGCCTCACACAACACCCCACTACATATCAGCACACACCTTGACCTCTTTCCCACACCTCCCCCACCCCATCCGTGTCCTAGGGCCCAACTCTCCAGGTCCCAACCTAGCACCTCAGCCACAACATCTCCGGGACCAGTGGTGCCTGTAGTCACCGGAATCTGGAGTGCACCGGCCACCAGGGCAGCCAGTGTGGTACGGAGCCACAGCACGGACAGTCCCCCACCTGTCAAGCATCAAAAGTTGGCCAGTGCCCGGCGGGAGAGGGGGAAGACTCCAGCCACCAAAGCCGCTCCCAGGGGGTCCCGGTGGGAGTGTGGAGTCAGCTGCGACACCTTCCAAGGTAGGAAGGGCCACAAGAAACCCGGAAAGTCTGGGAAGAGCAGCACGGCGGAAGAGACCGCCATCATCCCCGCTGCCCAGGAGGCCACCGCCATCATCCCCGCTGCCCAGGAGGCCATCGCCATCATCCCCGCTGTCCAGGAGGCCACCGCCATCATCCCCGCTGCCCAGGAGGCCACCGCCAGCACCTGCCCTGCTGCCCAGGAGGCCACCACCATCACAAGCCCCGCTGGGCTAGAGAGGTCCGCCAGCACAAGCCCCGCTGGGACAGAGAGGACCGCCAGCACAAGCCCCGCTGGGACAGAGAGGACCGCCAGCACAAACCCCGCTGAGACAGAGAGGACCGCCAGCACAAGCCCAGCTGGGACAGAGAGGACCGCCAGCACAAGCCCGCTGGGACAGAGAGGACCACCAGCACAAGCCCCGCTGGGACAGAGAGGACCGCCAGCAGCTGAGTCACTGCAAAGGAGGCCGCCGCATCAAGCACCGCAGAACAGGGCACCGCCGCCTCATGCACTGCTGAACAGGGCACCGCCGCCTCATGCACCGCTGAACAGAACACTGCCGCTACAAGCACCGCTGAACAGGGCACCGCCGCCTCATGCACCGCTGAACAGGGCACCGCCGCTTCATGCACCGCTGAACAGGGCACTGCCGCTACAAGCACCGCTGAACAGGGCACCGCCGCTACAAGCACTGCTGAACAGGGCACCGCCGCCTCATGCACCACTGCACAGGGCAGCTCCGCTTGATGCACCGCTGAACAGGGCACCGCCGCTACAAGCACCGCTGAACAGGGCACCGCCGCTACAAGCACCGCTGAACAGGGCACCTCCGCTACAAGCACCGCTGGCCCATGAGCGCCAAGGGCACTGACGCTACTGAGTCCATCACGAGCAGGATGAAGCACTCTGGGCACCATGCCCCCTCCAGAATCAGTGGAGAAAGGCATCCACTACCTCTGTCCTTAGCAGGATGAAGCACTCTGGGCACCATGCCCCCTCCAGAACCAGTGGAGAAAGGCATCCACTACCTCTGTCCTTAGCAGGATGAAACACTCTGGGCACCATGCCCCCTCCAGAACCAGTGGAGACTGTCATCCACTTGAGAGACTGTGGCTTTGCACACCCCAGGATGGCACAGTGGGCAACCCACCCACTGTAGAGACTTGAGAGACTGTGGCTTTGCACTCCCCAGGATGGAACAGAGGGCAACCCACCCAATGTATAGACTTGAGAAACTGTGTCTTTGCACTCCCCAGGATTGAACAGTGGGCAACCCACCCACTGTGGAGACTTGAGAGACTGTGGCAGTCATTCTGACCCTGGCGGTTGAAAACCGCCAGGGCAGAGTGTCGCGGAAGCACCGCCAACAGGCTGGCGGTGCTTCGGTCAGAAAAGGGCAACCAGCGGTTTCCCGCCGGTTTACCCCTGCCCCAAAGAATCCTCCATAGCGGCGCTGCTCGCAGCACCGCCATGAGGATTCCGACCCCCTTCCCGCCATCCTGGTCCTGGCGGTAAAAACCGCCAGGAACAGGATGGCGGGAACGGGTGTCATGGGGCCCCTAGGGGCCCCTGCACTGCCTATGCCACAGGCATGGGCAGTGCAGGGGCCCCTAACAGGGCCCCATAATGATTTTCAGTGTCTGCCTAGCAGACACTGAAAATCGTGACGGGTGCCACTGCACCCGTCGCACACCAGCAACTCCGCCGGCTCCATTCGGAGCCGGCTTCATCGTTGCTGGGGCTTTCCCGCTGGGCGGGCGGGCGGGCGGGCGGCCTTTTGGTGGTCACCCGCCCGCCCAGCGGGAAAGTCAGAATGACCGCCGCGGTCATTTGACCGCGGTGTGGTCTTCTGGTGGTCTCCGCCCGGCGGGCGGCGCCCGCCGCCTGCCGGGGTCGGAACGACCCCCTGTGTCTTTGCACTCCCCAAGATTGAACAGTGGGCAACCCACCCACTGTAGAGACTTGAGAGACTGTGGCTTTGCACTCCCCAGGATTGAAAAGTGGGCAACCCACCCACTGTAGAGGCTTGAGAGACTGTGGCTTTGCACTCCCCAGGATGGAACAGTGGGCATGTGGCCCCCTCGTGGATTTGGCATTGTGCACTCAACCGGCTGAGGTGCCCCCCCTTTCCCTCCCCTGAGGTGCCTGTTTTCTTGCTCTCTGATGCCCCTGCAGTGTTCTCTCCGTCATGGTTGGGGATCTTGTGTGGGCCTCGCCCATACCGTGTGGGCCCAGTGTTCCACGGACTTCATTGGAACACTACCTGGACTACTAAGCTTGGTGTATATTTTGTTTATGGTGTATATACATATTTTTGCTTACTTGATTTTAATATATTACAATGGTTACACTCATTTCCTTTTGTCTTTGCATTTTTCCAGGGGGGTGGGGGGTGTAACTATAATGTATAAATATGTATTAGTATGTGTGTTGTAGTGGGTGAGGGTGGGGGTGGGGGTGTTGCGTGTGTGTGTCCCTGTTTTTCCCTCCCCCTCCCCTGTGTCGTAGGTGCAGTACTCACCGTTGTCTTCGCTGCCGGCGTTCGTGCTCCTGGTAGAGGAGCAAGAAGATGAGGGCTGGCAGGATGTGCAGCTCGGGTTCCATGGCGTCCGGATTCCTCGTGGGGTATGTAGAGGTGAGAGTTTTCCCTTCGAAGTCCTGTTTCCGCCGTGTTTTTGTCCGTGGAGAATCCACCCCGTAAAAGGTGGCGGATTGGTAGGTTGTGATACTGTGGGCGGTACATTGTCTCCCGCCTGTCTGTTGGCGGTGACCGCCGTGCTGTTTGTTTGTACCGCCGTGGCAGTCGGAGTGTTAAAGTGGCTGTCTTTGTTGGCGGGTCCTGCCACGGTCGTAATTCCAATTTTTTTACCGCCGGCCTGTTGGCGGTCTTACCGCCGCTTTAACACCGTCCGCCAGGGTTGTAATGACCACCATAATGACAAAATCCACCACACAACAACAACACTCACCTTAATGTGTCACATGGCAACACAACATACACAACATCAATCTCACATGCAAGTGACACACATTCAGAATCAACCACACTACGCACTCCAGCTCCCTCCAACGCAACCAGCCAATCCACACACACACACACACACACACATACACATACTGACTCATATACACAACAGATAGCACAAACATACCAGTACAAGTCCCCTTGCAATGCACACACATGGACACTGTTGACAAGTATAATTGCATTGTCATTGAGGTGCCAGCATTCATTTGGTAATGAATGATAACACTACAATGACCTGTGCATGTGTGCAGTATGCCAGTGTGTCCCCAACCATGTGCAACATAATTGTCTCCCCGATGTATGCATGTCACAGTGATTTCGAAAAATTACTGTGACATGTATATGCCTGCAGTGGTCCCGACCTCCCATGCAGTGCCCACCCAACTTACCCTGGCAATGCTGCATCCCTACTTTTGAGTCCAGCGACGGGGGTGGTGTTTTCTCTGTGGGTCAGTGTCAGCAGTGATGACAGGCGTTGTCCAGTCATGTCCAGTTGTAAACGGAGATGGAATTGGGAAGAAAGTTGAGTTTTTACCCCTTTGTTCCCCCAATCCACCAACTCAGAGGTGGAGGTTGGCGGTAAGGCACATCCAAATCTGCACTGCGGGAAGAGTGGCTGGGGTCCTGCTGGCAGACACTTTTCCCTACTCTGCCATTGACGCGGGTGGTGTTTCTTGGTGGAGACAACAGTTTGAATGCAGACTTTCGGCTATGGGACCAGCAACATATAAATATGCGTGTGGACCATCACAGCAGCGGATTAGTTTTCAGTCAAAAACTCGATGGTGGGACCGTTACCACCAACATCCAAATCAGATTCTAAGTGACCTGTCCTGAGTTTGTTTATGAAACAAGTAATAGTGGAGCAGGGTGGTGATACCCTGCTCCACCTAGCCCTTGTGAAGTGGGGGTGGGGGGGTCCCAGAGGCATCACCATGTGAGTACTACGTGACTCCCTCGCAATTGTGGCATGAAGAAAAAGAAAAAAGACATCTGGTGTTCTTTTTTTGTTTTTAGTATTAGATCCCTAGGGCCTAATCCACAAACATAAACTTGGACCAAATGTCTAAGTTTAAATTAAAAGTCTAAGTTCAGACCTAAAGTCTAGCTTTACGCATTGTAAATGCAATGTATTGTACAAGGTTGGACATATAGTTTTAAGTTTTACATGTCCAGTAGAGAAAAACTCTTAAATTTGTTTTTCACTACTTCAAGGCCTATCATCCCATAAATGAACACTGGGATTGCCGTATTGCATTTTATAAGTGTAATTCCCCATTGGGACGTGATGGGACCCCAGGTTTTGAGTCTCTGGAATCACAATTTAAAACCACAGCTTATGGTGAAGTCAGATTTTAAATTGTAATTCTGAAAATGCCACTTTTATGTAGTTGGTATTTTCTTACTTTAAATCACCGAGTGCCTTTTGCCTGTCTCTGAATATAGGACTGAGTGGTGACATCTGGGATCCTGTGCATTCCCTTTAGAAAGCCAGACACAAAGGGTATGTAGGTGTGACTGATGGCCCATCTTGGGCAGGATGGGAGGGAGGATCTGACACTTACACCTGAATGGACTGTGTCCTGATCCCACAAAAAGTGCTGCATAAACCCATTTAGTGTATCTGGTGTTAGGGCAGGAAGGGCAGGCAACCTGTTCACTTCAAGGGCCTCTCTTTGAAGTCTCCCCAACTTCAAATGCACAACTGGATATAAGTACTGGACCTCAGACACCATCACTTCAGTATACTTCTGCACCTGAGGACATTCTGCCAGGAAGAAGGACTGCTGTGTTGCTGAAGGGACTGTCACTCTGCTGAACTTTGCTGGACGCCTGCTCTGCTGTTCCTGCTATGCTGTCTGCTGCTCTCCTTGTCTGGGATTGCAAGAGACTGGACCTGCATCTCCATACCCCCAGAACCAAAGTGTCTCCAAGGGCTTCCTGGCTTGTTCTGAAGTCTTAGGGACATCAAAGACTTTAATCAAACCTGTTAGAGCCTCTGGACTCTACCAACTGGGGGTCCTGCCCTGCCAAGTGGTGCCAATTTAGTCCTGGGTCGTTGGAAGTCAGTTCTTCAGCCATTTCTGCAAAACTCCACACATCGCTGTCATTGCACAGGTCGTAGCCTTTGACGCCAATGCACTGTCCCTTCAGGAGACATTGCATCTCTGTCTGTGTGACTCAACCGTGGCTCATCTGCTACATCTAAGGGGTTCAGCAGTGATGCATCGTTGATTGCGCAGTTCAGAACCAACACATCGCCTACATCACCAGGCTCGACGATAAGGCATTGACTCGGCTGCTCCTCACATCCTCCGTCAACACCGAGGCAAGCCTGAACCAAGGTACTGTTATCAGTGGGCCAACGCTGGTCCCTGGATCTGACCCACACCCAATCGTGTTCAGTCTGACTTTTTTTTCAGTGCATTACTGTAATTTTGTCCACTCTACCATCCACATATAAAACCAATTTGAATCAATTGTCTCTGATTCTCATTGGCATTGTTCCCTACTCTCTTTGGCATTCTTAATTTTTCTATTCTACCTGACTGGCATTTTAGTTTTTCTCTAAAATCATGTCTCTGACTGGAGGTCCTACATCTGCATCTGCTGAAATGGACTGTGAGCTTAGCCAAGCTAGAGAATCACACTGTGGCCCAGCTCAAGGATTTTTGTGAGGGGTTTGGGCTGTCTGCAAAAGGCTTCACCAGGAAGGTGGAGCTGCACTAGGCTCCAAGAGCCTGGTTAGCAGCCCGAGATGCACCTGTGACCTCAGAGGAGGAGGGTGACATAATAGGGGATGATGTGGAGCTGGACCAAGATTCACTGGACCTGCCTGTGAGACAGGGAGCCAATGGAGCGGAGGTTAACCCCAGGGCAGAGAACAGCATTTCATCTAGAAGCCTGTCCTGAGAGGAGCTGGAGGGCAGGAAATTTAAATTGGAGCTGGCTAAGCTCAGATTGGAGAAAGAGAAGGCTTTGTAGGAGAAAAGGCTGGCTATAGAAACAGTGCAAAAGAAACTGGCCATTGAGGAAAGGCTTGCTGTGGAGAGGTTGACTTGTGAGAGGAGTATAAAGGAACTGGACCTAAAAGTTATGCAAGTAGAGTCAAGTAGTAGCAGCAATTCTGCAGTCCTCTCTGAGAGGAGAGTCCAAAGGTCTGGTGTCTGAGTTTGTGATGGGAGATGACATAGACAGGTGGTTGGAGTCCTGTGAGATTGCTTTACAGATGCACACGGTCACTGAAGATCATTGGAGAGCTGGTCTATGGAAGCACATTCCTAGTGAGGGAAGGGACACTCTACTGGTCTTAAAAGAGAGAGGCAGGATGAAATACACCCCATGGAGGAGACCCTGATCACGAAGTTTGGTCTGATGCCCTGACAGTTTAGTTATCTAAGGGTGCCACTCCCAAGCAGAGGGTACAGGACCCCAGAAGGAGGAGCAGGGTGAGGAAGAGCCCATCGCTACATTCTGTTCAGAAACATGGTGCAAACCCCAGGCTGGGTGACCAGTTTGAGGATACCACCCCTGAACCTGTGGGAGGTACAGTTGACCAAAGTGGCAAATCACCTGGGGCTACTGCCCCCCACTTTAAGAAACTTCAAAGGTCAGAGAGCCCTGGATGGCCTGAAGCCTGGTTTTTGACACTGACTGCTGTCAGTGGCCTCTGCTGGTTGTAGTTCTTGTAGACAGAATAGATTTTTCCCTGGGTTGTAGACAGAAGTCAGACCCAAGGGGTGGAATGAGCATCATCTTTTTGTTGTCCATGGTGGTACTGTCTGCTTATTTGGATGCATGTATGGGCAAGTTAAGGTAAGGTGCTGCATAGATAGGGTCCCTAAATGAGGTGAAGTGTTCCCCATGGGTTAGTTCAGTGGCTCAGGAGAGGATAGATAGAGGGACCCAACTGAATTTAGAGAGTTCTGGGACTGACTAGTGCCCCTGAAGTAGCTGGCCATTGTCCATGTTCTACCATCCAAGCAGGGAAGTCCATCAAGGTACTGATTAGTTGTCCCTGGCTTTAGGCTGGAGGGGGGTCATGTTGGACCCAGCCCTTTCGGCAGGGTCATACCCACTGTTTTGCTTTTTCCCTCCACTTTCTGAATTTGTTGGCTTTAGGACTCTGGGCACTTTACCCCTGCTGACCAGTGCTAAAGTGCACGTACTCTTTCCCTAAAACATGTTACCATTGTCTTAACCACAATCAGCATATTAATCTACTTATACGTCCCTAGTAAAGTGCACTACATGTGCTCAGGGCCTGTACATTAAATGCTACTAGAGGCCTGTAGCACTGGTTGTGCCACCCTCTTAAATAACCCTTTAAACATGAGTCAGGCCTGCTATTCCAGGGCCTGTGGGTGCGGTTTTAACCTGCCATGTCAACCTTGCATGTTAACCCTCTTGCCAGGCCCAAACCTTTCTTTTTAATACACATTAGGCAACCCTAGGTTAGGCCCTAAACAGCCCCAGGGCAGAGTGCAATGTATTTAAAAACTTGGACATGTACTTTTAATGTTTACATGTCTAGGTAGTGAATAACTCTTAAATTCATTTTTCACTGCTGCGAGGCATATCTCTCCCACAAGTTAACATTGGGTTTGCCATATTGCATTTTTAAGTGTCATTTTCAATTGGTAAGAGATGGGACCACCCAAGTTTGGTGTCTCTGGAATCTCAATTTAAAATCACAACTTATGGTGAAGTCAGATTTTAAACTGTAATTCTGAAAATACCTCTTTTAGAGAGATGGCAGTTTCTTACTTTAAATCACCTAGTGCCTTTCACCTGTCTCTGAATCCATGTCTGGGTGAGTGACCGGTAGGTTCTTTTGCATTCCCTTCAGACAGCCACACACAAGGGGTGCTTAGGTGTGATTGAGTGGCCATCTGCATGTTGACTGCCCATCCTGGGCAGGATGGGAGGGAAGAGATGACATAGCTTAATGGGCTGGGTCCTGAGCCCTCACAAATTGCTGCATAACCCCCTGTAATATATGTGGAGTCAGGGCAGGAAGAGCAGGCACTTTGTGCACATCAAAGGATCCTCTTTGAGGTCTCCCCACTTCAAAGGCACCACTGGGTATAAGAATTGGACTTCTGACCCTACCAAATCAGTATACCTCTGGACCTGAGGACATTCTGCCAGGAAGGACTGCTGTGCTGATGAAGGAACTGTCACTCTGCTGGAACTCTGCTGGACTTTGCTGCACTCCTATTTTGCTGTGCCTGCCCTGCTGTCTGCTGCCTTCTTGCCTGGGTGTGAGAAGGACTGGACCTGCATCTCTACAGCCCCAGAACCAAGGTGACTCCAAGGGCTTGTTAGCGCACCTGGTCCTTAATAAGTAAACTTACGAGGGGACGTGCATAGGTTGATGAACCTTTTGCTTCGCATGGAGTATCCTAGCTAGGGTATGGCTGGTACTCTAATGATCAATACACAACTCAATTAAACATTAGTCATTATTAGCAATGAATCAAAAGAACACAACACCCCATGACCCTCCAGTCATGAATAACCACAACTTGTTATACGTTTTAGTAATTTTATTTCCCTATCTGTTACAATACTAAGTCATAATATTAATTCAACATTCAAATCAAATCAGAAAGAATTCCATATTAGTTTATTATAAGGCCCCAAAAACATAATCTAACCAAAATTTGCATCAAAACATATTCTAATGCATCAGTAAAAATCAATAGAAAGATTGAAGGTAATAAGTCTTCCCTATTCACAGAGTTCAGCAAAACAGTCCGTCAATCATTTGTCTCTAAGTCTGTCAGTCGTCATATAAGGAAAACCTCATCAAGTACAGATTAGCATCAGCATGTGGGACTTCATGCAAAAATAATTTAGAACAAGAATTTTTAGAAAAAACATCTAAGAAAACTATTAGACAGCGGAGTTGGTACCTAGAAAGAAAAGGCACAAGGTTATATTCAGTCACATTAGCCTATCTACCTATCCTTGGAATAGATCAGCAACAGAGTCAGTCTTCGTCTTCAGGTCATCAGTCAGTCAGCATCACATCAGACTCACAAAAGTATGAGCCCAATGACAGAATCTCGAAACACCTCTGTAATCTCACAGTCTCGCTCCCCAACATCTAGCACCTGCGTCTAGCATCTGACATCTCTCTCCCTCTGTCTGATCTGAAGTCTCTCTGTCACGTTGTCATATTGAAGTTACCCAGACTATCCCCCAATTTCCAATTGGTCAATTAAATACAAGTTATGACTCTACCCAATAGTTCTTTTATTCCAAATCTATGAATTCTAATATTTCACAGTTCTCATGTCGTTGATTTGTCTGCTTTACGATCTCCTCATCATCCGGCTCGTCAGGTATCGAAAATGTTGCATCTTCTTCTCCAGTCAGTGCCTTCATTGTTCAAGTCCTGGGAAAGTACGCTCAGTGGGCTTTATACTCTTAATCGTTACAATTCTAGTTCCATCATTTCCTGTCCATCGGTTCACATAGAGGTTTCAGCTAAGCAAAATATATTAAACATTGAGCAGTTCACGGTTAGTTCAGTTTGTCAGCATTTTGCATTAAATGCAAAGAAATACAGCTTCTGCATGAGGCCTGACAAAACTAGGCCAAGACATTTGCTAAGTTAAGGCCTACCATCATTGTGAAACATAGGTTATATCTCTCAATATGACACATTACTACAATAATTTTATACGTTTTTCTATTTTTAATGTATACTAGTCATTGATTAGTACATTCGTGATTTCTGTTGGACAATTTCAAACGTGCACATTAATTTTCTACGTTAACCATTTTCTAACAAATTCATTTATTAGAACACATAAACATTCATTAATAATTTTTAATTAAGTAATTTTGCATTAACAGGCTTGCTGGTTTGTCTCCTGTTTTGTAGACACATGGACATCAAAGTCTTCACTTCATTCTCCTACAGCTTCTGGACTCTGACAACTGTAAGTCTTACCCTGCCAAGTGGTGCCAATCCAGTCCTGGGCCCTTAGAGGTAGGTTCTACAGCGGTTTGCTACAGAAGTTTACAGATTGTTGTCACTGTGCCAACTGGAACTGCTGCATTTCTCCTCTAAGTCAATGCATAGCTGGTGCAGCTGTGGACAAAGACATCACAGCACCAGCTGCACAGCTCAGAACCAGTGCATCGACCTCAGTCCTGACGCATCACGTTGCATCACCGGCTGTGCGGCTCAACGACGACGCATTGCCTTCATCACAAAGGGCTCGATGCTGCACCACTGCTCAAGGACATTGCATCGATGACTGCATGGCTCGATGATGAAGCCCTAAATGCACGGATCAGAACATACACATTGCTTTAACATTGTACACTTTGCTCCTTTGAACCTCAACGTCGATGCAACCCTTTAAACAAGGTACTTTTTCAGCAGGACAAGGTTGGTCCAAGTAGCCGGCCAACATTCCATTGCTGTTGACCTGAACTTTTGGACTTACCCTGGTCTAATGTGACCAGATGGTTCCGGTTGACACTTTCAGTTTCTAAGCACTGTAGTTGCAGATAATCTAAAATTTCTAGCTCGATTTCTGTAGATGGGATTTTTGAAGTTTGGGTCTTGTTTTGTTCATTAAAAGAATATCTGTAACCTGGTGTGCTGTCTGCTCTGTGCCAAGCTACCAGAGGGTGAGCACAGGTTCATTTATGGTGTGTATCTGACTTACCCTGACTAGGATTGTGGTTCTTGATGGGAACAGGGTGCATACCACTGCCAACCAGAAACCCAATTTCTAACAGTCTCAATCTTAGTTAGTGAGTGAACGAAAAGCTGGTTCCAAGTTGCTACCACGGTGGTTAAAAAATAAACTTAACAATGATACACAGATCGATTTCAGGAGGATTAAGGAAGCTCTGGAGGCGTGGAAGTGGTGAATAAAACAAAATAATGGACAAAAAAAGAAGAGTTCCCTGCAAATGTGCGGTGGGTGTTGGTGACTGGGTAAAGTTGAAACTAGGTGCTGATTCTGGAAACTGTACAACAAAATGGGCTGATCCAGTGAAAGTTGCTGATTTTTCAAAAATGCTGTGAGAGTATAGGATGGCACTGCATTGATCTTTGCAAGGTTATCCTTGTACGGTAACTTGCTCCAGCAAGAAAAGTTCAGGGCAAAGATTTTTACTATGAAAAAGTAAGGATGACAGCAATGTAATCCTGGATGTTCCAGGAAATATTCCATCTACTAATAAAGTTGATCCAGAGCCAGATGTTGTCAATAGATCCAATCATGCTTTTAGCAAGAGCCATCAAGGATTGAGGAGAAGTGGTCGACCCCACGAACTCACCTTGTTGTTCTCCTGTGCATTGCTTTTCCAAATGGGCCCCAGCAGTGGTCCTGCGCCAGCTCCAAGTACTCTTCGGCAGCCACTTACGCCAAAACTGGAAACCGCCCGAACTTCCCCAGCTGGTTCACAGGACCTCTTGATGACCGTGACCTGAAAACAAAACACATACTGGTAAACCCAATTGCCTGATTTTATATACATTTTTTAAGTTTTCTCCCATTAATTCCGATGGTGCGTAATTATGCACAAAAGCAAGACAATTTATAAACTTGCAAAAATCGTAACTTAAAAAGTACTTACCCAATTTCTGATGATCCTAGTCTTAAAAAATGTATCAAAATCTGAAGTATTTTTGTAAATTGGTCTTGAGTTATTTCTTTGAGTGTGTGTCCATTTGTATTGATGCTGTGATTACAATAAATGCTTTGCACTTCTCGAAGCCTGGCCTAACTGCTCGACCAAGCTACAATACAAATTAGAGCATTAGGTGGTCTAGTTTTTACTTCTGTAAACCAAAGTGGGTTTTGCTTGGACTCTCTGCACAGTGCACAGCATTTGTGTACACTATATAGAGAGCCAGACTCCTACAAAGAGACAGAAATTAAATTTGAAAAATGACACAAAAATGCAAACAAATGCCTAAAGGGATCAAATGTTTTAGAGACAACACAAAATTAATACCAATGTATTTAGAGACAGAATCTCAATCTTTCTGATGGCATCTAAAAAAAGTTCAAACTGTCTTGACTGTGGCTGATTGGGATATATGCACCCTCTGAGACTCACTCACCAGTGAATGCAGCCAGGTAAAAGCTGGTTGCACGTCCTGCTAACTATGAGCCTTTCTTTAGCATGAAAAACATGTAAAATATAGCTAAGAAAGTCTTGATGAGGTCAGGTATGTTTTTGGCGTGATTCTCCTATATCTTCAAACATCTTGCCAGATAGCACAAAGCTGGAACAAAATGCAAGGAAAAAGTCCCTGAAAATGGTGCTTTTTGTGTGTGGTTGACACCATATCTCACGTCTTCTGAGGTACATGGTTTTATTCTGTGTTCTAACTTTGATGAAAATGATCTTGTAGTTTTTGTAGCTCTTCTACCTCCTCAAACTCATCAAATATTCTATCCTTATTCATCAATCCCTAGTCTGTGGCTTCCCATTTCAGGAGGTTTCTCACAAATAAATTTTCTGCACCGTCGAAGAAAGTCCATTTCCATCTGGTCCACTGGATTTCCCCACCACAGGCAAAAGCTATCTATGTCCTCAGAATTGCCTGTACCTTGCGGCCAAAATAAGAAAGTTCCACATGTTCATGTTAGTGAAGTGTCCATCTGTAACTGGTCTTCTAATATTTGTATACAGTGCCCTCTGTCTTGGAGCCTTCTGTTTAATTCAGTCCCCGGAGTGTGTGTGTGTGGATGCGGTCCATAGGGGCAAGAAGGTGTGGATCTGGACCTCTGTAGTCCCTTGAGCGAGCAGGAGGTTGGCACGGCCAAGCCAGGTGTAAATGCAAGAGCAAAAGTTCCAAGCCTTAACTGGAGACAGTTTCTCCACTCTCAGGAAGGCAGGTAGGACTTTAGTGCAGCAGCAAGCATTGACATCTTTAGGTTGAAGTAGATTCTCTAGGATCAAGAAACGTATTGTATAGGGTAAGCTAGTCATTCATTTGTGATGAACGCTCGTTCATCCGAATACAATTCTTGGGCTTCTCATTCTCGGTAGCTCGGCAGTGTAATTTATTATGGTTTCTGAGAAAATGTTTTTGGGCAACAATTACTCATTAGAGTTCCCTACACCCAAAAACTCAAATGTAGACCCGTGTCTCACCTATGTGGAGCTCACCTTTTTCCCTAACTGCACACTAGACCATTAGCAAGTTCAGCAAAATAAGCCTCAAAGGAAAATTGCTTCCCCAAACTACTTCTAAGCTCAGGTCTGCTGTTGTTCTTGACTACAGTGAGGCTGGAAGGCCTCTGTTCTGAATAGAAGAGGTGCCACGGGATCTTTAGAAACCTAAATGTCCTATGTCTTTGAGAGGCTAACTGCTTAATTTTTTTTTCCAGCAATAGACCTGTACTTTATCCAAAGATTTTGAAATGCCATTGTCATATTGGATATCAAGATTTTGGTAGCATACGCGTTTAAATGTCTATATTTCTACCTACGAATTCACTGAAAAACAGAGTTAAAGTGAGTTAATGGCCACGATCGATTTTCCATCCTAAACCGTAATGAACTACCATGCAGTTTTATGACCTCATACATAATGTCACAGATGACATCCCAAACAACATAATCAGTGGCATCAGTATTTACCTCACTATAGACATAATTGAGGGCATCCCTATCGATGTCACAGGAAGTGTGTGTATATATAGGCTATAGACCAGGCCCTGTGGCAAAAGGGGTTGGCTGCCGGGAGCAGGTTGCTCTGCAGCCAACCACTGTCGTGAATGGCCAGTCACACGCATCAGGCAAGGAAATACTTTAAAGGAAGGTGTTTATAGTATATCATAAAAAAGAATGGAACTTTATCTAAATATGACAGTTAAAATGTAGTTATGGTTATAACTGATTTTAGCATCGTAACGTATATATAATAAAACCTCCGATTCACTTAAATCAACAGTTAAGTACAGTTATAGTTACAAATTAAAACTAAAAAATCACTGAAATTCACAATTTATAGTAATCCATAGCTTGCAAAACCGCCATTCAGCGTATAACATAATAACCATATTCGATGCTTATGACCTCCCAATATTTATACCAAAAGTAACAACGGACTAAAAGTATGTAATTAAATAACAAAACATGCTCAAACCACTATATGGTGCAGCACTCCTAGTCGATTCAATGTCTTATTTAATCTGAACTGTAAGACCATTTGTGGCATTTGGAATTGCATCTGTTACATTAAGGGTAAGTGTTGGACTTTTTTGCTTATGCAGGGTCATCCCCAATCTTTTTGCCTCCTGCCTCATTTTTTTCTGACCTGCTGCTGTTGGCTTTTGAACTCTGAGCACTTTACCACTGCTAACCATTGCTAAAGTGCATATGCTCTCTGTGTAAATTGTATGGACGATTGGAGCCTGTAAACCAAATGCTACTAGTGGGCCTGCAGCACTGGTTGTGCCACCCACATAAATAGCTCTGTAATCATGTCTCAGACCTGCCACTGTAGTGTGTATGTGTGCAGTTTTAACTGTAAATTCGACTTGGCAATTGTACCCACTTGCCAGGCCTAAACCTTACCTTTTCTTACATGTAGGACACCCCTAAGGTAGGCCCTAGGTACCCTAAGGGCAGGGTGCAGTGTATGGTTAGGTACGACATATACTAATGTGTTTTATATGTCCTGACAGTGAAATATTGTTAAATTCGTTTTTCACTGTTGCATGACCTGTCCCTCTCATAGGTTAACATGGGGGCTACCTTTAAATCTGATTAAACTGTAGATTCCCTTTGGGAGTGGATAGACATGTGGAGTTTGGGGTCTCTGAGCTCACAAGTTAAAAATACATCTTTTAGTAAAGTTGATTTTAAGATTGTGTGTTTGAAAATGCCACTTTTAGAGATTGAGCATTTTCTTGCTTAACCCATTTCTGTGACTCTGCCTGTTTGTGGATTTCCTGTATGGGCCAGTTTGACAGTTGGGCTGGTTGCACCTCTCACTAGACAGTGACACAAAAGGAGCTGGGGTGTAGTCTTCATTTCCTGATGAGCCATCTGTGCTAGGTGGGAGGGAAGGAGTGGTCACTCACACCTGAAAGGGCTGTGCCTGCCCTCACACAATGCAGTCTCCAACCCCCTGGTGTGTGTCTGGGGCCTGGCCTGGGCAAGGCAGGATTTCACAAACAACTGAGACTTTTCTTTGAAGTAAGCCTACTTCAAAGGGCAAAATGGATATAAGAAGGGCACCCAAAACCACAGACTTTGGAACACCTCTGGAAACCAAGAGGAACCTCTGCCTGGAGAACAGCTGAAGAGCTGAGGATGAAGAGCTGCCCTGCCTGTGACTGTGCTTTGTGGAGCTATCCTGCAGTTGCTGCTTCTGCCAGAGTAAGAGGGCAAAGACTGGACTTTGTGTGCCTTCCATCTTGAGAAGAAATCTCCAAGGGCTTGATCTAGAGCTTGCCTCCTGTTTTTTGAAGTCTCAGGGACAGCAAAGACTTCTCTCTGCCAGCACCTGGAGCCTCTGGAGAGACTCCTACTCTGCCAAGTGGCGCCCATCCAGTTCCTGGGACCTTGAAAAGAGAAGCTGGCAGCCCAAGAGTGAGAAATCCACATACAGACCGCCATGCAGAGGAAAGATCGACGCAAATCCGATCTGTGTCTGAAAAATCGATGTGCCGCTGGGTGCGCGGCTGAAAATCGACACTCGCCTGTAGTGCGACCGGAAGATCGACGCCCACGGCTGGTGAAACAACGCGGAGCATCACTGGCGGAGGCTGGGGAGATCGCAACCTGCGCTGCGTGGTTTTTGGACCATCGTGCGGCTGAATGTCTGACACAAACACCGTTGGGCGTGTAAAAACGACACAAGGTCTGCCCGAACCCAAGAGTGCTGACTGGATCGACGCATCACTCTCCTGCGGAGAGAAGAAACGACTCATGCTGACCCAACTAAAGGAAAAACTATGCAAGGTCTCGCTCGTGAGTGAAATCAACGCATTGCAAGCCCTTTTTGACACACACTCGCCCGTGCGGGGTTATTTTTGACGCACCCAAGGTACATTTTCACGCTAACAGCGTTAGCGTTGTGTTTAAAATTACATGAAGACTCTTTTTGGTGTTTTGATTGATAATTTGACTTGTGTATTGTGCATTTTGGTTGTTTTGTTTAGATAAATATTTTCTATGTCTCTAAACCTGTGTTATGTCGTTCTGTAGTGTTTTCCTTAAGCTACTGTGTGTGTTGGTACAAATACTTAACACCTAGCACTCTGAAGTTAAGCCTTCTGCTCATGCCAAGCTACCAAGGGGGTAAGAAGATGTTAGCTGATGGTGATTCTCTTTTACCCTGACTAGAGTGAGGGTCCTTGCTTGGACAGGGGGTAACCTGACCGCCAACCAAAGACCCCATTTCAAACAGTGAGGTAATGAGCATTGTATTTGATGTGCAAAGTGCAATTTACAATATCTGTTTTATTATGAGTTATTGGTAATGGAACTAAACATAACTTGTAAATTTTAGTCATTTTCAGTTTTAATTCAGTATCAGTACTACTCTATAGCTGTGGTTTTCAATCCAGTGGGTGCTATTTACGTGACATCCTCATCAACAGTGCAACCAATTGGGTGCTGTTGGTGAGTAAGTCATGCCAAAAAGTCTAAGGCCCTCTGATGCCTTCACCTTGGGCTGCGAAGAAAAAAACCTTCACTGCAGGCTTAGGCTTGTTTTCTTTTTTATCGTTGATAACGGTCAGTGCACTATCAATAACTCTGATAGTGCTTTCACCTTAATCAGTGGTCGGGGCTACAGCTCAGCCCAGTGAGGACCAGTCTGAACGCGCAAAGTACAGATGGAAAGGAAACATTCTGCCCTTTTCATTGGTACTTATCCTTAGTGTATTACTAGATGGCCACAGAAGGGTGATTCTGGAACAGAAACCCTTCCCACTAGATCACAATGGTTGATTTCAAGCAGGGGACCAAACCCTCATGAATGGGTTTAGGCTCCAGCCTCAAATCAATCCCTAAACAGTCTTTCTACACCCCTGAGTTGGGCAGATTGGGGGATTTTGCTCTAATATGCCCTAATATGCTGACCTTACTGGTGCAGACAATGTAGTATATACCTCGGAAATTCATTAAATGAAGGAATGAGGCATGGGCAACAAATCTGGCATTTGGATGCTCATACACCACCAGGGCCCAAAATGTCTTTCTGCCGATTAGGAGTAAGATCGGGGGTTTGCCTGGGATCTGGTGTTTGCCATCAATCAGCCTACTGCAGGGAGCAGAAAACTGACTAGACAGAAGGGAAAATAATTCGAAATAAAGGAATGGGTTGGGATACCAGCTAATTTGGCATCACAATAGCCCCAAACCCCACTAGACAACATGGATTACTTTTTATTATGTGTGGGGTCGACAGTGGCACGTATTGGCTTCAGGCTGCTCACTTCCACCCTAGTAACCCAGACAGTCTTTCTGCCCCCCCGAGGCATACTTTGGGGTGTAGTCCCAATCTTCCCACCAAGGGGCAGAATGTACTCTTAACGATAGAAATTACATTGTTTGTTATGAATGGGTCGAAGAGGCCTGTATTGACATTGGTTCCTAGGGGCCCAGACAGTCTTTGCACCCCCAAGGAGACATACTAGGGATTTCATGACTAATCTGCCTACCCAGGAATGGCACAAAGCACAATTAGACACAAATGATTACTTTGTTGATAATGTATGGGATTGGGAGAGACACCTATTGGTGTTGCACCACACACTCCCATACCAAGGTACCAGAGTATTTCCTGACCCAGGGGAGGAATTCCAGGGAGGTTCTAAATTCTGTCCACCTGGAAAGTATTGCAGGAAGTACCACTAGACACCAGGCATTACTTTTTCAATTTGTGGGGTGGGGCAGGCTAGTGTTGGCACCCAGCCACACCTGTCCAACCCAGCAGACCTGACAGACTTTTGTTCCTCCGAAGAGTTATATTCAGACGTTTAACCCCAATTTGCTGATGCAGGGGGGCAGAAAGCAACTCTCGACCTAGAGACAGAATTTATTTTATTCTCTCTATATATATGGGGGTGTACCATCTTGATAATGGGCCATACTCTTCCATGCCAGGAGCCCAGACAGTCTTTCTGTCCCAGTGTGGAATTTTGGGGCGTTTTTTCCCAGTCTGTCCATCAAGGGGCAGAAAGCACAACTAGACACCAGGATTTCTTTTTGTATTATCTGTGGGGTGCAGTTGGATCATAATGGCACCTGGCAGCACCCCTCCATGAGAAAGCTATACCCTCCACCTCCATCCGCTTTATTCAGGGAACCATAAAGAAGAAAGCATTTGCAGATCAAAGTTAACGGTTGGGCAACTAAGGCCTACATTTTTCAGTTATCTCTTCTGGGCCCAGCTTATAACATGCTTAGTAGGCCATACTGATAGCTTGAAATTGACTTCTTTTGTTGTCTGGTATCTAGTGTAAGGCTTTCACAATAGGAGAAACTGACTCATTTAGTTTTATCCCTACGAGCAGGTTCGCAGCCCAATTCTGAAGCCAAGTTAAAGCAGTTGCTTTAAACCCTGGGTAGAGAGCATTGCAATAATCAAGTTGTTACAATATGGTTGCTTGAGTTATCTTTTTGTGTCTTTTTGGGTAACATTGGAAGAATTTTAACTAGCCTTTTTATCTTATGCTGATGACACGCAGCTTGTACTATTTCTCACAGTCAACCTCTCACTTCATCGCTCTAACTTTCAGAAAGCCCTGAGTGGCGTTTTTCAATCTCGTTTTCACCATGTGGGCACTGGATCTTTGTAAGCAAATATCTCTTGGTGTGTGTTCACCCAAAGTTTTTGGACTGATGCTGCTGGTTTTCCTACTCTGAGAGTGCACTGAGGCCTGCTAATTAGACCTCAGTGCCCTAACCCAAAAGTGTATGTTGAATTGACTGTACCCAGAAATGGCTAACTTACATGTAAGTCCTTAGTATTTGGAATCAAGGTAACAATACCATGAAAGTTGGACGGTACCTCATGGACGGCAGCACTGGTTGTTCCACCCTGCAGCTCCCCCAAGTAAAATGAGTCTCCCAGGCTGCCACTGCAGAGCGGTGGAGCAGGCGTGTACTGCTGGCCTGACTTTGTCATTGAAAGCAGTGGCAAAGCCTCCACTTCCCTTGTGTATCTGTGTAAGTCACTCTCCTCACAGGCCTACAGAGTCTTAAAGCTGGGTGCAACATAAGACAACTGTGAAATTGCCATTCGTAACTGTAGAAAGGCTTGGTTGCCTAACTGAGTGCTGGATTACACTCTGACCCTTCAGACTTGCTAACTCCTGAACGGTGTGACCAAAATGACACCTGGCACCCCATTGGCAACCAACCGCATCCTGCCCTGGAGGCAATTTTCTGAGCACAAAGAGGGCACCCCTGATATCTTGACCTCAAATCTCCACTGACCTAGAAGGAGGACCAAAGAAGGATTGCCTTGATGCACCGAACAACTAGCAAAGAGGCACTTCACTGTCAAGGACTGCACCTGCTGCACCTGGTGGCTAGCAAAGAGAGGGGCTGTGCCTACCATGTCCTGCTCAAGGAGAAGTTCTTTCCAGAGCCCAGCAAAGCCCAGATACTCCAAGGGCCAGCTGACTGACTTCCTATTTGCAGGCCAGGGATGCAACAGCTGGAGAGACCTGCTGGGGCAGGTTAGAAGTACACAGTATTCAAGCTGTTATCACCACTATCATGCAGGACCTGTGGCCAAGGTTAGAAGCACAGAATTGCACCCAAGTTTGCTGAGCCCAGGAGTGCTGTTGGAGAGCTTCTAGAACCCTCAGATGATGAACTATTGACTCAGGAAGGATTGGCCTGTGACCACGACACCGGGCGACTGGTAGTCCAGTGACGACTGGACTCCAGCCAGACAAGAGAGGACTTTGTGGGACATTGACCCTGTGACCAGGATTGGATCACCCAGCTTAGGGACCAAGGAGTTGTTGCAGCAAGATGCTGTCAACCACATTCCATCCACAGCATCCCGTACAATTCCATAGGAATCGATTGTAATGCTGATAAAGTGCCCGGAATTGCTTGAAGACTGCTTTTTCTTGTTCCTCAGGACCTTACTGGCCTCCCTGACTAGCTCCCTGCCAGAGCTGGTTACCCCAAATAACTCTACCCGACCGCATTGACACTTGTCCAAGTTTTCCTTGAAACAGTTTTGCAGTGCCAAATTCATCGAATTTGCCAAAGCTTGTTTGCTGTTGATTGAGATAATTTGATTTATTATTTCTTGTACATCACCGGAACCCTCAGTGGATTGTTTTCTTTTTGGTGCCTAAATTATAAAAATACTATCTGTTTTAATAAGTTGATGTTGGACTTCTTGAGTGTTGTGTCAGTTTTTACTTCATTTGTTTTGGTGCTGTTTAAATGCTTGACATTTGTTCCTTTGTGTAAGCCTTGTTGCTCAGAGCCACAGATACCCAAGATTGAGCCGAAGGTTTAGGAAACAAAAACTAAGGGTCCTAAAGGGGTTAGTAAATGTATTACACTGTGGGGTTGCACAACCACACGATATAATCCACCCCATTTCCGCACAATCTCCATTTCCTGCTTGAAATAATTTGAGTGTTAATGCCCTCTTCTGATGACATAAACATTTGTTAATTATTGCCCAGCACATATGGGCCCCAACCAAAGACCATGGCACATAGCGAGTGGAAAGGGCAAACAGCGTTAATAAGCCAGTGGCAATGGACAATAGTACTGTTAGCACATGTCCCTCCAACTACACTCCCCCAGCCAGACATGCATGCACTGTTTAAGTCGTGTCCCACATTTTCACCTTACTGATAATCAGGGGCAAAGCTTCATGGGGATTTTGAGGTGGTACACCCAGCTAGCTAATAAATCTCTTCTGTAGAAAATAGTTGTGTACAGGTGCTTTCAATTGGGTATGGTGACGAGTCTGTGGATTTCACATGGAATTTTCACATATACACAGAGACAAACTCTGTCTCTGTTTTATAGGTCTTACAAATGTTTGTTATTTTATAATGGAACTTGTAATACGGCTGATGGGAGTATCCCATCCACCAAGGTTTTAATGAGGGCCTATGTCTGTTCCCCTAGGAGGCATATCCAGAGGGCCGGATAGCACCACTTGACACCAGGACTCTTCATTATGTATGTGGTGGGGGACTACTGTATTGTCATTGTAATTCACCCTCCTCTCCAGAAGCCCAGGCAGTTTTTCTGCCACTCCTAGGAGGCAGATTGAGGATTTTATCCCCAATCTGCCCAACTAGGGAGCAGAAAGTAGAACTTGACATGGAGGATTACTTGATTACATGTTTAGTATGTATACTTTTTTGTTTACTTTATTGTGTCCTGTTATTGAGCAGACTCGCAAACCTTGACCCAAACATCTTTCTGCTGTCCCTTCGACGGAAATTGGGGGTTTAATCACAATCTACCCCAATGAAGAAAAAAGCTCACTAGCCCACCAGTGCACCAGTGAATACTTTAATTTTATAATATTTGAAGTTGGAGTCCAACAAGACCTCTAACTTCACTGCTGAGAAGTGCTGAGATGTATTGGCTTTGCCAATGCTTGCTTATAAATGATTTAACAGGTCCTGTGTTCTTTTCAGGATGAACTTTCCCTGCAGAAGTTCTCAGAGACTGCACTTGGGAATTCGAGTGAGAGACCTTTTCAGTCTTGATTTTTTTTATATGTGGGTTGGTGGTCCAGTTCTCCCCTGAGTGTTTCATCCACTTAAGGAACGTTCTGTTTTTCCCTAAGCTGTATTAAGGGTCACTCTTGGGAAGTCAGCTATATATCAGAGGTCTGCCGCCTTTAGAGTTGGGCTAATCTGTGCCCAGTAACTTGCCATTCATGGGTCAGCATTCCAGATGGAATGTTAGATGCTATGTCATGGAGGCTCTAACATGCTTCCGACCCTGCCCCTTCACTCCCTATCTTTTCCTCTCTCCTTACAGATTCTAGAATGAGTGTAATGGGCTACTTCTTTAGCTACATCATGCCGACTTGGAGCATTCTCCTGGGAATGTGCCTAGGTGCTATTACTGATTGCCTGATTTGGGGTAGAAAAAAAGAGTGGTGTAGGAGGTGCTCGCTGCGGGAACATTGAGGATTAATTTTGCAGTGTTTGCACAGGACAGGAAGTGTTCCTTCACTTGTCCTAATCTTCATTATGTGCCTCTTGTTTGTACTTTCTCCCGGTCTTCTCCTATTGTCATTCCTGAGGTGGATAAGCACTTAGATACGCAATGTTTTTATTGGGGATACAGTTCCTGTTATTGGCTCTCTCTCCTGCTTCTGCCCCTCTAATCTGTGTTGTCCCTGTTTTGGGGAATTTATTGGGGTCAAGGGAGTCACTCCTATATGGGCGCCTTTTGCCTCCTTTATCTCTCCTTTCTCCCTGTTGAGTTTTGGGGGTTGCCTAATGCCTCTTTGCAGATTTCTGATGATTTACTTTTTTTAGGCACCATGTGCACCAGTTTAAAGTTTTCTGGTTCTTTTGTTTTCCCTTTTGTGCAGCCTGAATGTTGTACTTCTGGCCTAACTTCGGGCTCATCGAAGCTGCGGTTCACGAACTTCAGGGCTCACTCTTTTCACTCTATGGTTTTGGCTCCTTGAGGATTGCTCTTTCTAAGGATATGATGTTGCACTGTCAAGACCACGTATGCCTTGCACACCATTCTCAGGTTTCAGCCTCGGAAGTTGTTTCCTTGAAGTACATGTGCCCGGCAGTTTGCCCTTGCTGTCTCTTTGGGTTACTTCTTTCGCAGCTACAGCTGCTTCTGGTATTTCCTGTGGCTGGCAGGGTGACTGATTCTGAACTTTTGTTGTCCTTTAAAACGGTATCTGATCCATTAGTGTCAATCGTTGTGAGTATTTTAATTGTGCTGCGGAGAGACAAACATTTATCACAAATGATTTCACTGCACACACCTGGACAACCTGGTCCCTGTATCTGACCTACACTCCTTTGCAGCCATCCTTGACTTTGACTTTGTCTAGCATGACCAGGTGACTGCGGGTGGCACTTTGTTCTTTTAGGCACCATTTTCAATCCAAAATATAAAGATTCTCATCTACATTTATACTTACTACATTTTTGTCGTTTTGGTCTTATTTTATTATTAAAATATTCTCTTTTTTTTCTAAAATGGTTTAGGATTTTTCTTGTATTGTGTTTTCACTTAATTTCCGTTTGAGTACGGCACTGAGAGAGTTAACCACAGGTTTATTTATTGACTTCTGGGATTCACCATGGCAAGAATTGTGATTATTGTTTGAGATGGGTTTCACCCATACTAGTGGACATAGTGGATGGTCCTAGTATCCAGATCATTGTCCTGGGTTCGGGTTTCGATTTGTATTCCCTTGGGCGAGCTTGTATGTGGTCACCAACTATGGTGGTAGCCCTTTAAGAGCAGTGCTTTGGAGGTACACAAGCTAGATTTTGAACCTCCTTTTGGTTTAGTCACTATAGTCTTCTAATTAGTTGTGAAAGCTTCCTAATTATCAATTCGGCAGCTCCTCGACTTCTATTTTCAGTCCTGTCATTTGCCACACTTTCTTGGATTTCTTGTATGCTTTTCTGGAGTCACTTATTCTGCTTTCTAAATTCTCAGAGTTAGAATTGTGACAAGGTGTAGGAAGGAAGCGTAAAGCCCAGATAAGGTACTGTTAATTTTATTATTCCGGCCCCTGCTCTCCCTGTCACAGTCCTGCGACCTCACCATCCCTCCTTCCCAGGAGACTGTGTACTCTTTCAGTTTACTCAATAAAATGAGTCTTTTTGAGCAGACTATTAATAGCACCAATATCACAGATAGGGCCCGGTTGGCCACGCTGCGGATGGATCTCCCCAGTGTACTCAAGCAGAATGAACGCCCTGCCCCCATCACGTCTAATTAATAAAACAGGTGTTGAGGTGAGGTTTGATTTAATTTAGCGCAACATAGAAAATGTTGGGAACGGATCACGTAAAGTGACATAGAACTGCACGGAAATTGTTACTGACATTTTAACATTTAGCATTGTGGTGCGGTTGCAACGTAATATTTCCTGGGTTGTAGCACACTGCTTCCCAGGCTTAAGCAAAGGGCAATGGCTGTGCCAAGAACTGACATTTATTTGTAGAATGTTTCTGTCTCAACCCCAATCTTTTCAATATTTTCGCAGACGTAATCACTCATTCCTCTCGAATAACCATTTAATTGTCAAATGTCTTGCTATATAACACCCTTTTTAAAATGAAAACATAGTAGAAGTGATGTGATTCTTCCGCTAAAAAAAACTCCCACACGTGCAATGTAATGTGGGCTACTGTGTCAATAAAGCACAGAAAGAAAAGATGTACAACACACACGCAGAGAAATGTGCTTAACCGCATTAAAGCAAAAATCCCACATACTTGCTCAAGACTGAAATTTGCAATGAGCACAGTCTGTGATTATGTGTGAAGGAAGAATGCCACAAGCCTATGAAAGGGTATCTCATTTCTGTTGCCGGGGATTTTTCCAGCAGTGGATTTCTTATGTCTGATGGACCCACACAGATAGTTTCCATCAGGATTTAGGTGTGAAATTCAAGGTGACACTTTTGGACGCAATTATACAAACAAGAAAAAGAGCTACGGTTTTCGGAAATGAGCTCTTCAGTGGCCAATGCAAGTGCCTTTTGATTCATCACTGGAGTTTTGCCTCTAGTGTTCCTTTCCAGTGTCCAGTGTCCACAGCCATCCGTATATTGCACGCCCTACAACTTGCACTGTTCTTTTTAACACAACCAGTCTGGCATGTAACACAACAAGCGTCTTGCATCAAGGACAGTAATAATTATTTTGCTTGCATATAGCAGTTTTAGTACCACTAAGCGTACACATCACTTGAGAATAACACATCAGGGTGGTGTTAGAGGTTGGCCACTGTCCTTCTGAGAACACTCTCTTCTCGTGTTACTCCTCTCCATTTATGGCCTATGTAGTGATTTTTACTATCTTGCTTCCTTTTTAGGGCACTTAGATCCAGTATTAAGGGGGGGTACAAACCACACCAGAGCAAAGTTTATTTGCGAGCGCATCAAGTTTGATCGTACATCTATTGTTTGTGTTTTTTGTGTGAGATGTCACAGGTTATAAGTGTTTAGTAAAAGCAAAAAACTGTGCAGCGGTGAGACCTTGAGGTCCTAACTTCACAAAATACTTAATCCAAGCCCCTGCTCTAACTACCTATTCCTCACCAAGGTATGCGTTTTATGCAATTCACAACAGTTTTCACCCACTGCACTGACCATATGTGCTCCTACCCTAACTCTAATCCTAACCTTAATAAAACTGTCCCTTACACTTCATTTAGTTAAAAGCAGGTAAATTGCGTATGCAATTTTAACCAACCCCAATGGTAGGCTAAGATGCATTACGTTAAATTGTCGTAAATTACAGTAAACTAAACTTAATAAACAAGTAACATTAACCTTAACAATAAGGTAACCCAAATCAATGTAAAGGTAATAAACCTTCTGCTAACCTAAACCTTAATTTAATTTACATTAAATAAACCCTAACATTTTCCTAATGCTAAACCTAACCTTAAATGAATTTTTACGTTAATAATTAAAAAATAACACTGACTTAACACTAATGCTAACACTAACCCTATACTTAAATTAAATAAGTAACCTCAATATATCTCTAACCTCACATTAATACTAATACATGTTCTTAACCTACTTCATTTTTTGAAAGACTATCCTCTGCAGTGGCCCTCCCCATAGTTGTAATTTCGTTGTAGTCTCTTTGATGCAGCATAATAAAGGTAGTGTGATGCTTCCAATGTGTGTTCATTTCATGTTAGCCTCAAGTGAAAAATGTGCAGCAAAACCATTTGAACCTATTTTTGATTTTAAGTCACTTGACCCAATTTCTATTTACGACCTAGAAGATTTTGACATAATGCAGACTCTGGGGCATATTTATAATTTTATGATGCTAATGTTGCCCAACAAGGCTAAAATCCTAGCGCCATATTTACAAAGTGGCGCAATGCAAGCCTTGCGCCACTTTATGCTACATTATGCCTGCGCCAGGCATAATGTATGCAAGGGGGGCCTTCCACCATCAGGGGGGGCTGAAAAAATGGCGTAAGAAAATCAAAGAGATTTCCTTGCTTCATTTTGTACGGCACTTTTAACGCCCGCTCAGTGCAGGCGTTAAAAGGGGGCTTCCATTATTTATAATGGGCCCCTATGTACTCTGCAGGAGTAACGCAAACAGACTGCAATATATTGGCGCTACTCCTACAGAGGACATCAATAGCGTCATGAAAAATTACTCTATTGTCCCCTACCCTGCGCCATGGTGTGCCGTATTTTGAATAAGGGGTGCAGGGAAAGTGGCCTGCACTCGATGCAGCGCCACTTTCTATAAATCTGCCCCACTCTATATTTTATTCAACTGATAAATACTGGGTAAAAAACTTTGTATACTCTTTGAGTTCTACTGATGTATCATTTACCTGGGATAATGGGCATTCAGTTGTAATAATGATTATAGAAGAGAGGGGAAGTGTGTGAGCAAATTGCACATCTGTACTCGTCTTCACATAACACTCATATGCTGGCAGCCTCCAGCATTTGAGCTGCTTTCTTATAATCTAGATGTAGAATGATTGCAAGCTTTAATGATATCCAGGGCTACACTGACACACTTGTGTCACTTACATCCAGCCCAATTTCGCACTTCTTTTCAATGGGGAATCGTTATGCAGAGGTTGCTTAGAACTTAAAGAGTCAGAATCATGCACTTTGAAATAATTCATCTTTGTATATTTTTTCGATGGGTGCACAAAAGAGCTTAGGGTTCTTTCATCAGTGTGATTTGCCTCTACTTAAGTCCGATTTGGTTTTACAGGAAAAATATTCAGTTACAGGCAGATACACAATTGTATATTGTGTAAGAGGATTCGATTCACTAACATATCCCTTTAATTTTCAAGTCAGTATATGCTTAGCTATGTTTTTTTAAAATCAGGTACCTCCCTTCCTAGCTACACTACTATTTCCTAGACCGGATAAAACAGAGGTAGTGAACCCTCTTTAAATGTTTCCTTCATTATTTCTTAATACACACCCCTGTTTCCTTAGGGTGTTTTCCCGATCTCCTATTGATCTGCACTGTCCACAATAGAAATTTAAAGCTCATGGGGACTTCCCATGGGAGATGTAATTATGAGTTGCAGCTGCATTCCTGTTTTTCAATGAGATGTTTATTGAAAGTCTTTTGCTCCTGATATTATGTTTGACTCACCATCTAGAGGATGACAATGAAGAAGGCTTTGGGAACAATTTTGCTAAAAGATGGGCGAAATATGAGGACTGTAAACTATAGGGCAGGAATTTCAGATTTGACAATACAGTTCCTAACCCTTTTCTAGCAAAGAGGTATTGGCAATTTAGTCCATAACGTGTACTGACCTAGAATTTGACCTTGCAAAGCTCCGACCCTAGGTAGTCAAATTTTCGTTTATGATCCCACATTTAAAAACATGTCAGATCATGAGCCCGTGCTGGGTCTGAACTCATTTATTTGAGTGAATCCACAAAATTGTTCCTGAAGGCCATCTATGGTTCTGGCTTGGCAATCTTTGTAACATTTATGAAGAAGAACATTGTCTTCTATAGTACCTGGCCCCGGATTTCTTTGCCCAGACCTTGCATTGATGCCTTGAATTTCAAGTGTGATTTCCTAGCATGTTTGTGCTTTAATTTTAATCTTGGTTCTTCTCACATATCATCTTCCTTGCCTTCAGTTCATTGTCCGGGATATGTATTGGAAGTGAGGTTGTGGTAATAGATTGGATTTAGGGTCCTATTTTGAGTTTGGAGGGACCTGAACATCCACCAAATTCTGGAGGCAACTCTAAATATGGAGTACAATAAACTGTCTGAATTTCCTTACCTAAAGAGGTATTATTGTGGACTAAAACTAGCTGGTAGATTGTACTCTGCATTTGAGTTTCCTCTTGAATTTGGAGAATTTTCAGCCCCCCCACACTCTTAAACTGGCCCTTAACCTCTGTCAGCATTATTTTTATGAGATACAACAGGTTGCTACTGTTAGTGCTGTAGTTTAGCAAGTTTTGTGGTGATTACTACATTTTCCTTGGATGGTCATACTTGTTCGTTTGCTCTAGACTGGCATGGCTTTATCCTTGTGTGGTGATTTTGGAAAGGTTTAATATTTTAAGCTGTTATTGCCGTCTTGTTTTTTCCTCTTTAGCAATTCAGTGAGAATCTACATTTTTCCTAAATGAACAGCTTGGCTTTTCCACTCCTCTTGTATCTTTTCACTATCTTTCAGTTCACTTCCTCTCTAAAACTTTGATGTTCTATAATGCCACCAGAATTGATCTGACTTTAAGTCAATTGAGTGCCTTTTAGGTTCCTTTTGGGTACCTGCCTCTTCTCAGTTGTGAGCCTAGTCATCATATCCATATTCAATTAAGGAGGTGTCTTCTGTCTGGATGCTTGTGTCATTATCATATTAGCCATCTACCTAGATTTAAATATAAGTCATTTGACATGTGTACTGCAGTAACACTTTATAACAAAGCAAAATGTATACCAATGTAAGATTATTCCGTTTCTATGAGATAGATAGATAGATAGATAGATAGATAGATAGATAGATAGATAGATAGATAGATAGATAGATAGATACCCAGTGTTTCAAATGTGGAGTGACCAAAGTAGACCACATCACTATCTAAGCTCATTGTGTTTGTATTAATGTTTGAGTCAATTATTGTATCAGTGTTTTGTTATTGTTATCAAACGTAAAAGCATCATATGGAGTTCTCCAAATTTCCAACTGATTTTTATATAATTATTTTCATAATAGTACTGCAGTAACACTTTAAAAATGGAACAAAATGTTTGCCAAAGACAGTGTTTCTGTTTCTGATCATTGGTAAAGTGTCAGAAAGATTGGTGATTAGTGGCTATAATTCGGTTGCATTGACTGAGTTAGTTCCAAAGAACAGGTTTACATTCTGACAATGATAGTCTATATATATTTTTTTGTTGAGACATGCCATTCCCAGTGTTGCTGTGATGCACACTTCTATCTGTCATACCTGAGAACAAGAAATATAACTGCTCTTAATCAAAATCTAATGTTTTCTTGTTTTTTAGAATTATATACAAAGTTATACAGTTAAAATGTATAAACATATTAAACATATGTTAGAAATGGGGTCTCTAGTTTACAGAGGTATTCACTTTTGTCCAAATAGGGACCTCACTCCTAGTCAGGGTAAGTCACACACAATCCAAATTATCCTGTGTCCTGTGTCCACCCTCTGGTAGCTTGGCACTGAGACGTAACTTAGATTTGTGCAATAAATCATAAAGTAACACGGTGAAAACACCACAAAAATACACCACACAGGTTTAGAAAAATGTAAGATATTTATATGGTTAAATTAAGGTCAAAACGATAAATATTCAATAAGCACAAGTTGAGATATCACTTTTGCAAGTTTAAAAGAGTCTTAAATCTTAGAAATCACCAGTTGTCTCATGTTTACACAAAGTATTTTATTTGCATCAAATTTACCACGCACGGAGACTGCAGAGGAGCAGATGATTGGAAAATAAGTTGTGTGTCGGGTTTTCCAATGTTTGTTTCCATGCTGCAAGGGGCTTTGTGTCGATTTTCAGCACACAGTCTTGGTACCTCAATGCAATGCGGGGATCTTTGGACACCCAGGAATGATGTGGGGAAAATTCTGGGTGTGTGGGAAGAAGTCACAGGTGCTGCGTCGATCCAGTAGCCAATGCGCCAAATTTTCTGTTTCATGGCAGGCGCTGCGTCAATTCTCCATTCAGGAAGTGGGGCTTGGCTGTGCGTCAATCCGATAGGGCCGTGCATCGAATTTTTGGTTGCAACTCTGGGGCTGTGTCGATCTTCGCTCTGGAAGTCAGGCTACGTTGACTGCGTTGTTCCGGTTCGACTGTGCGACGACTTTCTCGTCTCAGGGCAGGTGGGTATCGATTTTCATCACACAAGGAGTTTCCTTGAAGAGATTAAGGCCCTCATTACAACCCTGGTGGTCGGTGGTAAAGCGGCGGTAAAACCGCCAACAGGCCGGCGGTAAAAAAAATGGAATTATGACCATGGCGGAAACCGCCAACATAGACAACCACTTTAACACTCTGAGTGCCCCAGCGGTACAAAGAAACAGCATTGGGGTCACCGCCAACAGACAGGCGGAAGACAATGTACCGCCCACACTATTATGACAGGCCAATCCGCCACCTTTTCCAGGGCGGATTCAACGTGAACAAAATCACGGCGGAAACAGGACTTGGAAGGGAAAACACTCACCTCTACACACCCCGCGAGGAACCAGGACGCCATGGAGCCTGAACTCCAAATACTCCCAACGATTGTCTTCCTGCTCCTCTACCAGGAGCACGACCGACGGCGGCGACAACGAAGGTGAGTACAGCACCTACGACACAGGGGAGGGGGGAGGGAAAAGAGAGTGACACACACACGCAACACGCAACACCCCCACCCTCACTCTCACCTACAACAACACACACACCAATACATGCTGAAACATTACATTTAGACCCCCCAAACCCCTCTGGAAGAACGCAAGGACAAAAGGAAATGATTGTAACCATTGTAATCAATAAACATCCATTAGTCCAAAATTTATATACACTGTGAACAAATATGTACACCAAAAATTGAAGTCCAGTTACTGCACCTATATAGTCCGTGGACCACTGGGCCCAAAATGCATGGGCGAGGCCCACACAAGATACCCGATCGAAACGGAGAGAACACTGCAGGGGCATCAGATCGAAATAAAACAGGCACCTCAGGGGGAAGGGAAAGGGGGGCACCTCAGCCGGATGAGTGCACGACGCCAGCTCCACGAGGGGGCTCCATGCCCATTGATGTATCCTGGGGAGTGCAAAGCCACAGTCTCTCAAGTCTCTCCCTTGGGTGGGGTGCCCACTGCTTTATCCTGGGGAGTGCAAAGCCTCAGTCTCTCAAGTCTCTCCAGTGGGTGGTTTGCCCACTGCATTATCCTGGGGAGTGCAAAGCCACAGTCTCTCAAGTCTCTCCAGTGGGTGGTTTGCCCACTGCATGATCCTGGGGAGTGCAAAGCCGCAGTCTCTCAAGTCTCTCCAGTGGGTGGTTTGCCCACTGCATTATCCTGGGGAGTGCAAAGCCACAGTCTCTCAAGTCTCTCCAGTGGGTGGTGGGCCCACTGCTTTATCCTGGGGAGTGCAAAGCCACAGTCTCTCAAGTCTCTCCAGTGGGTGGTTTGCCCACTGCTTTATCCTGGGGAGAGCAAAGCCACAGTCTCCCAAGTCTCTCCAGTAGGTGGTTTGCCCACTGCTTGGTCCTGGGGAGTGCAAAGCCACAGTCTCTCAAGTGGATAACAGTCTCCACTGGAGTGCTTCATCCTGCCAAGGACGTAGGTAGTGGATGCCTTTCTCCACTGGTTCTGGAGGGGGCTTTGTGCCCAGAGTGTTTCATCCTGCTAAGGATTGAGGTAGTGGATGTGATACTCCACTGACGGTGGGGCAACATGGAAGCTGCCCAGGCCCCTGGAACTGACCACCAGCCACGTACGGATGACCACTGGGGATGGCAGCCATGTCTGCAGTGGTGCCACTGGCTCAGGTTGTCGTGGGGCCGCAGGCAGGGCTGGCGGCGGTGTCATTAGCGGCGGTGCTTGCGGCGGTCATTGTGGCGGAGGTGCTTGCGGCGGTCATTGTGGCGGCGGTGCTGGTGGCGGCCTCACTGACTGCGGTGCTGGTGGCTGGCTCACTGACTGCCGTGCTGGTGGCTGGCTCACTGACCACAGTGCTGGCGGCGGTGTCTGTAATGGCGGTGCTGGCGGCCTCACTGACTGCGGTGCTGGTGGCTGGCTCACTGACTGCCGTGCTGGTGGCTGGCTCACTGACCACAGTGCTGGCGGCGGTGTCTGTAATGGCGGTGCTGGCGGCCTCACTGACTGCGGTGCTGGTGGCTGGCTCACTGACTGCCGTGCTGGTGGCTGGCTCACTGACCACAGTGCTGGCGGCGGTGTCTGTAATGGCAGTGCTGGTGGCTGGCTCACTGACCGCAGTGCTTGCGGCATTGTCTGTAATGGCGGTGCTGGTGGCTGGCTCACTGACCGCGGCGCTGGCGGCGGTGTCTGTAATGGCGGTGCTGGCGGCGGTGTCAGTAGCAGCGGTGCTGGTGGCGGGCTCACTGACTGCAGTGCTGCTGAAGGGCTCTGTATCTGGGCTGCTGGCGGCGGTGTCCTTGGCGGCGGTGCCAGTGGCGGTCTTGTCCGCCGTGCAGGTTGGCGGCGACGTTGATTTGCCTTTCTGCTTCAGGCCCTTCCCCACCTTGGATGCTGGCGCAGCTGTCTTGCCACTCCCCACACTTGTCTTGGCTGAGCGAGCCCTTGGTGGCAGGTATTTTGGCCTTCTCCCTCCGGGATGTGGGCAACTTCTTCTGTTTTGGAGGTGGGGGAATGTCCTTGGCCTCGCTGCTTGGGACACTGGCAGCCCTGTTGCTTGGCGCACTCCAAAAACCGGGTATTGATGGCACCACTGTGGCCGAGGTGCTGGGTTGTGAACTGGAAAGGCTGGCCCTAGGGGATGGATGGGGGGGGGGGGCGGTGTAGGGAAGAGGTCAACATTTAAGAGGAAAAGTTTTTTTGACACACTTGGACAGGTAGATGGAGGGGGTTTGGAAATGGAGGAAGAGGTAGTGATTGTAGGAGGTGTTCGTTTGCTGACTTTGGGTGAAGGTGCATGGGCTGGAGGTTGTTGTGAGGTGGATGGCTGTTGGGTGGGTGTGCGACTGTGTTTGTGTAGTTTGGGAGGAGGGCTCACAGACACACTGGGAGAGGACACTGGAGAGGTGTGAATGGTAGTGGGGGTGGTGAGTGCACGTGAGCGGTGTGTGGTGATGGGCGTGCTGGTGATGGAGGTAGTGGCTGAAGATGTAGTGCATGCAGGTGTGAGTGGAGACGTGACAGGGAGGGAGGAGGGAGACGTGGAGGAGGGGGACACAGTGGAGGCAGTGGATGTTGGTATGTGTGCATGGGTATGATGCTTGTGTGAGTGCTTGTGGGATGTGTGGTGCTTATGTTTGCCAGAGCTACCCTTGTGTGTTAAGGTGTGTGCATGCTGGTCTGATGGTGTGCTTGGGATAGGCTGAGGTACTGGGGATTGGGTCTGGGTGGAGGAAGTTGGAGGGGGAGGCTGGACACAGGGACACTGGCTGCCATCAGTGCTGAGGCCAGAGCCTGAAATGCTGGCTGTTGGGCTGCCTGGCCAGAATGAATGCCCTCCAGGTATGCATTTGTCTGTTGCAACTGCCTCTCTACACCCTGGATGGCATTCAGAATGGTAGACTGCCCAACAGTGAGGGATCTCAGGAGGTCAATAGCCTCCTCACTGAGGGCAGCAGGGCTGACTGGGGCAGGGCCTGAGGTGCCTGGGGCGAAGGAGATGCCCACCCTCCTGGGTGAGCGGCCATGGGACACATGCTGAGGGGCTGCTGGGAGGGCGGTGCAGATAGGGGGGGTGGCGGCTGTACCTGTAGATGCGGTGGGCACAGAGGGGCCTACCACCGCAAGGGAGTTCCCATCAGATGAAGAGTCGGTGTCACTGGTCTCAGCTCCTCTCCCTGCCGTGGAGCTCCCATCACCCTCCGTCCCACTGGTGAATTCAGACCTCCAGGGCCATGTGGGATGCAGCTCCCTCCTGCTCCGGTGGCACAGCTCCTCCGCCTGATGATGCTAATGCACACAAGAACAGGCAGACCACAAAAAGGGGGGGAAGAAAGAAGAAAGACATGTTCAGTGCATACAATACCACTACCGTCGACGGGCACTACAGACACAGCGGCCCTCTGCACTACACCATGCACTTGGAGTTCCCTAATTAATCACAGGGATGTGGGGTACATGGCCTATGCCCGATTGCTGCACACATGGAAGTCACAGGAGCCTGACTAGGTGTAGATGGCTCTTACCACTTTAGCCACATAGCCTGCCTCACAAAGGGTCCTTGCCTACAAAGCTCGCCCTAGCCTAGGGGAACCCACTGCCCACCTCCCCCACCCAGACACCTCCAATGCACACAGAGTCAGCTGAATGTGAGTGTACTCACCCCCTTGTGGCTGCTGTGATGCCCTCAAGCGCCCATCCAACTCCGGATATGCCACCGCCAGGATCGGAACATCAGGGGGGTCATGGTGCGACGGGCACCCCTCCCACATTGGGAGGCCATCCCCAGCTGGGCCTCCGCTGTCTTCTTGCTCCAGCGGCGAAGGTCCTCCCATCATTTATGGCAGTGGTTACTCTGTCTGTCTGTGGTGGGCCCCCAGGGTCTGGACCTCCTTGGCGATGGCACGCCAAATATCCTTCTTCTGGTGGGCGCTGACCTACAGAAATAGTACAGGGGAAAATTTAACACTTTTACCGTCCGGACCGTCATAGTCATGGTCCCACGTTCCCACCCTTGCCCTGACGCCCATACACTCACCGTCCGATCATGCAGGCCTCATCTCCCCCCGTATCTTCCATCCACACCACTCCAAACAGGCATTGCCCATACAGCATGCTCAGAGTGTTCTCACCTGTTTGTCTGGAGGACCGTAGAGTAGCGTGTACTGGGGGAGGACCCCATCCACTTGTTTCGCCAACTCCTCTGATGTGAAGACAGGGGCCCTTTCCCCAGACACATGAGCCATCGTCGCTTCCAGACTGAGGTCACAGAAGCACTTGCAGTGTAGGTCCTCTCCTGCCGAAGATCAGGTATCAAGTGAGTGAACAGAGAGAAAATGGTGGTCACGTCCGCGGCGGTGCGTACCGTCACCGCCGGCGTACATCGTTATTGGCTCCTGGGACCCATAGGGCCCAATGTTAACCAATGCAGGATTGCGCCGCGGTCTTCGACAGCCTACCCCGACGGTGTAGAACTCCAGCGCAGTTACCTCATATCCCCTCATATATAGGCCTTGTATATACACAGAGACAGGCACATAGCGTATTGACAAATGTGTGCAATACAATTGTTTTTTTCCTACCTCAGTGTTGGCTGACTCTGTGCTCGCTGTTCTGATCCATAGGTCACATCCGCTGGGGCAGGTGAGGAGATGGCAGCATCCTCCGGTGTACAGACCGCTGGTGGACCTGTCGACAATGGGAGAGTGACATGTAATAGTCACCTACAGACTAGATCAAGCCACAATCCAGGAACTGTGTGCCCAGTTGGAGCTAGACCTGATGTCAGCTATCCGCCATCCCACAGGAATCCCCCCTCTAGTGCAGGTCCTGTCAGTACTCCATTTCCTGGCAAGTGGGTCTTTTCAAACAACAGTGGCCATAGCATCAGGGATGTCCCAGCCTATGTTCTCCAACGTGTTGTCCCGAGTGTTGTCTGCCCTGCTGAAACACATGCATAGCTACATCGTGTTCCCTCAGGTGAAGGATTTGCCTATAGTGAAAGGAGACTTCTATGCCCTGGGACACATCCCCAACATCATAGGTGCCAATGATGGTACACATGTGGTCTTGGTGCACCCCCGCAGGAGTGAACAGGTATACAGAAACCGGAAGAGCTACCATTCTATGAATGTGCAGATGGTGTGTTTGGCTGATCAGTACATCTCCCATGTGAACGCCAAGTTTCCTGGCTCAGTGCATGACGCTTACATTCTGCGGAATAGCAGCATCCCTTATGTGATGAGGCAACTCCAGAGGCACCGTGTGTGGCTATTAGGTGAGGACAAGGACCCTATACCGTGTGAATAGTTGGGTGGGTCTGGGGTTGTCCCGAAGGGTTAGTGTGTGTCTAACAGTTGTCCCTCGACATTTGCAGGTGACTCTGGGTACCCCAAACTGTCATGGCTACTGACCCCAGTGAGAAATCCCAGGACAAAGGCAGAGGAACGCTACAATGAGGCACATGGGCGAACTAGGAGGATTATTGAAAGAACCTTCGGCCTCCTGAAGGCCAGGTTCAGGTGCCTCCATATGACAGGTGGTTCCCTATACTACTCACCACAGAACGTGTGCCAGATCATCGTGGCCTGCTGTATGCTGCACAACTTGGCTTTGCGACGACAGGTGACTTTTCTGCAGGAGGATGGTCCAGAAGGAGGTCTTGTGGCAGCTGTGGAGCCTGTGTACAGTGAAGAAGAGGAGGCAGAAGAAGAGGACATAGACAACAGAAACACCGTGATCCAGCAATACTTCCAGTGAGACACAGGTAAGAAGACATCACTGCCTCCTACATCTGCTAACATTTTTAGACCTATCATCTGTCTGTCACATTCACCCAGTGTATGGACCCTGATTTGTCACTTTGCCTTTCAATTTCACAGATGTGGATCTCACTGTGTGACCTCTGCTATGTTACCTCATGGACTAGAGCTGTGTGACATAGGTATGTAGACATTAGAATGGACATTGGGTTTTTCCTCAGTTATTGCAAATACACAATTGTGAAAGCACAGACAGACTCCAGCTTGTTTTGTGATTCAAGGGTGTTTATTTAAGTGCAAAATAGTGGAGGGGGTTGAAAAATGGTCAGGGGTGATGGTAGAGGAATGTCCATGGCAGAGTCCAGTCTATTTGTCCCACATGTGCATTGTCCAAAGGGGCATAGGAAGTGGAGCTAGGGCAGTTTAAGGATGGACAGGGTGACAAAGTGGGACAGAAGGATGACATTCAGGGTGGTCTCATTTCTTGGTGGGGGTCTTGGCTTTGTTCTCTGTCTTTGTCCTGTATCTCAGGGACCGCTTGCGGGGTGGTTCTCCATCTGCAGGGGGTGGGGTGCTGGTGTCGTGGTCCTGTGGCGGTGCCGCCTGTCTACTAGTACCGGCGGAGGTGGTGGGCAGTTCATCATCCAGGCTAGTGTCAGGGGCCCCTTGTTGTGCCACAGTGTCCCTTCTGGTGTTCACAAGGTCCTTCAGCACCCCTACAGTGGTGCCCAGGGTGGTGTTGATGGACTTGAGTTCCTCCCTGAACCCCAAATACTGTTCCTCCTGCAGCCGCTTGTTCTCCTGAAACTTGGCCAGTACCGTTGCCATCGTCTCCTGGGAATGATGGTACGCTCCCATCATGTTGGAGAGGGCCTGGTGGAGGGTGGGTTCCCTGGGCCTGTCCTCCCCCTGTCGCACAGCAGACCACCCAGTTCCCCGGTTTTCCTGGGTCTCTGTCCTCTGAACCGTGTGCCCACTGCCACTGCCCCCAGGTAACTGCTGTTCTTGGGGTGGCGGGTTTGCCTGGGTTCCCTGTAGTGGTGGACACACTGCTGCTTGACGTGTCCTGGGGACAGAGGTATGGGCCCGCTGGGTGGGTGCTGTGCTGGTGTTTCCTGAGGGGGGAGGCTCTGTGGTGGCCTATGACTGTGTCAGGGGAACCAACTGTTCCGAGGTCCCAGATGGGCCAGGCTGGTCATCTAGATCCAGTTGGACAGAGCTGCTGTCATCACTGTGGGCCTCTTCTGTGGGGGGAGTGGACATGTCTGGAACCTCCTGTCCGGTGACGTTGGGTAGGGGTCCTGCAGGGGTGTAAAGGCATGATTATTGCATCTGCGTTTGCCATGGTGTGCAATGGGTAGGTGACCCTGTACCCCAGTGCAAACATTCTTGTGTAGAACCTTGTGTGATATTTGGTTTGGGAATCTGTGTGGGTATGTGTAGTGGACATGCATTGGTGATGGGTGTCCATGCTCTGTTGTTGCATGCAGGGCTTGGTGTTGGGATGTGTGGTTTGTGATAGTGGGACATATGTGAGGAGTTGGGGTGATGGGGGTGAGGGTGGGGGTATGTGATAGCATGCAGGTAGGGTGGGGTATATGGTAGTTAAAGATTTGACTTACCAGAGTGCATTCCTCCAGCTACTCCTGTGAGGCCCTCAGGATGCAGTATAGCCAAGACCTGCTCCTCCCATATTGTTAGTTGTGGGGGAGGAGGTGGGGGTCCGCCGCCAGTCCTCTGAACCGCAATGTGGTGTCTTGAGACCACGAAACACACCTTCCCCCGTAGGTCGTTCCACCACTTCCTGATGTCATCCCATGTTCTTGGGTGCTGTCCCACTGCATTGACCCTGTCCACGATTCTGCGCCATAGCTCCATCTTCCTAGCTATGGAGGTGTGCTGCACCTGTGATCCAAATAGCTGTGGCTCTACCCGAATGATTTCCTCCACCATGACCCTGAGCTCCTCCTTAGAAAACCTGGGGTGTCTTTGCGGTGCCATGGGGTGGTGTGGGTGATGTGTGAGGTGGTGTGTGTTGTGATGTGTGGAGTGATGTTTAGGGTTGTGTGGTGTTTTGTGCGTGGATGTGTATGAGTGATGGTGTTTTGTGCCTCTGTATGCTGGTGTGGTCTTTGCTTTTCTGTCTCTCTGCTTCTTACAAATTTTTCGTTGTAAGGGTTTGTGGGTAAGGTGGGGGTGTGTTTTATATTGTATTGGGTGTGTGGGAGTGATGTGTGTATGTGTATCAGGTGTGTGTATTTCGATTTGTCCAGTGTTTTGTAAATGTGTGTGTATTTTGAGCACGTGGATTCGTGGGTCGTGATAGTGTGGGCGTATTCCTGTTGGTGTGACGGTGGAGGTTTTGGTATTGCCAGTTTATCACTGAACTTTGGTGTGGGTGTCTAGATTTTGGCGTATTCCGATCTGTGGGTCGTAATAGCTGTGGCGGAAGCAGTTCCTCTTGACAGGTTGTAGGTTCAGGTCCAGAAGTGTCTGAGTTGGTGGGGTCAGGAACCCAGCTTATATAGTCAGATGAGTGCAGGTGTGACTGGATATCCTGTGTTTGTGGTTGTCTGGGTGAAATGCACAAGGGAGCTGTCAACGAGCCCAGCTGGATGTGGACTGGAGAAAGGCTGTAAGGCACAGATGGATATTAAGTGCAGAGAAATGCTCACTTTCGAAAAGTGGCATTTCTAAAATATTAATATAAATCAAACCTCACCAATAAGCAGGATTTTGTATTACCATTCTGGCCATACTAAATATGACCTGGTTACCTCTTTCTGATCAGAATCTCCCACTCAAACAGTATATGAGGGTAGCCGTAATGTTATCCTATGAAAGGAGCAGGCCTCACAGTAGTGGAAAACACATTTAGGAGTTTTCCATTACCAGGACATATAAAACACACATGTACATGTCCTGCCTTTTACATACATAGCACCCTGCCTTATGGGTTACCTAGGGACTACCTTAGGGGTGACGTATATGTAGAAAAAGGGGACTTTAAGGCTTGGCAAGTTCTTTTAAATGCCAAGTCGAAGTGGCAGTGAAACTGCACATACAGGCCTTTCCATGGCAGGCCTGAGACATGGTTAAGGGGCTACTTTCATGGGTGACACAACCAGTGTTGCAGGCCCAAAAGTAGCATTCAAGGTACAGGCCCTGGGCACACGTAGTGCACTTTACTAGGGACTTACAAGTACATCAAATATGCCAATTGGGAATGAACCAATGTTACCTTGTTTAAGGCAGAGAGCATGTATGCTTTAGCACTGGTTAGCAGTGGTCCTAAAACCAGCAAAAACGGTGTCAGAAAAGTGGAGGGAGACAGGCAAAAAGTTTGGAGGTGACCACCCTAAGGCTCAATCAATCAATCAATCAATCAGTCGCATTTATAAAGCGCGCTACTCACCCGTAAGGGTCTCAAGGCGCTGGGGGGGGGGGGGGGCGGGGTCAATGCTCGAAGAGCCAGGTCTTGAGCTGCCTTCTGAAGTGAAGGTGGTCTTGTATGGCGCGAAGGTGGCTGGGAAGGGAGTTCCAGGTCTTCGCTGCTAGGTAGGAGAAGGACCTGCCTCCGGCGGTGGCTTTGCGAATGCGGGGTACGCTGCCAGGGCTTGTCCGGTCGAGCGTAGGGTGCGAGGAGGAGTGTAGAAGGAGACGCGGTGGTTGATGAGTTCTGGTCCGCGGTTGTGCAGGGCTTTGTGTGCGTGGGTGAGGAGTCTGAAGGTTATCCTCTTGTTGACTGGGAGCCAGTGGAGTTTCTTCAGGTGACCGGAGATGTGGTGGTGGCGGGGTATGTTCAGGATGAGTCGTGCGGCAGCGTTCTGGATTCGTTGAAGTTTCCTCTGCAGCTTGATGGTGATGCCGGCGTACAGGGCGTTCCCATAGTCCAAGCGACTGGTGACGAGGGCGTGGGTGACGGTCTTCCTGGTGTCGGTGGGGATCCAGCGGAAGATCTTGCGGAGCATGCGGAGGGTGTTGAAGCATGCTGAGGTCACCGAGTTGACCTGTCTGGTCATGGAGAGGGAAGAGTCCAGGATGAAACCGAGGTTGCGTGCGTGGTCGGTGGGTTGGGGAGTGCTGCCTAGGGCGGGAGGCCACCAGGAGTCGTCCCAGGCGGTTGGTGTCGGGCCGAGTATGAGGACCTCCGTTTTCTCTGTATTCAGTTTAAGCCGGCTGTCTGTCATCCAGTTCGCTACTTCCTTCATGCCTTCGTGTAGTCTGGTTCTTGCTGAGGTGGGGTTGTTGGTGAGGGATAGGATGAGCTGGGTGTCGTCTGCGTAGGATATGAGGTCGAGTCTGTGTTTGCGTGCGATGTTCGCCAGGGGGGTCATGTAGATGTTGAAGAGGGTGGGGCTGAGGGAGGACCCCTGGGGGACGCCGCAGATGATCTCCGTAGCCGTGGATCTGAAGGGGGGGAGGCGGACTCTCTGAGTTCTTCCGGAGAGGAAGGAGGTGATCCATTCCAGGGCCTTGCCTCTGATGCCGGCGTTGCTTAGGCGACGTATCAGGGTGCGGTGGCAGACCGTGTCGAATGCTGCAGAGAGGTCCAGGAGTATGAGGGCCACGGTTTCTCCTTTGTCGGTCAGGGATCTGATGTCGTCCGTGGCTGCGATGAGGGCGGTCTCGGTGCTGTGGTTAGCTCTGAAGCCGAACTGTGAGGGGTCGAGTGAGTCGTTGGTTTCCAGGGCGGTGGTGAGTTGAGCGTTGACGATTTTCTCGATCACTTTGGCGGGGAACGGTAGGAGCGAGATGGGCCGGAAGTTTTTGAGTTCGGTGGGGTCTGCTGTTGGTTTCTTTAGGAGGGCGTTCAGTTCGGCGTGCTTCCAGTTCTCCGGGAAGGTGGCGGTGGAAAAAGATGTGTTGATGACGTCTCGGAGGTGGGGTGCGATGATGTTGTCGGCTTTGTTAAAGATGTGGTGCGGGCAGGGGTCGGATGGTGATCCTGAGTGGATGGAGTTCATGACGCGGGTGGTTTCCTCAGTGGAGGTTGGGTTCCAGGTGTGGATGGTGGTGTTGTCGGTGGCGGGTTCCGGTGGAGGGTTCGTGTTGGTTGTGGTGAAGCTGTTGTAGATGTCGGTGATCTTGTGGTGGAAGAAGGCTGCGAGGGAGTCGCAGAGGTCCTGTGAGGGAGGGATGGAGTTGTTTTCGGCGTCGGGGTTGGAGAGCTCTTTGACGATGCCAAATAGTTCCTTGCTGTTGTGGGCGTTGCTGTCTAGTCTGTTCTGGAATGCTGATTTTCGTGCTGCGCGGAGGAGTTGGTGGTGTTTGCGGGTGGCGTTTTTGAGAGCAGACATGTTTTCGTCGGTCTGGTTGAGGCGCCAAGTCTTCTCGAGGGTGCGGCATTCTTTTTTGGAGTCTTTGAGGTCGGGGGTGAACCAGGAATTTTTCTTGTGGCTGTTTCTGTTTGCTTGGGTCTTCAGGGGGGCCAGGAGGTTGGCGCAGTCTGAGATCCAGCTCGTGAGGTTGTTGGCGGCTTCGTTGGGGTCTGCAGTGCTGGTGGGTGGGTTCTGAGAGAGGGTCGATGTGAGTTGTTCCGAGGAGATTCTGTTCCACTGTCTTCTTGGTGGCTGTTGGGCGTGGTGGTGTACGTTGGTTTTCTTGAAGCTGAAGTGGACACAGCTGTGGTCTGTCCAGGAGAGTACAGTGGTGTGGCTGAAAGAGATGTGTTTGCTGGAGGAGAAGATGGGGTCCAGCGTGTGTCCGGCGTAGTGGGTGGGGGTGTTGACTAGTTGTTTCAGTCCCAGGTTGGCGAGGTTGTCCAGTAAGGCGGTGGTGTTGTTGTCGGTGCGATTCTCCAGGTGGAAGTTGAGGTCCCCTAGGAGGATGTAGTTGGTGGACGGGAGTGCGTCTGGGCTGATGAAGTCTGCGATGTCTTCGCTGAACTTTGTGCGTGGTCCTGGTGGTCTGTATATGAGGGTGCCTCTGAGGGTGGTCTTGGGGTCGCTGTTGATTGAGAAGTGGAGGTGCTCGGCGTCGGGCAAATGAGTTGTCGGTGTAGGTTGAGATGCGGATGGAGCTCTTGTGGGCGATGGCGATGCCTCCTCCGGTGCGGTTGGTACGGTCTTTCCTGATGATTTTGTAGCCGTCGGGGATGGCTATGGCGATGTCGGGTGCCGAGGAGGGGTTCATCCAGGTCTCGGTGAGGAAGGCGATGTCCGGGTTTGTAGAGTCGATGAGGTTCCACAGTTCGATGGCGTGCCTGTGGACGGATCTGGTGTTGACCAGGATGCATTCGAGGTTGTTTCCGGGCGAGTCGTTCCTGTTGGGTGTGGTGTGAGTTCGTAGGCAGGTGAAATGGCAGTTGCGGCAGGTGAAGGGTCCGTGGGTCCGCTTCGGGGTGGTGCGGCAGCAGCCCGGCGTGCGGCCGGGGTTGAGAGCGGTGAGGAAGGCGGAGTTGTGGGTCAGGCGGGGGAGGTGGGGGTCGCGGGGGCCAGGGGTTGTGGCGCTAGGCGCAGTCCAGGCGCGGACGGGCGCAGACGGGCTTGCCTTATGCGCACCTTCGGGGCGCCAGCGGCGCGCCCGCTGCGCGCGTCCGCTGCGCGCGTCCGCTGAGCGGCCTCGCAGCGGCCGCCATTTAAGGGTAGCCGGGGAGGAGGGGTCAGCTGGGAGGCGGGAGGTGGGGGAAACTGGAGGCGGGAAAAGAGCGGCGAGGAGGCCTGGAGGCCTGGGGAAAGAAAACGCGGCAAAAGGCGGCGAAGCAGCGGCGGTAAAAGAACGGCGAGAGGCCAAGAAAAACTCTAAAGGGAGGGGCTGAGAAGAGAAGAGGGAGGACGGTGGGGGGGGCACACGGCACTCAGGGGCACTCAGGCGCACTCAGGGGCACACGCACGGGATACACGGGAAAAAAGAGGAATCCAGTCAGTCCGTCACACAGGCACTCGGGGGTACACGGGTAAAGAAGGGCACACTCGCACACACTCACAGGAGGAGAACGGAGAGGAGGGCAGTCAGGGACTGGTGGCGCTGTGTGAGCAGGGGAGCGACCTACCCGAGGGTCAGTGGTCGCTACCTCTGCCTCGCAGCAGCCGCCATTTAAGGGTAGCCGGGGAGGAGGGGTCAGCTGGGAGGCGGGAGGCGGGGGAAACTGGAGGCGGGAAAAGAGCGGCGAGGAGGCCTGGAGGCCTGGGGAAAGAAAACGCGGCAAAAGGCGGCGAAGCAGCGGCGGTAAAAGAACGGCGAGAGGCCAAGAAAAACTCTAAAGGGAGGGGCTGAGAAGAGGGAGGACGGCGGGGGGGGCACACGGCACTCAGGGGCACTCAGGCGCACTCAGGGGCACACGCACGGGATACACGGGGAAAAAGAGGAATCCAGTCAGTCCGTCACACAGGCACTCGGGGGTACACGGGCAAAGAAGGGCACACTCGCACACACTCACAGGAAGAGAACGGAGAGGAGGGCAGTCAGGGACTGGTGGCGCTGTGTGAGCAGGGGAGCGACCTACCCGAGGGTCAGTGGTCGCTGTCAGGTCTAACATGTATCCCCCCTGCTGAAAGTGGGGAGAGCTATCACCCTCTTGGGAGCTCTCATCTCTAAGGCGGGAGTATCTGGAGAGACCATCAGCATTGGCGTGGTTGGTCCCCGGGTGATGCTCCACCATAAAGTCCATCCCCTGTAGGGAAATGGACCACCTCAAGAGTTTTGGATTTTCACCCCTCATCTGCATGAGCCATCTGAGGGGCCAGTGGTCTGTCTGAACCCGGAAGTGAGCCTCAAACAGGTAGGGTCTCAGCTTCTTCAGTGCCCTGACCACAGCAAATGCTTCTCTTTCTATGGCACTCTACCTCTGTTCCTGTGGTAATAGTCTTCTGCTAATAAAGACTACTGATTGGTCTAGGCCCGCCTCATTCAGCTGTGCTAGAACTGCCCCTATGCCATGCTCTGAAATGTCTGTCTGCATGATGAACTCCTTGGAGTAGTCAGGGGCCATGAGCACGGGTGCCGTGCACATGGCTTCTTTAGAGAGTCAAAGACTTTCTGACAAGCCTCCGTCCATTTCACCAACCTAGGTTGTTTCTTAGATGTGAGTTCTGTTAAGGCGGCCAAAACTGTGCCATAGCCCTTAAGAAATCTGCAGTAGTATCCGGCGAGACCCAGGAAGGGCCTCACATCAGTTTGGGTTCTAGGTGGTTGCCAGGCTATAATTGTCTTAATTTTGGCCTGGAGAGGCTGCACCTTGCAACCACCCACTAGGTGTCCTAAGTACACCACGGAACCCTGCCTAATCTGGCCATTACTAGCCTTGATCATAAGGCCTGCCTGTTGCAGGGCCAGTAGCACCTCTTGGAGGTGGAGCAGGTGTTCCTCCCAGCTGGAACTGCAGACGGCACTGCCGTCTAAGTAGGCAGCACAGAACACATCCTTGCCAGCTAGGACTCCATTAACCAACCGTTGGAAGGTAGAGGGGGCATTTTTCAATCCGAAGGGCATCACTATGACCTGTTATTTTCCCTCAGGAGTTGAAAAAGCAGATCTCTCTTTAGCCCCCCCACTGAAGGCAATCTGCCAGTACCCTGATGTGAGATCAAAGGTACTGAGGAATTTGGCAGCGCCTAGCCTATCTACGAGCTCATCAGCTCGGGGGATGGGGTGAGCGTCTGTCTTTGTGACAGAGCTGAGACCCCGGTAGTTCACGCAGAACCTACGTTCTGGCTGAGCACCGGGTGCGGTGGCCTTGGTAACCAACACCACAGGGCTGGACCAGGGACTGCTGGCCTTCACCCTGTCTGACAACCTGTAAATTTTGTTATTTACAGAGGGACTGTCTCCTGTGTTGATGTCATGGACACACAAGTGTGTGAGTCCAGGGGTGAGGGAAAAAAGGAAGGAGTACTGTTCCAGTAACTGGTAGCAGTCCCCTCTCTGATCCAGGGTCAGGGAGTCAGAGAGATTGACACCCTACTCTGACCCATCACCTTCCTTGGCAGAGACGAGGTCGTGGAGAGGTTCACTCTCCTCTTCCATGCCCTCACCTGTTACCAGAAGCATGCTGACCTCAGTCCTCTCAAAATGAGGCTTTGGTCGGTGCACATGGAGCACCCTTAGGGGAGTCCTAGGGGACTGGAGGTCCACTAAGTAAGTCGCCTCCCCTTTATGCTCCTTGATTTCAAATGGGCCTGTCCAGCGGTCCTGGAGAGCTCTAGGCTCTACTGGCTCCATTACCCAAACTTTGTATCCAGGCTGAAACCCCACCAGGGTGGCCTTCTGGTCATACAGGTATTTCATGACCTCTTGACTGGCCTTGAGGTTGCTCTTAGCCTTCTTCCAGAAGCGTTGCATCTGGTTGCAGTGGGCTAGCATGCAGCTAAACACATCCTGAGGGGGTGCCTTGGGAGCTTTCTTCCACCCCTCTTTCACAATGCTTAAGAGTCCACTGACAGGGTACCCATGGAGATGCTCAAAGGGATTGAACCCTACCCCATTCTGGGGCACCTCTCTGTAAGCAAAGAGAAGGCATGGTAAGAGGATGTCCCACTTATGCCTCATGGCCTCAGGGAGGCCTGTGATCATGCCTTTTAAGGTCTTGTTGAATCTCTCCACAAGACCATTGGATTGAGGATGATAGGGTTTGGTGAACTTATAGGTCACCCAGCACGCATCCCACATGGACTTCATGTATGCAGACATGAAGTTTGTGCCTCTGTCAGACACAATCTCTTTTGGGAATCCCACACGGGTATGTATCCCCATCACAGTTCTGGTCACCACCGGTGCAGTCACCGTCCTCAGAGGGATTGCCTCTGGGTAGCGGGTGGCATTGTCCATCAAAACCAGGATAAGCCTGTTGCCTAGGGCAGTTTTGGGGTCTAATGGACCAATGACGTTGATGCCCACCCTTTCAGAGGGGATTCCAACAATGGGCAGTGGGATCAGGGTGGCTTTGAGCCTTTTCCCTGTCTTCCCACTGGCCTGGCAGATAGAACAGGAGCTGCAGAACGCTTCTGAGGCTGTCCGCATTCGGGGTCAACAAAAGTGGGTAATAAGCCTGACAAAGGTCTTGTCTTCCCCTAAATGTCCTCCCAGGAGGATGTCATGAGCCAGGCCCAGTAGAAAGGTCCGGTAACACTGGAGGACAACCGGCACATGTGCTGCCCCAGCCTCTGGTACCTCAAGTTCATTTTAAAGGAGATCATTCTCCCAATATATAAGGTGATCACCAGAAGCTTCACCTGCTGCTTGAGCTGATGCCTGTTGTCTCCTTCTATCCTTTTCAGAATTCTTCTCTGGTTGGCCCGCCCTCAACTTGCCAACCAGCAAGCTCAGACAGGTCACCTAGGGCAGCAATATCCTCCCCAGTTGGCTCAGGGGCCTCCTCCTCAGGAACCCCGTCAACCACAGCGGAAACTTCTGGGACCGGTATCCCGCACCCCTTGCCCCTCTCCTTGGCAGCTCTCTGGGCCATTCTTCCAGGCTCCAGGTGCCCTTGACTCCCCTCCCAGGCAGCCATTGACCTTGTGATCATGCAGACCCGCTCAAGCAATCCCAACGTTTCCAAGTGAGACCTTAGCTCTACTTCCTTTCAAGTAGTGTGCTCAAGGTCGTTGCCTAACAGACAATCTACAGACATGGCAGGACTCACAGTTACTTTTAGAGTACCAGAGACCCCCTCCACTCAAAGGGAACCAGATATACTGGTAGGTGGCTCTCGCGGTTGTCGGCGACTATGACTTGGTGGAATGTATTTGGGAGGACCTGCTATGCTGACACCAGCTGACCCCTGACAGTACTCATGGAGGCTCCTGTGTTACGCAGAGCCTTCACCCGTTGTCCATTGATGGTGACCCACTGCCTGTATTTGGAAGTATTGGCAGGCATGTAGGCTTTTGGCACCATCTCTGCATCCTCCAGGGACACTAGGGTTAACTCTATCTGTTCTCCAAAGCTGACTGGTACTACCTCCTTACCGAGCGCTACACAAGCCAACCCAGGTGTATTCTCTCCAGTTGAGGGCTGTGTGCTCTTGGTACACTTAGAGTCGCCCTTAGGGTGACCATAGTTAGTGCACTCTGCACAAAGGGGTACAAACCTCCCTGTCTTATGGTCCACAAACCCTTTCTTTTTAGAATCAGACTGGGGCTGGTTACCACTATTCCCTTGGGAATTGTTTTGAGGGCCTTTTGAGAACTCCTTATTTTTAAGTTTGTCTTCCCCTCTTTCTTCTGCTGGGAACCCTGACCACTTTGTGGGCATCCCCCCACATACCTTCTTGGACACTCTGGTGCTAGCCCAGAGGTCCACGTCCTCAACAAGCTTCCTGGGATCAGTCAGCTTACTGTCAATCAGGTTCTGGCGCAGCTCTATAAAGCAAATAATGAGCATCTGCTCTCTCAGGATCAAGTCATATAACCCCTTATAATCATCTACTTTACTGCCCCACACCTATCCATTCAGTGCCTTACTAGAAACATCAAAAATCTCTACCCAAGTTTGTGTGGAGAGTTTGGTACTGTTCCTGAATTTCAGGTGATACTTTTCAGGGGTCAGTCCAAACTTGGCAATTAAAATAGCTTTCATGAGCAGGTAAGAATTACGGTCATCCACTTCTAATGTGAGAACTGTGTCCCTCCCAATTATTAGTACATGTTTCCACAAGCCCGCCCCCCATTGCTCTTCAAAAACCCCATGGGCCCTTAGAGTAACTCCATAGACATCAAACCATTTGTCAATGTCATCTCCCACCACATAACTTGGCACCACATCTCTGGGTATACGAACCTTTTTGTCTCCAGCAGGTCCAGTATGTCTGCTGGCACCATCACTGCTGGACTCAAACTGCCTAGACTTGAGGTCCAGCTCTTTGAGACTCAGTTCATGATCCAGAAGTAGTTTCTTTTTAGCCAAAGCTCTTTTAGACTCAGCTTGTTTGGCTTCTCTCTGAGACTTCCTCTCCTCTACCTCCATGTTTAACCTTGCCAACTACAGTTGAAATTCTCCCTTCTCCCTCCTTTCCTCTGCGGTCAGGCTGTGACTTGAGACACTGCTCCCTGCTTTAGCAGTGGGCACAAATCCAGGGGTGTCACCCCATAGTGCTATTGGCAAATCCTCAGGGGAGCCATCCTCTGGTCCCTCCACCTCAACATCCTCTTCTGAAAAAGCTTCTGCCAGGGCCTCAGAGCTTTTTGGTACTCCTCCTTCCTGGAGGCACCCTGGGTAGGTACTCCCATCCCCTTGCAGAACCCTTTCAGCTAGCGGACAATGTATCTCTCCAGCTTAGCTAGGTCAAACTCTCCAGCTCCTCCTTGAGACCCAGCCAGAGACAGGATTATGATTAGATTAAAATGTCAAGCAGAAACAAATTGCAGCAAAAAGAGAAAATTCAAGTTGACCTTTAACTGTGGGTAGGTAGTGTACACGTAGCTATTGTATGTCACTGCCCAAACACAAGTCCTATGTTCACTGCTGATCACTAAGAAGTCACAGGCACTGTGTCGATCCAGTAGGCGATGCGTTGAATTTTGTGTCACACAGCAGGTGCTGCATCGATTCTTCACTCAGGAAGTCAGGCTGCGTTATTCTGGCTCGGCTGTGAGTCGATCCTGTAGGGCCGTGCTTCAAATTTCCAGTTGCAACGCAGGCGCTGTGTCAATCTTCACTTGGGAAGTCGGGCTGTGTCATTCCAGTTCGGCTATGCAGCGATTTTCTCATCTCAGGGCAGACTGTGCATCGTTCCAACAGGCTGTGCATCTATGTTTGGCACACAAGGAGTTTCCTTAAAGAGATGAAGTCATTTTGGCCCTGAGATTTCAGAAAACAGGAGGTAAGCTCAGTCCAAGCCCTTGGAGAGCACTTTACAGCAAAGTCAGTACAGGTTTGTCTGCCAGGGTCCCATTAGGGGGTTTGGCAGTCCATTGTGTGAGGGCAAGCTACTAGCCATTGAAATGTAAGTGTCAGGCCCTCCAGCCTCACAGCCCAGGAAGACCCATTCAGTATGCAGATGAGTGCAGGTGTGACTGAGCGTCCTGTGTCTGTGGTTGTCTGGGTGAAATGCCCAAGGTAGCTGTCAACCAGCATAGCCAGATGTGGATTGGATTCCGGCTGTAAGGCACAGATGGATTTAAAGTGCAGAGAAATTCTCACTTTCTACAAGTGGCATTTCTAAACTATTAATATAAAATCCAACCTCACCAATAAGCAGGATTTTGTATTGCCATTCTGGCCATACTAAATATGACCTGATTACCCCCCCTTTCTGATCAGAATCTACCATTCAAACAGTATCTGAGTGTAGCCCATAATGTTATGCTATGAAAGGAGCAGGCCTCACAGTAGTGAAAAAAGAATTTAGGAGTTTTCCACTACCAGGACAATTAAAACACACATGTACAACATGTCGTACCTTTTACCCACATAGAACCCTGCCTTATGGGCTACCTAGGGCCTACTTTCGGGGTGACTTATATGTAGAAAAAGGGGAGTTTAGGGCTTGGCAAGTACTTTTAAATGCCAAGTCGAAGTGGCAGTGAAACTGCACACACAGGCCTTGCTATGGCAGGCTTGAGACATGGTTAAGGGGCTACTTATGTGGGTAGCACCACCAGTGCTGCAGGCCCACGAGTAGCATTCAATCAACAGGCCCTGGGCACATGTAGTGGGCTTTAATAGGGACTTATAAGTATATCAAATATGCCAATTGGCAATGAACCAATGTTACCTCATTTAAGGGAGAGCGCAGATGCGCTATAGCACTGTTTACCAGTTGTAAAGTGCACAGACTCCTAAAACCAGCAAAAACAGTGTCAGAAAAGTATAGGGAGGCAGGCAAGAAGTTGGGGGATGACCACCCTCAGGCTGTCATGTCTAACAACATATAATTAAAATATTCAATGTGTCAGCATGTTATTTTCAAAACATTCTTTTACCAGATAGCTAAATCTAGTGCAGTCAACTTAAGTGGATATGACATTGAAAAAGTGTTTTCATTTATTGAATAATTCCACAGGGGATGTGACATGTGTGCTCCGTATTGTGGTATTCCTGTACTAGTCCTCCATACACAATTATCTAATTTCCAAATAAGATGTTAGGAGATGGGTCCATGCCTGTTTACCTCCCACAGCTGAACATCAGGATGATCCATGACAAATAAACACACAGAATGCTTACATTGAAATTGGTAAATACAGGGATTTTGTAAGAAGAAGTTTTCTGCGGATTTCCCTCTTGGCTTTTAAGGAAACATGATTCTTTAAACTTTGATTTAATCTTTTTTTTAAATATATGATGTTTTAAATCGAAATATTAAAAACGCAATCAAAAGATAGTCACACACAGGAGACATCATCAGCACAGCAATGTTTTGCAAACACTTCCAATCTCAATTAAGACACTGCCAGTGAGAGCCGATTTTAGCACTGGTGGTGCCTGGTGCATAATCCTATTTAGGCCCCACATCCCATGACCACCTCCTCAGATTCCCTCACTGCCACCCGACAAAAGTGCCCCTCATCTCTCCATAGCCCTTCTCGCATACATTTAATTTGTTTTCAAGTGGTTGTAAAGGCTGCTTTACTAATCCCCTCAGCTATCCACATAAAATATAGTTCTGTTCTTTGCAGCAGGCATATTAACCCTCTGTGGCACTTTATGGCAAGTCAAAACCAACAAAACACCAATCTCTCTTTCTCTAGCAGGAACATTAATCACAAGAGGTATCTTGGCATTTTAATTGCTTTTAAATCTCAAGTTTCATAAGTTATTGCTAAACGCAGCGACCCCCTGAGGTCTGCGCCCCCCCATCCAGGTCAGCAGCCGGATCGGTCACCCAGACTTAAACCCGGCCCTGCTGTGTGTCTATTACTACACCTGCAAGTTGCAGTCCACAGTATCATTCACATCAGGTCAACTTCCTTTATTTTCAGTGTCAAGCCTGTAGTCACTAGCAGATCCCACTGGCTGGTGTTGTACAATCATTTGGTTTAGCATAGATACCTAAATATGGAGGTAACCAGCCAGATCCTGGCAGTATCGATGGGTGCTGCTTTTTCCATTCAAGTTCAGCAATTTTCTTCTCACATCTTTCTTGTTCCCGGGCACATTTTCACACCACACTATGGCCCATATTTCTGGAAAGTTAGCGCTGCCTTAGCGTAATTTTTTCAACATTAAAGTAGCTCTAACTGAACCCCATATTTATATTTTGATGCTAGACCCATCTAGTGTCAAAATATTGGAGTTAGCGCCATTTTTAGGACGAGCCAACCCACCTTGCGTCTCATTGCGACAGTGAGATGTAAAGTAAGCATTCCCTTCCTTAAAATGACACTAGCCCTCTAGCGCCGTAGTTACCTCCAGACGTAAAAACGATGCATACCAAGGAAGTGAACCGCAAAAATTATGCTAAGTCCTACTAGCGTCAAAATTTAACGCCTGGTCAGACCAGGCGTTAAAAAGAGGCCCACACACCAACACTCAAGGAAAACACACAGACGGAGCATTTGCAACCTCCAGGACAACATGGAAGTGGTACTGCTCCAGCTTGGCACACGCCCCAGACGTCAGCGAAGACAGCAGGCCCCTCCACCACTACCGCAGCAACCCCAAACACCACCACAGCAGCCACAAAGGCAGCGCAGAAGGCGGAAGAGGATCTTCATGCAGCGGACAACCATCCTTGGTCTCAGGGAACAAGATGTCATCAGGATGTACCTACTGAACTGGGAGTCCATTGTACGCCTGCTGCACCACACTGCGCCACATATCACAGCAAGGGTGCAAACTCCCACAACTATTCCACCCATGACAAAACTCCTCGCTCTCCTTCATATGCTGGTGTCTGGATCTTTTCAGATAACAGGCGCACAAGTGGCTAGTATGTCCCAGCCATCTTTCTTGGTCCTCCTACCTAAGGTCTGGAGGCAATCATACGCTTCACACCCTACCACATCTGCTTCCCAAACACCCAGCAACTGCAGCAGGAGACCAAGCAAGGTTTCTACCAAATTGCTGGGTTCCCGCATGTACTGGGTGCAATGGACTGCACCCATGTCCAACTGGTGCCACCTGCAGCAACTGAACATCTACATAGGAAACGCAAGCACACCCATTCGATCAATGTGCAGGCCATTGTGGACCACCGTGTGCTCTTCAATAACATCCTAGCAAAATATCCCGGCAGCGTCCGTGATGCCTACATATTCCACCATTCCACTATCAACAAGTGGTTCCAGGATGGGCAATAATGCAATGGCCTACTCGTAGGTAAGCCACCATACCAATCATAACACACACAACACACCAACCATGTAGGACAAACAAGACATACACCACACCAAATACACATGGGCATGGAAACACAGATGTACCGGCAACAACACATTCAACATGCCACACTACACTGCAATCATTGCACATCACAAACACATATACCCACATGTACATAACACAGCCACAACCTGACTGGCAAGCCACATGTGGCCAGTTGGAGTAATGTCCGCTTTGCACACAGAAGCTGCCCATAAACCACTACAAGTCTCCACTGGTAGACAACTAAATACAGATCCCACACACATTACACCAACCAAAGATTAGCTCAGCTATGTCAATGGCCTAGGCCATGACCATTTAAAGAAGGACACACATAGGCACAGCCCCATGTAAAGCATGGTGTGCAAGCCTCTGGCAGACCCTATATCAAATGCCACCCAAATGGTGCCATTACCAACTACATCTCATCTACACATACCTGACATGCCTGTAGTGTGCACATACACCTGTCTGCTGCATTGTGTTTCACACATAGAAATATAAATTAACCTGCCATGAAAGACCATGGGGCAGAATCATGAGAAATGCTCCAGCACTTACTCCAGTGCCACCTCCTTAGCACCCCCTAACACCACCATGTCTGTTCCGTATACTAGAAACGTTCCACCATGGTGCAGAGTTTGTGCAAAACTATAAAGATCATGGATTCCATAGAAGGACTTTGCAGGAGTATAGAGGACATACGTGACCTTACATGCACCGTTCATAGGGACCAATGTGAAAAATTGGTGTGCACCCTCCCAAATGCTGCACTGTGCATGCTTTGAAAGTGTTTGTGATAAATCATGTATTGGAAGCTAGGAAATACTACTTCACTAAATTAGATCATCCTACAAATGTGTGATACACACCTTCGTACACTTGATGGCTGGTGTTGGACCTGACCCTTTTTGCAGGGTCATCACCAAACTTGTTGCCTCCTTCCTTCTATATTTTCTGACCAGTTTTTGTTGGCTTGATGACTCTGGGCACTTTACCACTGCTAACCAGTGCTAAAGTGCATATGTTCTCTGTGTAAATTGTACTGGTGATTGGCTTATCCATGATTGCCATATTTGATTTCCTAATAAGTCCCTAGTAAAGTGCGCTAGAGGTGCCCAGGGCTGGTAAATCAAATGCTACTAGAGGGCCTGCAGCATTGGTTGTGCCACCCACTTGAGTAGCCCTGTAAACCTGTCTCAGACCTGTCACTGCAGTGTCTGTGTGTGCAATTTTGCACTGCCAATTCAACCTGGCAAGTGTATGCACTTGCCAGGCCCAAACTTTCCCTTTTTATACATGTAAGAAACCCCTAAGCTAGGCCCTGGGTAGCCCCATGGGCAGGGTGCTGTGTATGTTAAAGGAGGGACATGTGCTGATGTGTTTTATATGTCCTAACAGTGAAATAGTGCCAAATGTGGTTTTCACTGTGCTAGGCCAATCTCTCTCATAGGTTAACATGGGGGCTGGCTTTAAATCTTCTTAAAGTGCAGTCTCCATTTGAAAGCAGATAAAAATGTGGAGTTTAGGGTCTCTGAACTCACAATTTAAAAATACATCTTTTAGTGAAGTTGGTTTTTAGATTGTTGGTTTGAAAATGCTACTTTTAGAAAGTAGGCATTTTCTTGCTTAAACCATTCTGTGACTCTGCCTGCTTGCGTATTCCACATCTGGGTCAGACTGACAGTTGTGCTGTTGTGAATTCCCTCTAGACAGTGACACGAAGGGAGCTGGGGTGTAGCCCCCATACCCTGATGAGCCATCTGACCTAAGGTGGAAGGAGGAGTGGTCACTTACACCTGGGCTGTTCCTGCCCTCACACAATGCAGTCTACAACCACCTGGTGTGTGTCTGGGGCCTGGCCTGGGAAAAACAGGATCTTGTGAGCAACAGAGACTTTTCCTTTTAATTTTGCCTACTTCAGAGGCAGAAAGGGGTATAAGTAGTAGAACCAGAACACCAGACTTTAGATTTCTTCAAGATCACTTCTGGAACCAAGAGGAACTTCTGCCAAGGAGAAGAGCTGAAGAGATGAGCAGAGGTGCTGCCCCTACCTGTGACTGTGCTTTGTTGGGCTATCCTGTAGTTGCTGCTTCTGCCTGTGAAACGGGACAAAGAGTGGACTTTGTTGTGCATTCCTGCTTGAGAAGAATCTACCAGGGCTTGATCTGAGCTTGCCTCCTGTTTTGAAGTCTCAGGGCCATCAAAGTCTTCCTCTGCCAGCACCTGGACTCTCTGCTGAGACTCCTGCCCTCCAAGTTATGCCCTATCCAGTCCTTTGGCCCTTGAAAGGTGAAGTTGGCAGAACAAGAGCTGAAATCTACGCACAGAATGCCGTATGGGGAAATTTTCGATGCGCCATCTGCTAAGCGGCGGACAAACGACGCACCACCCACTTTGCAGCTAAAATCGACATTCCACCTGCATCGAGGCTGGGAGATCGATGCATCGTGGCTGGAGAAATGACACAACACCCGCTTGTGGCTGCTTGTAATGACGCAAACCCAACAGAGAGCGGTTTTCATGCATCGTCCCTGGGCATTGAAGTCATTGTGAATCGACGCGGATCCAAGATGCCCTGTCCAGAAACCGACGAATCACTCTCTTGCGAAGGAGAAAAATGACGCATCACCTACATGACCAGAGAAGAAACAATGCACGGGCTCCCTTACGAGTATGGAATCAATGCATCGCTGACTTATCCGATGCACGCTCGCCTGCGCAGGTTTAGTCTTGATGCAAACCAGGTGCTTTGTGTAAAGTCAATATTTCTATTGTATTCTATGGAGTAAGACTCTTATTCTTAAAAAATTCATATCTTGACTTGTGTATGTTGGATTTTTGCCGTTTTGGTCTTGTTTGATTTAGACATATATTACCTATTGTTCTAAACTGGTGTGGTGTCCATTTTGTACTGTCTTCACTGTATTACTGTGTGTGTTGGTACAAATACTTTACACCTTGCTTCTGAGATAAGCCTGACTGCGTGTGCCAAGAGTGGGGAGGTAGGGTGAGGGAAGCCTCGCCCCTGGTCCACGCTGAAGGTACAGACCCCAGGTTGGAAGACCAGTTGCAGGTTAACATCCCTGTACTGGTGGGAGAATTGTGCAGGACTGCTTCCTTAAGCACCCTGACAATTCTGGATTCTGGGTGGGGGTCACTCCTAGTGGGGGGTGCAGGATCGGAGAAGGAAGGGCAGGGGGAGGGAAGCCAACATGGCAGAAGTGGTTGCAAAGTGGTGCAATGCATGCATTGCGCCACTTTGTAAATATGGCACAGTGATTTTCGCCTCAATGAGCCACATTAGCATAAAAAAAACAAAAAACATGGAGCAAGGTGGTCCAAGGGCCTTATAAATCTGGCTCTAAGTTTGAAGGTAAAACGTCCGCCTGGGTCGAACGTGGGTTCACTATCCGACCCATGCTCCATCACTGTTAGCATTAACTTGCGCTTAGGTATTAGTCAAACACAACCAGATGCCTGTGGATGGCACTTAACACTTTTTAGTGATATATATATATATATATGTATATATATATATATATAAGAAATACAAATATATGTGTGTGTGTATATATATATATATATATAAGTAAGAACTGGTTGTGGGTACCTGGCAACATGGTCTCCCTTCACTAAAAAAAAACACTGTTTCCGAAGATAGTCTTAGGGCCCAAGAGGCTGACAATTGCCACCAGAGCTCTACCTTCATTAAAGGCGCTCCCCCTACTTTCAATGGTACAAGGTGAATCTTATTAAAAACCCCTGTCTTATTACGTGCATGGTATTTTACACAGCCCTGTCAGTGCTCCTTTATTTAGGTGGCCAGCTAGATCATGGTCGCCTTAGGATGACAAGTGGGATAAATCTCTCTAATGGTCCAGTTGCAGTAAGAGCTGTTTGTGACACAGAGGCACAACCTGCCTTTTGAGTCCTTAGGCTCACTGTATCCAAAATCCTTGTCTTACAGTAAACAATTCATGGACCTGTCCAGCCTCATGGGCTACAGCTTTACTCACAGACATCTGAGGGTGGCACACTTTCTCTTTGCCATGCGGACATCCACAAATGAGTAAATGAGTTGGTTGTACTTTTGACTTTAAGTTAGTCTAATCTGGCAGATTTTACAGGCCAGATCAAAGATTAGGGCTAGCCTCAACCTGATGTGCAGGTTTCTAACACTAGGGAGTACAGCTCTGTTACACCTGTGTCCTCAACATTGCATCTGCAAGTTTCATAAGTCAGTTTAATACCACCTTTCTGTGGAGCCTGTGACTGTAAGCCTTTGACTTTACAAAGTAAAACTCACCTTAAACATGAGTCTACTAATTAGTCTTCACGAATAAACATTCAAAATTGGGCGAATCATTGCCCAAGGTGTATTTCACCCCTAAGGTAAGTCACATTGCTCTCTTCCTTGCAACCGGAAATGCTGCGAGAGTAGGGTAACCTTAGCTGACAGACACCAGATTCCCATAATGGCTGGTACTCTCCAGCAGTACAATATTGTGATCTAAACAATCTGTCTTCAATCCTCACCTAAATAATCAAATATTTACTTCCAATGGCTTCCCCTTGCACACATTCTTTTTCTGCCATGGATCATGTCAGAAAATTCCCCTGACACCTTCAAACTTTATAAACATGTTGCTTCCTTCAAGGAAGCCCTCACTTTCTTTCTATGTGTCTTTTTGGTACTTCTACCTCAGGTTCTTTGTTACTGATTCAATGGACTATTATAAAAGGTGAGTTTTAAGTTATCATTCAGTTTGGACACCCCCTCTCACTGACAGTTGTTCTTCTGATGTATTTGTCTGCACCCCATTTCTGCCATACCTATGATATACCTCATGAAGCTCTCTAAGACATATCAACTTGGCAGTCACCAAGTGTTGGCTTGGCTCAGAAAAACACTCACTAAGGTCTGATTTATATTTTGAAGGTTTTTACTGTTCATCAGGGAGGCAAAGGGCATTACGTCTGCTACCCTGGAGGACAGAAGAGCATCATATTTAAAGATCGCTGCCATCACAACAGTTATCGCTTTACCTTCAGGAGAACCTCCATCACAGGGGTCCTCTGAAGGCATTAAAAGTTTAAGCAAGAGCCACCATCGGTTTTGATGGCTGTCCACCACACTTTTTGTTGTTCAAAAACAAACTCCCAAAGTTAAAATGTAATAACTAATGACCCCACCACCCAGGATGATGCTTCCCAATCTGTGACGGTTGTTATTTGTTTTTTCTGACCCTGTCATGGTGGCAAAGAGAAAAAAAGGACAACACACAACCCACCTAAGTAGGGTGGGGCGGTGTAATGCCCTTCCTCTAGCAGTATTTAGTCTGTCAGGTCATCCGAGGAAGCTTTCTTTTCTTTCTCATTGACTTTATTTGTAGGAGAACAGCTCATAATGAATATTAATGTGTTGTACAATGCCATTATTTGTGCCTGGTTATTGATTTTGGGGTTCAAGACAAGTCTCTGTATTTTAACTTGCAGATGGGAGATTCGCTGACAGGTCTGCATGACTCCTATCACCCTTCCTCATATGACTGTGGATCCAGGGGCATTGTGAGAGACTCCTACAGATTTCTTTTTTTCCCTGAAAAAGTCTTATTTTGAGGCTTTGAAAATTGACTGGAAGTGACTCTAATAACTGCAAGAAACAAAACACTTCTCCCTGCAAACTTTTAATGGTTATTTGTTATTCCCTTTTTTCTAGTTCAAACCATAACATGAAGTCAGTTCTCTTCCGTGAGCATCTTCTGCAAGTCGTACATCTGTAAATGATTTATGTTCCCACTTATTGCAGAGCAGAAATGTCTGTTACTTTAATCCCTACCTCATAACTCTGTAAGACTTATTCAAGGATTTGAGACCCACACTGCATCAAATAGCAGGTACCCTTCACCTACCTTTCTGTTCCTGGCTGCCAGTCAGTGGGCTTAGCTGTAAGTAGTAAGTTAAACTATCCTCATCTTTCTCTCGTGTGGGCCATTTCTTCACAGTTTATTTGATTTGCTTCTCATAGATCATTCTTTTTTTCTTCATTACCTATTTAATTATTGGCATAATTTTTTAGAGCCCTTTGCGGTACTTTAAAGTGAACCTGCCTTTTCTTTTTGATTGGTTACCTTCTCTCTTTCACATACTGTTTCCTCAAGAATAGAGCATTTCCTATGCAATGAGGTGCTTGAATGATCAGAAAGGGAATGGGTTTGACAGCATCAACTGTACGATATAAAGTGCTTCCTGTTACTTCTTGGCCTCTCACCCCCTCCAGAGTTCTAGGCACCCTTGTTTGAGGTATTATTGTCATTGTCATACACTCCTCGTGCCTCCAGCCACACTGTGAGACTTTCTCATAACACCTTCTTGGTTGTAGAGAAACTGGAAGGGGCTCTCTTTCAACAACTCATTGATAGTTACAACTGATAAAGAAGACAATTGAGTTCTACATTATTGAAAGGTGTAAAGTTGTTATAATTTACAGTGTCCAATTGAGATCGACCGTGAACCATGTCTATATTATATTATCTGGCTATCCAGGTATGATAAGCTTACTTGCACTAAACCTAAATGGAACTCATTTACTTAATTAGAAATATCTTTACATTTTATTTTTGATCTTGCCCACTTGGTCTTGAGTTGACAAGCCCTGTTCTAAACCCTATAGCTGAACTTCATTTACGTTTGCAAAGTGATCAGACAGAGCCTGATGTATGAAAAGCTAATTAAGGGCCTAATTTACATCTTGACGCCAATCCGCAGCACTGGTGGACGCAAATACTCCGTCAAGTAAACAGTGTTCTGACTGCCGTATTTAGATGTATTGCAGTTGAGTTGAGGACTGCCATGTAATTAGATATATTGCGGTTGAGTCAAAGACTGCCACGATGAGGGCTCTACCTAGACGTCTGGCTGGAGGGTTCCCGCAGACCACATTTAGATGTTATAGTCCTGCAGGCAGAGAGAGGGAGACTGTCACTGGACCCAATGGGTATCGTACAATGGCAGTGACTATGGAAAAGAAGTAAGTCACACACACACACACACTGTACAGTGGCCATACACATAACAGCACACTACATGCACACAATTATCCATTGCCAGTCCAACACCATACAACACGTACATGCCAAAAATACACATTGCCATACATCAATGACACAACAAACACACACACACTATTGACACTGCACCCACACACGAAACAACCACAACAGGCAACACAAATACACACTCATCTACACAAACACACTCATACAAGGGCACTACACACATCACAACAACGACCGCCACACAACAACAACACTTACCTAAATGTTGCACACCTTAACACAAAACACAACTAAACATACACAATCATATCAGGCCGACTTGGAAGTGGCACACATACAGACATAACCACATCATCCACTCCAGTTCCCTCCACCTCAACTGATCAATTCAGTTGCTCACACAAATACACGTACTGACTCACATACACAACTGGAAGCACAACATCACAGGTACAGGTTCCCTTGCAATGTGCACACATGCATATAGTTGACAAGTGTGAATGTAACGTCATTGTGGTGCCAGCATTCATTTGGCAATGAATACTGACACCATAATGACATTTGTGTATGTGTGCGATGTGTGTCATGTACTAGTGTGTCCCCACCGATGTCTGATACAATGATGTTCCTAACATATGCTTGTCTCAGTAATTAAAATAATTACTGTGGCATGCATATGACTGAAGTAGTCCTGAGCACATGTGCAGTGATCACACAACGTACACTGGTAATGAGGGTTCCCTACCTTTGAGGTTGGCAATTGGGGGTTATGTTTCGTCTGTGGTCCAGTGGCAGCAGTGACGGCAGGTCTTGTCCAGTGGTGTCCAGTCAAAAATGGAAGTGGATTTGGGAGATGAGTTAACTTTTTAACTCATTTCCCCTCCAATCCACCAACGCATGTGTGGAGGTCGGGCCACCACAGCTGGCTTGGTGGTAAGCCACATCCATAACTGCTTGGCAGTAAGTGTGACTGGAGTGCCACTGGCAGCAACTATTTCTTATGATGCCATTGACGCAGATGAAGTTTCATGGTGGAGACAGTGGGATTGATGCGGTCCATCGCCTATGGGACCACCAAGATCTAAATCAGGTCCTTAGTGTGTCCTAAATTGTGCATCATACTGATCCATAAAACAGGAATTGCTAAAAATGATTTACATACCTTTTCATTAAGCAATCAGAGATTTGTAAGAATTGGGTAATTTAAAATCCCATATCGAAGATTGTGATTTGGTGTGATTTGCTAATTATGATTATTGCACTAACAGCAAACGCTTACCTCACCCATTTCAGGAAGTACATTTACTTTGAGGTTTCAACAACAGGTAGAGTGAGAAGGAAAGCTTGTCCCTCTTCCTAGCTGCAAATATCATACCACATAAGACAATCTTATTACCATGTCTGTCTTGTGTCAACCATGCCAATTAACTGCCATTCATGAAAAACACCAAATGGGTTTTTAGAAGAACTCTCACCCATCAACCTAGTTGGTGGCACGCTTCATGATCAGGTTCACAACTAAGATGCCAAATGCATCCTAGGTGTGCTACAATGTCTGATTACAGCGGATCTGGTTTTGATCTTCAAAGTGAGGTGAATGTGATTGTGAATATCTTAAAACTACCTTCAGGATTTCCACCCACACAGGGTTGCAAATAAATGTATTCAAGGACTTATGGGGCAGGATTAAAAATGGTGGTGGATGTCCTGTGAAAGTTTAATAATCTCACACATCCTGTTCTAGTGATTGGTCGATATGTTTCAGCCAAAAATGTGCTAATAAAGTCACATTGTGTCAGGAGTAAGGCTGTGCGTGGTCCAGGACCCGCCCTGACCTCTGCTTCGCGTCTTTGCGGCGTGTCATGCATGCCGCTTGTCATCCCCGCTTGCTCCAGAAGTGGTCATCAGCGTCGCCTGCCCTGCAGGGTCAGGACATTGGTGGACAAGATGCACTTATCAATGCCATTTTATGAATGGACTACAACTCCCAAGTTTTTAGAGGCAGCGCCCATCTTGCGGTGTGGCAGGCCTATAAAGCCCAGCCACACCCAAGCACACTGCTCACTATTTTGAAGACTTCGGTGCCGTCGGACCTCGTGGGGAGTTCCTCTTAAGAAAGCAGATTTCCTGCATGGCAGAGTGGCAGCATGTCAGAGTATCCTTGTTTCAATGGTGAATTCAAAAACGAGTAGGTCATGCTCGTATCGGTAAGATCTTGATGAGTCAAATCTTGAAGGGGGTTGTTTACTCCCAAAAGTAAAGCGCCCCTTAGCAAAACGAGCAAAACGCTTTAGACCAAAAGTAAAGCGCCCCTGGCACGACGATCAAAGCGCTTCAGGCCAAACGAGTAAAGCTCCCTTGGCACGACAATCAAAGCGCTTCAGGCTAAATGAGTAAAGCGCCCTTGGCATGATAATCAAAGCGATTGAGGCCACATGAGGAAAGCACCCTTGGCACGACAATCAAAGCGCTTCAGGCCACACGAGTAAAGCGCCCTTGGCACGACAATCAAAGCGCTTCAGGCCACACGAGGAAAGCGCCCTTGGCACGCCAATCAAAGCGCTTCAGGCCACATGAGTAAAGCACCCTTGGCACGACAATCAAAGCGCTTCAGGCCACACAAGTACGGCGCCTTTGGCACAACGATCAAAGCGCTTCAGACAAAACGAGTAAAGCGCCCCTTGACACAACCAGCAAAGCGCTTCAGGCAAAACAAGTAGAAGCGTCCCTGGCATAATGAGTAAAGCGCTTCATGCATGATGATCAAAGCACTTCAAGTTCAATTTGTAAAACTTTTCAGCCTCAGTTGCAAATGTGAAAGCGCTTGAGAAAAGCAAGCTGTAGTTTCATTGTTTTTTAGGAAGTTCCATATGTGAGATACATATTTAAATCTTTGTGCATTTCTAGGCTGAGATCACACGTTCATGTTATGAAAGCATAATTGTTACATGGTTAATATTCAGAGTATGATCATAGTCGAAAGCTCTTGCCATCTTTAGGTACAGAGATTGCAGTTCGTTCTTGTTCCATGATTCAAAGAAGGGGCTACGCCCAGTTCACAAAGGGTCTCAATCCGATATCACGGAGACGCCTTTGTTCCAGAGTCTATTGGTGAGTCTATACTGTTATGAAAGAGTAAATGCATATTTGCCCTAACCATTTTCTTTTCAGATCTCTCTCCCTGCAGATCCCTACCCTAATTCCCTTCACCCCCTGGCTTCATCAAAACTCTGCGCTCTGATAGCTTTCTGAGTTGGTGATGCCAGGAGGTGGGCCTTTTGGTCAGCAGCGTGCAGATCCCGTGGAAAGGGCACTGTGACACATTGGCTTTCATCAGGATTAAGCCTTCAGGGCTACCTAAACCCTGAAATATATATGCACACACACTAAGGCATGCATCACTCGGAAGCTCTTTACCTAACTTACAATTTTCACCCTCTTTATTTCTATTCCTGTGAAAGAGTCAATTCATACATGAGGCATATAGACATGATGAATGAAGAAAGCATTAAAAACTATGAAATGCATGTGCATTCATAATGTGGCATGCAATATGCGTCACAAGTCACAGGCCAAATGTGTTTAGGTCATTAAGCACACATGCTGTATTCAAACACATGCACTAAGTACACACTGTGTTCCACACACCAACCCTCTTCATACCATGTTGATATGTTCAGTTTTGTTCGACAGAAGAGTAACGTCTGATTCCAGCGCTCTATATTAGTGATAACGTCACCCACTTATAGAGACTGATTGTGCTTTGTGGCTCTTAATGTCTATTTTAAGACAGAAATATAATCAGGCAGAAAAAATACTATATTGTGCCGTCATGTGTAACTGGAAGTTGCAGTCACCACTTCTGATATCACAATTGAACCACCAATTCTGTGATCTCAAATACATGCTCATAAAGTTTGACCTACCCAAGTTGCTCCCACTCTGGGGAACATGGATCCTGAGGTGTGACGGCACCTGTAGTCACACTGTATTGGAAAAACAATGGACAGGCCATTATTCTGTTATCACCCAATAATCAGGCTCCAAACTGTGTGACCTCCTAACAGGTCCTCCTCCTCTTTTCCCTGGCTTACTTCATCAAGGATCCAAACCTTGCTCTGGTCCTGGCCCGTTGTAGGAGGCTGGCCTGGCTTGTAGTGGGTACCAAGGGGTACTTACACTCTGTACCAGGTCCAGTTATCCCTTATTAGTGTAGAAGAAGTGTCTAGAAACTTAGGCTGATAGAAAAGGTAGCTTAGCAGAGCAGCTTAGGCTGAACTAGGAGACATGCAAAGCTCCCACTATACCACTGGTGTCAGATGCACAATATCATAAGAAAACACAATACACAGATATACTAAAAATAAAGGTACTTTATTTTTATGACAATATGCCAAAAGTATCTCAGTGAGTACCCTAGGATGAGGATAGCAAATATAGACAAGATATATGTACACAATACCAAAAATATGCAGTAATAGCAAAAGGAAGTAATGCAAGCAGTGTAAAGTTACAATAGATTGCAATAGGAGCACATAGGTACAGGGGCAACACAAACCATATACTCCAAAAGTGGAATGCGAATAACGTATGGACCCCAAACCTATGTAAGCTTGTAGAGGGTCGCTGGGACTATAAGAAAACAGTGAGGGTTAGAAAAATAGCCCACCCCAAGACCCTGAAAAGTAGGTGTAAAGTGCACCTATATTCCCCAGAGAGCACAGAAGTTGTGATAGAGGAATTCTGCAAGGAAGACCAACACCAGCAATGCAACCAAAGTGGATTTCCGGATGAGAGTACCTGTGGAACAAGGGGACCAAGTCCAAGAGTCGCGACAAAGTCGAGATTGGGCAGATGCCCAGGAAATGCCAGCTGAGGGTGCAAAGAAGCTGCCACCGGATGGTAGAAGCTGTGGATTCTGCAAGAACGAAGAGGACTAGGAACTTCCCCTTTGGAGGATGGATGTCCCACGTCGTGAAGAAGCTTGCAGAGGTGTTCCCACGCAGAAAGACCCTAAACAAGCATTGCTAGCTGCAAGGGTCACGGTTTGGGTTTTTGGATGCTGCTGTGGCCCAGGAGGGACCAGGATGTCGCCAATTGCGTGAGGAGACAGAGGGGGCGCCCCGCAAGACAAGGAGCCCTCTCAGAAGCAGGCAGCACCCGCAGAAGTGCCGGAACAGGCACTATGAAGAGGAGTGAACCGGAGCTCACCCGAAGTCACAAAAGAAGATCCTACGACGCCAGAGGACAACTCAGGAGGTTGTGCACTGTAGGTTAGAGTGTCAGGACCCAGGCTTGGCTGTGCACAAAGGAAATCCTGGAAGAGTGCACAGGAGCTGGAGCAGCTGCAAATCACGCAGTACCCAGCAATGCAGTCTAGCGTGGGGAGGCAAGGACTTACCTCCACCAAACTTGGACTGAAGAGTCACTGGACTGTGGGAGTCACTTGGACAGAGTTGCTGAGTTCCAGGGACCACGCTCGTTGTGGTGAGAGGGGATCCAGAGGACCGGAGATGCAGTCTTTTGTTGCCTGCGGTTGCAGGCTGGAAGATTCCGTCGACCCACGGGAGATTTCTTCGGAGCTTCTAGTGCAGAGAGGAGGCAGACTACCCCCACAGCATGCACCACCAGGAAAACAGTTGAGAAGGCGGCAGGATCAGCGATACAAGGTTGCAGTAGTCGTCTTTGCTACTTTGTTGCGGTTTTGCAGGAGTCCTGAGCAGTCATCAGTCGATTCCGTGGTAGAAGGTGAAGAGAGAGATGCAGAGGAACTCTGATGAGCTCTTGCATTCGTTATCTAAAGAATTCCCCAAAGCAGAGACCCCAAATAGCCAGAAAAGGAGGTTTGGCTACCTAGGATGGAGGATAGGCTAGCAACACAGGTAAGAGCCTATCAGGAGGAGTCTCTGACGTCACCTGCTGGCACTGGCCACTCAGAGCAGTCCAGTGTGCCAGCAGCACCTCTGTTTCCAAGATGGCAGAGGTCTGGAGCACACTGGAGGAGCTCTGGGCACCTCCCAGGCGAGGTGCAGGTCAGGGGAGTGGTCACTCCCCTTTCCTTTGTCCAGTTTCGCGCCAGAGCAGGGCTGGGGGATCCCTGAACCGGTGTAGACTGGCTTATGCAGAGATAGGCACCATCTGTGCCCATCAAAGCATTTCCAGAGGCTGGGGGAGGCTACTCCTCCCCAGCCCTGACACCTTTTTCCAAAGGGAGAGAGTGTAACACCCTCTCTCCGAGGAAGTCCTTTGTTCTGCCTTCCTGGGCCAAGCCTGGCTGGACCTCAGGAGGGCAGAAACCTGTCTGAGGGGTTGGCAGCAGCAGCAGCTGCAGTGAAACCCCGGGAAAGGTAGATTGGCAGTACCCGGGTCTGTGCTAGAGACTCGGGGGATCATGGAATTGTCTCCCCAATGCCAGGATGGCATTGGGGTGACAATTCCATGATCTTAGACATGTTACATGGCCATGTTCGGAGTTACCATTGTGACGCTATACATAGGTAGTGACCTATGTATAGTGCACGCGTGTAATGGTGTTCCCGCACTCACAAAGTCCGGGGAATTTGCCCTGAATGATGTGGGGGCACCTTGGCTAGTGCCAGGGTGCCCACACACTAAGTACCTTTGCACCCAACCTTCACCAGGTGAAGGTTAGACATATAGGTGACTTATAAGTTACTTAAGTGCAGTGTAAAATGGCTGTGAAATAATGTGGGCATTATTTCACTCAGGCTGCTGTGGCAGGCCTGTGTAAGAATTGTCAGAGCTCCCTATGGGTGGCAAAAGAAATGCTGCAGCCCATAGGGATCTCCTGGAACCCCAATACCCTGGGTACCTCAGTACCATATACTAGGGAATTATAAGGGTGTTCCAGTATGCCAATGTGAATTGGTGAAATGGGTCACTAGCCTGTTAGTGACAATTTGGAAAGCAAAGAGAGAGCATAACCACTGAGGTTCTGGTTAGCAGAGCCTCAGTGAGACAGTTAGGCATCACACAGGGAACACATACATATAGGCCACAAACTTATGAGCACTGGGGTCCTGACTAGCAGGGTCCCAGTGACACATAACAAACATACTGAAAACATAGGGTTTTCACTATGAGCACTGGGCCCTGGCTAGCAGGATCCCAGTGAGACAGTGAAAACACCCTGACATACACTCACAAACAGGCCAAAAGTGGGGGTAACAAGGCTAGAAAGAGGCTACTTTCTCACACCCGTGCTGTATAAGTAGAGGCAAGCTGTGTCCTCCGACTTAAGGGTGCTCACGCGCTCCCATCTGCTTACATGAAGCCGGAAAAATGTCTCTTCCGATTGGTCCTCAGACGCGAGCCTCTCCCAGGGATTCTGTTAACCCCTCCCTCTTCTAGATTCACCACTGGTATAGTTATTAAACTTCTCACATCCATTCACAACATCAAGGTTATGGTTATAAAAAGAAACATATATTGCCATAGGCTAAATGTTGCAGATCAAGAGATCCAACATCTTAACAACGCCAAAGGAAAAACAGTTTGGATCACTACACTCCATCGTGTCTCATTTGTGTGTGGTTCTTGAAGTCGTAGTGCCATGCCATTATGTGTGATCCATCATATAATTGAGAGCATTTAAAAAATAGTAATGGATTGAGATGTAGGCCCTCATTACAACAATGGCGGTAAAGCCGCTTACCGGTGTGCAGACGACCACCAAAACACCGCTGCGGCGGCAGAATTCCGCTACAGCTATCACGACCCACAGCTCGGAATCCACCATATTACAGACACCCACACAAGTCTGCCACACCAAAGGTCAGTGATAAACTGGCGATAACAAAATCTCCATTGTCACGCCAACAGGAATACGCCCACACTATCACGACCCACGAATCCACGCGGCGGTCTTTCAACCGCGTTATCCCATTGGCGGTATACACCGCCGCGCTCAAAATACACACACATTTACAAAACACAACCACATTGGACAAATCGAAATACACACACCTGATACACATACACACACCACTCCCACACACCCAATCCAATATAAAACACACACCCACATCACCCACAAACCCTTACTAACGAAAATCACGAAAGAAGGCCAGAGAGAGACACCACCAGAAACAACACGAGCATCCACAGACACGCAACATCATCACTCACACAACATCACGCACCTCAAACAACACACAACAACACATCCCCTCACACATCACAACACACACCACCTCACACATCACCCACACCACATCATGGCACCACGACAACACCCCAGGTTCTCTGAGGAGGAGCTCAGGGTTATGGTGGAGGAAATCGTCCGGGTAGAGCCACAGTTATTCGGATCACAGGTGCAGCACACCTCCATTGCTAGGAAGATGGAGCTATGGCGCAGAATCGTCGACAGGGTCAATGCAGTGGGACAGCATCCAAGAACTAGGGATGACATCAGGAAGAGGTGGAACGACCTACGGGGGAAGGTGTGTTCCGTGGTCTGAAGACACCAGATTGCAGTACAGAGGACTGGGGGTGGACCCCCACCTCCTCCCTGACAACTAACAACATGGAAGTAGCAAGTCTTGGCAATACTGCATCCTGAGGGCCTCGCAGGAGTAGCAGGAGGAATGGACTCTGGTAAGTCAACTCTTAACTGTTATATCCCCCACCCTACCTGCATGCCATCACAAATCCCCACCCTCACCCTCACCTCACCCCCATCACTCCAACACCTCACATATGTCTCACTATCACAACCCACCCATCCCAACACCAAGCCCTGCATGCAACACCAAAGCAGGGACACCCATCACCAAAGCATGTCCACTACAGATACCCACACAGACCCCAAACCAAATATCACACAAGGACATTGACAAGAATGCAAGCACTGGAGTACAGGGTCACTCACCCATTGCACACAATGGCATATACAGATGCAATAATCATGCCTTTACACCCCTGCAGGACCCCTACCCAATGTCACCGGACAGGAGGTTCCAGACATATCCAGTCCCCCCCCCCCCACAGAAGAGGCCCATAGTGATGACAGCAGCTCTGCACAACTGGATCAAGATGACCAGCCTGGCCCATCTGGGACCTCGGGACAGTCTGTTCCCCTGACACTGGCACAAGCCACCACAGAGCCTCCCCCCTCAGGAAACACCAGCACAGCACCCACCCAGTGGGCCCATCCCTCTGTCCCCAGGACACGTCAAGCAGCAGTGTGTCCACCACTACAGGGAACCCAGGCAAACCCAGCACCCCAAGAAAATCAGGGACCTGGGGGCAGTGGCAGTGGGCACACGGTTCAGGGGACAGAGGAACAGGAAAACAGGGGAACTGGGAAGACAGCTGTGCGACAGGAGGAGGACAGGCCCAGGGAACCCACTCTCCATGAGGCCCTCTCCAACATCATGGGAGTGTACCATCATTCCCAGGAGATGATGGCAACGGTACTGGCCAACTTTCAGGAGACCCAGCGGCTGTACGAGGAACACTATCTGGGGATCAGGGAGGAACTGAAGTCCATTAACACCACTCTGGGCACCATTGTAGGGGTGCTGAAGGACCTTGTCAACACCAGGAGGGACACTGTGGCACAACAAGGGGCCCCTGACACTAGCCTGGATGATGAACAGCCCTCCACCTTCGCCGGCGCTAGTGGACAGGAGGCACCACCACAGGACCACGACACCAGTACCCCACCCCCTGCAGATGGAGAGCCACCCCGCAAACGGTCCCTGAGATCCAGGAACAAGACAGAGAACATTGCCAAGACCCCGCCAGGAAATGATACCCCCCTGAATGTCACCCTTCTGTCCCGCTTTGTCACCCTGTCCATCCATCAACTGCCCTTGCTCCACTTCCTATGCCCCTTTGGACAATGTACCTGTGAAAGAAAAATAGACTGGACTCTGCCATGGACATTCCTCCACCATCACCCTTGCCCATTTTGCACCCCCTCCACTTATTTGCACAGAAATAAACAAACATCAATCACAAAACAATCTGGAGTCAGTCTGTGCTTTCACTAATGTGTAATTGCAATAACTATGGAAGATAGCAATGTCAATTTAGTTGTCCACATACCGATGAAACACAGCTGTAGGTCTGGAGGAAATATAGCAGAGGGCACAAAGTGGGACCCACATCTGTTAAATGGAAAGGCAAAGTGACAAGTCAGGGTCCGTACACTGGGTGAAAATGGCAGACTTATGATAGCTCAAACAATAGTATGAGATGTGTGAAGCAGTGACATCTTCTTACCTGTGTCTCACTGGAAGTATTGCTGGATAACGTTGTTTCTGTTGTCGATATCCTCTTCTTCTGCCTCCTCTTCTTCACTGTCCAAGGCTCCACAGCTGCCACAAGACCTCCAGCTGGACCATCCTTCTGCAGAAAAGGCACCTGTCGTCGCAAAGCCAGGTCATGCAGCATACAGCAGGCCACGATGATCTGGCACACCTTCTTTGGTGAGTAGTAGAGAGAACCACCTGTCATATGGAGGCACCAGAACCTGACCTTCAGGAGGCCGAACGTCCTTTCGATCACCCTCCTAGTTCGCCCATGTGCGTTCCTCTGCCCTTGTCCTGGGATTTCTCACTGGGGTCAGTAGCCATGACAGGTTGGGGTACCCAGAGTCACCTGCAAATTTCGAGGGACAACTGTTAGACACACACTGACCCGTGGGGACAACCCCACACCCAGATGCCTATTCACACTGTATAGGGCCCTTGTCCTCACCTATTAGCCACACACGGTGCCTCTGGAGTTGCCCCATCACATAAGGGATGCTGCTATTCCTCAGAATGTAAGCGTCATGCAGTGAGCCAGGAAATTTGGCATTTACTTGGGAGATGTACTGGTCGGCCAAACACACCATCTGTACATTCATCGAATTGTAGCTTTTCCGGTTTCTGTACACCTGTTCACTCCTGCGTGGGGGTACCAAGGCCACCTATGTCCCATCAATGGCACCTATGATGTTGGGGATATGTCCCAGGGCACAGAAGTCACCTTTCACTGTAGGCAAATCCTCCACCTGAGGGAAAACGATGTAGCTGCGCATGTGTTTCAGCAGGGCAGACAACACTCTGGACAGCATGTTAGAGAACATTGGCTGGGACATCCCTGATGCAATGGCCACTGTTGTTTGAAAAGACCCACTTGCCAGGAAATGGAGTACTGACAGGACCTGCACTAGAGGGGGTATCCCTGTGGGATGGCAGATAGCTGACATCAAATCTGTCTCCAACTGGGCACACAGTTCATGGATTGTTGCACGATCAAGTCTGTAGGTGACTATTACGTGTCTCTCTTCCAATGTCAACAGGTCCACCAGCGGTCTGTACACCGGAGGATGCCGCCATCTCATCAGCTGCCCCAGCAGACGTGCCCTATGGAGGAGAACAGCGAGCAGAGAGTCAGCCTACACTGAGGTATCACAAAATGTCATTTTCACACATTTATTAATCCGCAATGTGCCTGTTACTGTGTGTATGCAAGGGCTAGATAGGTGTGACACAGTTATTATTAATACCATGTGGCCCCCTGAAATGGCGGCTGCCTGACCTGTAAGGTGGGACAAGGGGATGTGAGGTAACTGCGCTGGCGTTCTACACCGTTGCGGTAGGCGGTCGAAGACCGTGGAGCAATCCTGCATTGGTTAACATTGGACCCTATGGGTCCCAGGAGCCAATGACGATGTACGCCGGTGGTGACGGTACGCACCGCCGCGGACGTGACCGCCATTTTCTGTCTGTTCACTCACTTGATACCTGACCTTCAACAGGAGAGGACCTACACTTTAAGTGCTGCTGTGACCTCAGTCTGGAAGCGACAATGGCTCATGTGTTTGGGAAAAGGGCCCCTGCCTTCACTTCGGAGGAGTTGGAGAAATTAGTGGATGGGGTCCTCCCCAGTACACACAACTGTACGGTCCTCCAGACAAACAGGTGATTACACTGTGACCATGCTGTATGGACAATGCCTGTTTGGAGTGGTGTGGATGGAAGATACATGGGGGGGACTGAGGCCTGCATGAGTGGACGGTGAGTGTATGTGCGTCAGGGCAAGGGTGGGAACGTGGCCCAATGAGTATGGCGGTCCGGACGGGTAAAGATCTTCCTTTTCCCCTGTACTATTCCTCTGGGTCAGCGCCCACCAGAAGAAGGATATTTGGCCTGCCATCATTAAGGACGTCCGGACCCTGGGGGTCCACCACAGACGGAGCACCCACTGCCGGAAAAGATGGGAGGACATTCGCCGCTGGAGCAAGAAGACGCGGAGGCCCATCTGGGGATGGCCTCCCAACATAGGAGGGGTGCCCGTCGCACCATGACCCCCCTGATGTTCCGGATCCTGGCGGTGGCGTATCCAGAGTTGGATGGGCGCTTGAAGGCATCACAGCAGCCACAAGGGGGTGAGTATAGTCACATTCATCTGACTCTGCGCGCATTACGAGGTGTCTGGGTGGGGGAGGTGGGCAGTGGGTTCCCCTAGGCCAGGGTGAGCTTGGCAGGCAAGGTCCATTGAGAGGCAGGTTCAGTGGAACCCCAACCCCACTAGTGGTGAGAGCAATCTACACCTAGTCAGGCTCCTGTGACTTCCATGTGTGCAGCAATCGGGCTTGGGCCTTGTACCCCATGGGCATGTGAATAATCTAGGAACAATAAGTGCATGGCATAGTGCAGAGGCTGCTGTGACTGTAGTGTCTGCCAACGGTAGTGGTGTTGCATGCACTGAACATGTCTTTCTTCTGTCTTCCCCCCACCCTTTTTGTGGTCTCCCTGTTCTTGTGTGCAATAGCATCATCAGGTGGAGGAGCAGAGGCACCGGAGCAGGAGGGAGCTGCATCCCAATTGGCCCTGGAGGGTGAAACATCGGAGTCAAAAGCCACCAGTGGGACGGAGGGGAGCTCCATGGCGGGGACATGAGGTGACAGCAGTGACAGTGACTCCTCCTCTGATGGGAGCTCCCTTGCGGTTGTGGGCCCCTCTGTGCCCCCCACATCAACAGGCACAGCCGCCACCCCCCCACCAGCACTGCCCTCCCAGCAGCCCCTCAGCGTGTGTCCTGTGCCCACTCACCCAGGAGGGTGGGCATCTCCTTCGCCCCAGGCACCTCAGGCCCTGCCTCAGTCAACCCTGCTGCCCTCAGTGAGGAGGCTACTGACCTCCTGAGATCCCTCACTATTGGGCAGTCTACCATTCTGAATGCCATCCAGGGTGTTGAGAGGCATTTGCAGCAAACAAATGCATACCTGGAGGGCATTCATTCTGGCCAGGCGGCCCAACAGAGAGCATTTCAGGCTCTGGCCTCAGCACTGATGGCAGCCATTGTCCCTGTGTCCAGCCTCCCCCCTCCAACTTACTCCACCCAGACCCAATCCCCTGTACCTCAGCCTATCCCAAGCACACCATCAGACCAGCATTCACACACCTCAACACACAAAAGTGGCTCAGGCAAACATGAGCACCACACATCCCACAGGCACTCACACAAGCATCATACCCATGCAGACATACCAACATCCACTGCCTCCACTGCGTCCCCCTCCTCCACGTCTCCCTCCTCCCTCCCTGTCTCGTCTCCACTCACACCTGCATGCACTACATCTTCAGCCACTACCTCCATCACCAGCACGCCCATCACCACACACCGCTCACGTGCACTCACCACCCCCACTACCATTCACACATCCCCTGTGTCCTCTCCCAGTGTGTCAGTGAGCCCTCCTCCCAAAGTACACAAATGCAGGCACACACCCACCCAACTGCCATCCATCTCACTACAGCCTCCAGCCCATGCACCTTCACCCAAATTCAGCAGACGTACACCTCCTACAACCACTACCTCTTCCTCCACTCCCAAACCCCCTCCATCTACCCTTCCCAGTGTGTCCCAGTGTGTCTAAAAAACATTTCCTGGTTAATATTGACCTCTTCCCTACACCACCCTGACACCGCCGTAAGCATCACCAGCGGCCCCGTGACATCCTGAGCCAGTGGCACCACGCAGACATAGCTGCCATCCCCAGTGGTCAGTCGTCCGAGGCTGGTAGTGAGCTCCAGGAGCCTGGGCAGCTTCCATGAAGCATCTCTTTCAGTGGAGAAAGGCATCCACTACCTTTGCTAGGATGAAGCACTCTGGGCACAAAGCCCCCTCCAGAACCAGTGGAGAGATACTTCCACTACCTCAGTCCTTGGCAGGATGAAGCACTCTGGGCACAAAGCCCCCTCCAGAACCAGTGGAGTATCACATCCACTACCTCAGTCTTTGGCAGGATGAAGCACTCTGGGCACAAAGCCCCCTCAAGAACCAGTGGAGTATCACATCCACTACCTCAGTCCTTGGCAGGATGAAGCACTCTGGGCACAAAGCCCCCTCCAGAACCAGTGGAGAGACACATCCACTACTTCAGTCCTTGGCAGGATGAAACACTCTGGGCACCAAGCCCCCTCCAGAACCAGTGGAGTATCACATCCACTACCTCAGTCCTTGGCAGGATGAAGCACTCTGGGCACAAAGCCCCCTCCAGAACCAGTGGAGACTGTTATCCACTTGAGAGACTGTGGCTTTGCACTCCCCAGGATAAAGCAGTGGGCAACCCACCCACTGAAAAGACTTGTGAGACTGTGGCTTTGCACTCCCCAGGATAAAGCAATGGGCAAACCACCCACTGAAAAGACTTGTGAGACTTTGGCTTTGCACTCCCCAGGATAAAGCAGTGGTCAAACCACCCACTGAAAAGACTTGTGAGACTGTGGCTTTGCACTCCCCCGGATAAAGCAGTGGGCAAACCACCCACTGAAAAGACTTGAGAGACTGTGGCGTTGCACTCCCCAGAATACATCAATGGGCATGGAGCCCCCTCGTGGAGCAGTGCCGTTGTGCGTCCATCAGGCTGAGGTGCCCCCCCTCCCCCTCCCTCTGAGGTGCCTGTTTCATTTTGATCTGATGCCCCTGCAGTGTTCTCTCCGTTTCCAGTCGGGTATCTAGTGTGGGCCTCGCCCATGCATTTTGGGCCAAGTGGTCCACGGACAATGATTGGTGCACTATCCGGACTTGTGTAGTTGGTGTACATAATTATATATACTGGATTTGGAGTTTTGACTACTGGATTTTTATTGATTACAATTGTTCAAATAATTTCCTTTTGTCCTTGCGTTATTCAAGGGGGGGTGCAAATGTAATGCTGCAGCATGTATTTGTGTGTATGGTGTTGTGGGTGAGGGTGGGGTGTTGCTTGTTGCTTGTGTGTGTCACTCTCTTTTCCCTCCCCCCTCCCCTGTGTTGTAGATGCAGTACCATCCGTGGTCGTCACCGCCGTCGTTGTAGCTCCTGATAGAGGAGCAGGAAGACCATCGCCGGAAGGATCTGCAGTTCTGGCTCCATGGCGTACTGGTTCCTCGTGGGGTGTGGAGAGGTGAGTGATTTTTCCTTCTGTGTACTGTTTCCGCCGTGTTTTTATTTGCATTGGTTCCGCCCCGGAAAAGGTGGCAGATTGCCGGGTTGTGACAGGGTGGGTGGTACATTGTCTTCCGCCTGTCTGTTGGCGATTACCGCCGCGCTGTTTGATTATACCGTCGTGGCGGTCGGAGTGTTAAAGTGGCTGCCTATGTTGGCGGTTTCCGCCGTGGTCGTGATTCCAATTTTTTTCCGCCGGCCTGTTGGCGGTATTACCGCTGCTTTAACACCGACCCCCATGGTTGTAATGAGGGCCATAGTGTCATGAGTTCATATGATGTTCCTCATATAGAGACCCAAAAAGGTGCCCTAATTATTAATGCTAGTTGTTGTATATTGTATTGAACATGAGTCCATCCACAACTATTCTGTACTGTGCATTTTCAAAGGGGTATGTGATGAAGACGTAAATGGGGACACTTGTAACTCTACTCTCTTTCTGCTTTCATTACAGTCCTATGCAAGCTTGGGTTTTATGCTATCTGCATCAACATTTTCACTCAAGTGTCAAATATATTTGGGGCAGCATATAAGCAATCCTTGGAGTGGGGGATGTAAATCGGGGCCACTTAAAATGGTATTGTCTCATACTAGAATACACCCCTAGGACAATGTAGCTAGCTTATAGGAGTTCCACAGAATGTTGTCATTCAGCCCTTTTTATGTGTGGACAGACAACAAATATAAAGTTGTTCCTTTTCAAACAGACGATTTTGTAGATTCTGCTGGCCTGCTTCCAATTGTTCTATTATCACTTAGTGCACATTGTTAGGTGTATGCCCTTCCTTCAAAAAATGGTCTGGGCATTGGCATGGGCAGTGCAGGGGCTCTCCTGTGGCCCCCTGCACTTGTTCTCTGACAGCCTTTTCATGGTGGGGAAACTGCCATGAAAAGGCTGGCGGAGAACAAGGTTATAATCAGTAGGGCAGCACTGTGTTCAACGGCGCCCTGGCTGATTACAACCAGGACCGCCATCACCCCATTGGGATTATGGATCCTGGCAGAGACGGTGGTCTGTTGGTGGGTCCGCCTGCTAAATTCATAATGTGGCAGTCGGACCGCCACAGCCGTGTTGATCTGACCACCACGGCGAGGCTGGAGGTTTTGTGACTGCCAGCCTCATAATAAGGCCCTTAGACATCATTGCAGCCTGAAGTCATCTCTGGAGTCTCTAGAGTCTCCAATATTGACACTTCAGCCCCTGTGTCTGATGCTCCAGGTTAGTTGTTTCAAATTAATTTTAATACATTTCTCCACCTTGAAGAATGATTTTAAAACTATACAAAATATGACAAGAAGTAAAGTTTCCAAGTGTTTGGTTTATAAACAAATTAAAATATCTTTAAAAAGATCCAATAAACATTGAGAAAATACTATTTTTGAGGGTTTCATAGTGTTCTATACAATGCATTTTGGGTGATGTAGTAAAAATGCATAAAACAAATATTTATGCAAACCACTTTTAACTTTAAATTTGGAATTTTCTGGGCAATGTAAAAATGGTCTTAATGAAGCATGTAGGTCTAAAATAAATCTGAAACCAAAAATAAAGCGATACTATAGTACAATTAAATCTACTCATGTACTGATCATTTATATTTATTACATTAATACTTTCACTCTCTTTCAACGTAAAACTGCTCAACCTACTCACAGAACACAATCAGAAACAAGGGTGTTGGGGAATCATCCTGTCAGACAGAAGCTAAAACTGCCAAAACTGTGATTCACATTTCAACAGATGCTGAAAGTGTAGCAAGCACTAAAACAGCAGCCTGAAATTAGGAGAACAAACTACAATTTTGCAAAGAGAAAAAGGCTTTAAGACCTACTGTAAGGTCAAGAATGCAATATAACTATAGGTAAGTATGCAGTTCCTACAAAAAATAGAAATTGCATGCTTACCTTTAGGGCCATATGTATGAAAGCTTTTTCCCATAGACACAGAATAGGTAAAATCCTTTGGCACATCTGGCCCTTAGATCGGTGGGGGCATGTATGCTGGGCCTTTTACGGCCCTCGGTCCGTTTTTGTTGTGAACAAGAAACTCCACCTGCTCCTGCTCAAGTCCATGCACTGAAACAGTCCATGTTGAAAATTAAAAGAAAGCAGCACAGGGCAACCTCAGAATTGAGTTGACTGTAGCAAGATTAGATAGAACTGTTTCGGAGTAATGAAGCCATTAAACCAGGCTTTGAAGAGTTAACTATTGCTACTAAGAATCTGGTCACTCAAATGGCTCCAGGCTCGGCACCACAGAAACACATGAGCACTCAGCTGTAAATATTTGGCTGTTCTCTAGAATGGTTGGCTACAGTAACCTCAACTGTGTATCGAAGAACAGCTTACATGCAGGTTAAGTTAGTGTTACATAGTAGTGATGTAGCAAGGATCCTACCCCTATTAACAAGCACCTTCTAAAGATTGCAAAATGTTGATGCAGGTAATAGGCCGCCAAGGTCTGTTGAGGAAACTGAGAGGGCTCAAGTTGAAGCAGGATTTCCACGGGTGAGTCAGCAACATTAAGGGCCGTGTGAGAAGCCAAAGTCGAGATGGACAGGGAAGGGCCACACAGCGTTCAACAAAACAGGGACCAAATACTAGATGTCAAGGGCGTAAATAGTGAAACATACAATGAAATTATTTATCTAAAAAGAAAGCAAATACTATTTATTTTCTTAGGTTAAACTGAAAGAACATATGTATACAACAGTAATATCTTCCTAATGGATATGTTGCCCATCTTCAAAATGATCTGTGAATAAACATGAACATTTTTTTAGTACTCTGTACACTTTGGGCCATATGTACGAAGACTTTTTCCCATAGATACAGAATGGGTAAAAACCTTTGCTACATCTGGCCCTTTGTTCTGTGTTTAAAAAAATAAATATAATATTTACCTTAAAAGTAGTTGTTTATGACATCATCCCTGCGCACACATTCCTCTGCAGCTCTTACAGCATCAGGTCCTGAAGGTAGCAAGAGGGGGGTATTTTCAACATCTTCCTCATCACAATCCTCACTTGTAGGGTCATTTGGGAGACTCCCACATATTGCTAAGTTATGTAGCATACCATATTTGGCGATTAGTTTGCAGCTCATTGTAGGATGATATTAAAAGGCAACCCCGCTTTAGTGCAGACATCGGAATCTGCCTTTGTGTAGGCCAAATATTTGCTCAATAATCTTCTTCGTTTGCATGTGCACTGCATTGTACATCCTTTATTTAGGGTTTCGGGAATAAAAGTATGGAGTCATGATCTATGGTCTTAATGCATATGTGCTGCTACCTGAAAATTAACAAAGCTGTTTTAGTTTTAAGTGAAATTCTCAAATGTATGTTTAAATGTTAGATAAAATTACTTAACAATCAGCCAGATCCAAATTCTCCTCTTGCTAGCCACTCATATACTCTAGATTGTCTAAAGATTTAGGCATTAAGAGTGCTCCCAGGGCATCAAGCAACTAGGTCTGTGGTCAAACTTAAGGCATTACATACTACTTGAATGTTTAACAACTGTTAGCTCTTTCTATTACAATACACATACTCTGTTTCAGAGGGAGGACATATTAAACATGTGTACCTTCTACACATCCAACCACTTAGGCAAATATGCTACTGCATAAAATTGAATTTTCATGGGTTGCTAATCAGCATCAGCAAGGGTAGTTGAAAATGTAATGTGTGAATTTATTTTAGCCTAAATTGCACCTAGAAAGGTTTTAAACACTCAGCATAAGGCACTTAAGGCTTATCCCTCCTGCAACTGCAGCAGTGCATTGGTAGCCACCAGAAGGTAAAAAATTGTAAACTACACAATACTGGAATGCATGAAGGAATTGCAGCACTGCCTTGTGCAGGCCTACTCAGCTTCATTATAGATCGAATTACCTGCTTAGCACCTCCTGGTCTGTTTGGTCATCGACTATCTGAAAATTATTCTATTGAGCTCCAAGAATCTGAATCATCCTCATTACACCATACAATGCAGCCATTGTGTAAGTTTGCAATGCATTTTGTACCCTATTTTATGCTTTGCTTCTGGTTGCCATCTGTTTCCAGTCAATGGTATTTTGCACGTACAAAATGCTGTAAGTTAACAAATTTCCTATTTGCAAATGCTTTGTACATCCAAATTATGACTCACTATTTGGAAACTGCATTTAGGGGCATATTTATACTCTGTTTGCGCCGAATGTGCGTAAAAAAATTTGACGCACAATCGGCGCAAACCCTGCCCCATATTTATACTTTGACGTTCGACCCCGCGGGCGTCCAAATTCCACCATGTGCGTCATTTTCTGGAAGGGGGAACCAGCCTTGCGTTAATTATATGCAAGGTAGGCGTTCCCTTCCAAAAAATGACTTTAAGGCCTGTGCTCCATATTTATACTCTGACGTCATTTTGACGCACAGGAGGGGGCAGGCCTTAAAAAACGACACACAGCCTGATGAGCGCCGTTTTTTAACGCCTGGGTCAGGGCAGGCGTTAAGGGACCTGTGGGCTCAGAAGGAGCCCAGAGGTGCCCTCCCATGCCCCCAGGGACACCCCCTGCCACCCTTGCCCACCCCAGGAGGACACCCAAGGATGGAGGGACCCATCCCAGGGAAGTTGAGGTAAGTTGGGTTAAGTATTTTTTTTCGTTTTTTTTGTGTGGCATAGGGGGGCCTGATTTGGGCCCCCCCACATGCCACTATGCCCAATGACCATGCCCAGGGGACATAAGTCCCCTGGGCATGGCCATTGGGCAAGGGGGCATGACTCCTGTCTTTGCTAAGACAGGAGTCATGTCAATGGAGGTTGGGCGTAAAAAAAAATGGCGCAAATCCGGTTTGAGGCCTGAATTTTGCCTCAGACCTGACTTGCCCCATTTTTTGACGCACAACCCCCATTTTCCCATACGCCGGCGCTGCCTGGTGTGGGTAATTTTTTTTACGCACACCAGTCCGCAGCGCCGGCTAACGTCATTCCATAAATAAGGCGCCTGCATGGCGCGTTGGAATGGCGTTAGCCGGCGGTAAAATGTTTGACGCACAACTGCGTTGGCGCACTTGTGTGTCAAAAAGTATAAATATGGGCCTTAGTGATTCGGTATTTTCTAACTAAAAAATAACAAATCACTAAGGCCCATATTTATACTTTTTGACGCAAAACTGCGCTAACGCAGTTTTGCGCCAAAAAAATTAGCGCCGGCTAACGCCATTCTGAGGCGCCATGCGGGCGCCGTATTTAGTCAATGACGTTAGCCGGCGTTAGCCGCCGGCGCTGTCTGGTGTGCGTTAAAAAAAACGACGTACACCAGGCAGCGCCGGTGTAGGGGGAAAATGGCGTATGGGCGTCCACAAATGGTGCAAGTCAGGCTGAGGCAAAAAAATCGCCACAACCCGATTTGCGCCATTTTTTTACGACGCCCATCCCCCATTGAAATGACTCCTGTCTTAGCAAAGACAGGAGTCATGCCCCCTTGCCCAATGGCCATGCCCAGGGGACTTCTGTCCCCTGGGCATGGTCATTGGGCATAGTGGCATGTAGGGGGGCACAAATCAGGCCCCCCTATGCCACAAAAAAAAAAAAAATACTTACCTGGACTTACCTTAATGTCCCTGGGGTGGGTCCCTCCATCCTTGGGTGTCCTCCTGGGGTGGGCAAGGGTGGCAGGGGGTGTCCTTGGGGGCAGGGGAGGGCACCTCTGGGCTCATTCTGAGCCCACAGGTCCCTTAACGCCTGCCCTGACCCAGGCACTAAAATCCGGCGCTAATGCGTTTTTTTTTAGACCCACCCACTCCCGGGAGTATAAATACGACGCATATGCATCGGAGTCATTTTTTAAGACGGGAACGCCTACCTTGCATATCATTAACGCAAGGAAGGTGTTGACGCAAAAAAATGACGCTAACTCCATGAACTTTGGCGCTAGACGCGTCTAACGCCAAAGTATAAATATGGAGTTAGTTTTGCGTAGAAAAAAACGACGCAAATTCGGCGCAAACGGAGTATAAATATGCCCCTAAATATTAAGTGTGGTGGGCTATTTTGAGGATCAGACCTTTAGCAAGGCTTAGTACATCACAAACACCTTAGTTAGTGGTCTCTAATCAGTTTGCAACGTATTACTGACTGGCTGTTCTTTCATTAATCAGGCCGCTAGTATATAACAATAGCTACCAATGTGAGAATGCCATTGGCAGAGAAAACAGGATATTGAAGTTGAAGGCTTAGGGCCAGATTTAAGAAGCCCTTAGCGCCACTTTGTGCCACATTAGCATAATTATTTTGACGCTAATGTGACATTAGATTGGCAAAAACGCCTTACCTTATTTATAAAGTGGCACAATGCATGCATTACACCACTTTGAACACCCTTGCGCCACGTTATGCCTCTGCCAGGCATAATGTATGCAAGGGGAGCGTTCCGGAATTAGGAGGCCCAAAAAAATCATGCAGTGGAATCTATGAGATTCAACTGCACCATTTCTAGAATCATTTTTGATGCCTGACTAAGGCAGGTGTTAAACTGAGACTCCCATTGTTTTCAATGTGCCTCCTGTCACTTTGCAGGATTTGTGTCAATATTTTTGGCGCTAATTCTGGAAAGGGCCAAACTAGCATCACAAGTTATGATGCTAGTTCCCTAACATGCATCATGGTGTGCCGTATCATAAATACCGTGTACACCTCATGGCGTTAGGGGGGGCACAAGAAAAGTGGTGGATCATGACATGATGCGCCACTTTTCATAAATTTGCTCCTTATTGTTTTATATAGGCTTCCACAACTCCCCCGAATCAGTAACTTACTCTGCAGTGGTAAACACAGAAACTTTAAGATTCCACTGCCTCTCCCTCTAGGTAGATAACCAAGCTCAAGGCTTATTCTCATCAAGGGATCTCAGCTATTCAAGAAACGATGGAGAATGCAAAACAGTAAATAGTAATGCTTTGGTTCAGACAAAATGTAATATACAGAAGTAAAAATGTCTTAAAAGACAAAAATAAGTGGTAGTGTTTGTGTGTGGCTGCAAACAGTTGTAAAATAGAAATGAGTGCTCGAAAAGATGTGTCTATGGGGGTATTATATAAGAACTGAAACCATTACTAGTAGCACAATATTGGAGAGTTGCAAACTCCACACACAAAATTAACCTTCCATTGTAGTAAAATCTTGCCGGTACCATACAATAATGAGCGAATTCCCCCAGAATTGGGAATAACTGTGTGGATCCAGTTTTACGAAGAGTAATTGCGCACGGTTATCACTGTTCCCTTGGGATTAGCACTCACATTTACCACTTACTTTAAACAAATGTTAAACGTGATTTTGGGGGCCAGTGGCTTAGCAGGAGCAGAGGAATGGTTTTGAGAGGGAAGTAGAAAAAGGATAGCCTGGCTTACCCCTTCCCTTTGCCAAAAAAATGGTTGGTCTGTCGAAACCTCATGTTATTTTACGGGGTGGAATTTCTTGCCAGAAACAAAAAAAACTAGTCCAGTGGTCCTGCACAAAGGAAAACCGTATGCAGAAATTCTAGGTCAATTGTGCTCAGGTGCAACTTTACGCCACCTGGGATAATACTATGCCTGACTAGTAGCTATGGCCATAGAGAGGAAACACTTCTAAGCATGAGCGGATTAAACCAGAATATGGCCCTCATTATGACATTGGCAACAAGTCCCGCTTACCGCCATGCTGACTGACATGACACACACATAGCAATCCGTCACTATGCAGCCACACACTCAAGTCCGCCAGCCCAAAGGTCAGTGATAAACTGGTGGTGGCAAAACCCACACCGTTATGCCAACAGAACTACACCCACAACATTATGATCCACAAATCACCGTGGCGGACATTCAACTGCGGTAAACCATTGGCGGTACATACCTCCGCTCTCAAAATACACACACACATACAAAACAACACCACATTGGGCAATTCAAACTACAAACACCTGACACAAATACACACACCACACACCCACACCAATATAAAACACACACACACACTACCCACAACCCTTTACAACAACAAAAAAATTGACAACAGAGAGAGAGAGACACCAAGAGCACCCACAGAACCAGAGCCACAGAACGCCATCACCCATACACCATCCACACACCTTACAGCACACACCCCAACACATCACGCCACAGACCCTCACACACACCACTCACACTACACCCATAGCACCACAAAGACACCCCAGGAGTAGCTAAGGGTCATGGTGGAGGTGTAGTGAATCCTAGTTCGTTTTAATGGGATAACAGGAGTTAGCTTAGCCTCTGGCTTGCAGACTCGTGCCCACGCCACCTAGTGACTTTTAACCTACTTAGCTTGCTCTGTCTTAGCCCATTTAATTATTTAATTCTTCTAAGATGGCTGCCATGTTTATAGTTAGGCCACTTGTTATGAGTTACATTATCAGTGTCACCGCGCTAAGTCGTCAAGATCAAGCAACAAAGACAAACAAGCAGTAGGTGTTCACACTTAGGGATTTTCCCTCTCTATACTTTTGAGGGATTGTTTATATTAATTGCCGTCCCAAGCATGTCTGTTATCTATTGTTTGGGAACACACCTACGTTAGGGGTTCTTGTAGATCTGTATAAATACATCACACTTTAGACAGATAATCAGAGGGATTCCGACAAGAGGGCATCGCCACCATCGCTGATATCGATGCTGCACGTCGTCTTGACGCTGACCCAGTCTTCGTGTCCCTGCGGAGTCTGAGATAGAGACCTCATTCCAAGGTAATGGGGGTTGGGGGCTCCTCTCATGGACATGGCATTGGCAGATTAGGTTTAACAAACCCAGCTCTCCTTTAGGTAGGAGGTTAGGCCTTTGTCACCAGGCAGGTCGCTCCCCCCATCTGCCACGCAGCCCCCTGTGGGTTGAACCTCCGTTGCCGCTTTTGCCGCCTGACTACTCGCTCCCTTTTTTCTGTACCCCTGCGCTTGGCTTCTGTGCCACTTCGTTTTTTCATTCTGTGCACCTGTGTTTTGCTTTCTGTACCCCTGTGCTCTGTTGTCCCTCTCCCGCCATCTTTTCCCGCCGTTTTTTCCCCGGGTTTTCCCCTGGGTTTTTCTCCGGGTTTTTCCCTTGCTGCTGAGCCCCTGCTGCCCCGCCCCCTTCACTCCCATTGGCCGCCCGCTCCCACCTCCCAGCTGCTCCTCCCTCCCTCTGCCCTCATATGGAGGCCGTGAAGTGGGCGCGCCAAAGGCGCGCCTAAGGCAAGCCCGTCTGCGCCCGTCCGCGCCTGGACCGCACCCAGCAGCAGAACCCCTGGAACCCGCACCCCCGCAACACCAGACTGCACTACGACGCAAGCACCCTCCACGCACTCAACACCAGACGAGACCACCCCTGCTACCGGGCCACCCCGAAACGCACCCAGGGGCCTTTCACCTGCCGGAACTGCAGATTCACCAGCATCCAACCCTCCACACCACCAGCCAGAGAACCCAACCACCTCCGCTGCATCCTCCTCAACACCCGCTCCGCTCGCAAGCACGCCATCGAACTTTGGGACCTCCTAGACTCCTCCGCCCCGACGTCGCCTTCCTGACGGAGACCTGGCTGAACGCCACCTCAGCACCAGACATCGCCACAGCCATCCCACAGGGCTACAAGATCTCCCGTAGAGACCGCACCAACGGAGTGGGAGGAGGAATCGCCATCATCCACAAAGACTCCATCAAAATCTCAACGAACACCGATGACACCCTCACCACCGCCGAGCACATGCACTTCCAGATCCACACCGACCCCAACACCACCCTCAGAGGAACTCTCATCTACAGACCTCCCGGACCCCGCCCACAGTTCAGTGACACCATCGCCGACCTCATCAGCACCCACGCCCTCGCTTCCACGGACTACATCCTCCTCTGGACCTGAACTTCCACCTCGAGAACAACAACGACGCCAACTCCACCGCCCTGATTGACAACCTCGCCAACCTCGGACTCAAACAGCTCGTAACAACACCCACTCACGCCGCTGGACACACGCTCGACCCCATCTTCTCCGGAAGCCCCCACGTCTCCTTCAACCACACCACCGAACCACACTGGACCGACCACAGATGCGTCCACTTCACCTTCAGAAAACCCACCACACACCAACGCACCCAACAGCTACCACGCCGCTGCTGGGGCAAGGTCACCGAGGACCAACTGACTACCGCCCTCGCCCTGAGACCACCCACCGACCCAGACACCGCCGCGACCAACCTCACACAGTGGATCAACGACTGCGCCAACACCCTCGCCCCTCTCAAGACCTTTACAACCAACCACACCAACAAGAAAGCCGCCTGGTTCACCGAGGACCTCCGGATCTCCAAGCACACCTGTCGGAAGCTGGAGAAGAAATGGCTCCACGACCGAACACTAGACAACCACACAGCCCTCAAGAGCGCCACCCGCAGACATCACCAACTCATCAGGATCGCCAAGAAGACCGCCTTCAAGGACCTCGTAGACAACAACGCACACAACACCAAAGAGCTCTTCAGCATCGTGAAAGAACTCTCCAACCCCAGCTCCATCACCAACGACATCCCGCCATCTCAAGACCTGTGCGACTCCCTGGCCACCTTCTTCCACCGCAAGATCACCGACATCCACGACAGCTTCAACCCCGACCCCCCCGCACCCACCACCGAGTCCACCACCCCTGCGACTACCACTCGCACCAGTCGCCTGACCGTCTGGTCCAGCGTCAGCGACGAAGACACCATCAAAACCATGAACTCCATCCACTTCGGATCCCCATCGGACCCCTGCCCTCACCACGTCTTCAACAAAGCCAGCGCAGCCATCGCGGCCCACCTCCGGAAAACAATCAACTGTTCCTTCGAGACAGCAACCTTCCCAGAAAGCTGGAAGCACGCCGAGATCAACGCCCTTCTGAAGAAGCCCAAGGCGGACCCCAAGGACCTCAAGAACTTCTGGCCCATTTCCCTGCTCCCTTTCCCGGCAAAAGTGACCGAGAAGATTGTCAACAAACAGCTGACCCGCTACCTCGAAGTCAACAACATCCTGGACCCTTCCCAATCCGGTTTTCGCAGCAACCACAGCACTGAGACCGCCCCCATCGCCGCCACTGACGACATCCGGACCCTGATGGACAAAGGAGAAACAGCCGCCCTCATCCTCCTGGACCTATCTGCAGCCTTTGACACGGTCTGCCACCGCACCCTATCAGCACGCTTCCATGACGCCGGTATCCAAGAAACCACATCCCTCCTCTCCGGCAGAACCCTGAGCGTCCGCCTCCCACGCTTCCGCTCCGAAACCACCGAGATCATCTGCGGCGTCCCACAGGGATCCTCCCTCAGCCTGACACTGTTCAATATCTACATGGCCCCCCTCGCCCACGTCGCACGACAACACAACCTCAACATCATCTCCTACGCCGACGACACCCAGCTGATCATATCCCTCACCGAAGATCCCCACACTGCCAAAGGTAACCTCCACCGAGGAATGAAGGCCGTAGCCGACTGGATGAAGGACAGCAGACTGAAGCTGAACTCAGACAAGACGAAGTTCCTCATTCTCGGACCCACCCCATCAGCCTGGGACGACTCTTGGTGGCCCACGTCACTAGGCACAGCACCGGAAACCACGGACCACGCACGCAACCTGGGGGTCATCCTCAACTCCACTCTCTCCATGACCAGGCAAGCCAACGCCGTCTCCGTGTCCTGCTTCAACACCCTCCGTATGCTCCGCAGGATCTTCAAATGGATCCCCCTCGACACGAGAAAAACCGTTACCCAGGCCCTCATCACCAACAGACTCGACTACAGGAACGCCCTCTACTCAGGAATTACAAACAAGCTCCTGAGACGACTCCAACGCATCCAGAACGCCTCGGACCGACTCATCCTCGATGTCCCCCACCGCAGCCACATCACACTCCACCTGAGAGGCCTGCACTGGCTCCCCGTCAACAAAAGTATCACCTTCAAGCTCCTGATCCACGCACACAAAGCACTGCACAACACTGGACCCACCTATCTCAACAACCGACTCAGCTTCCACACCCCCACCCGAAGCCTCCGCTCAGCCAACCTCGCCCTCGCCACAGTCCCCTGCATCCGAAAAACCACTGCCAGCGGCAGATCCTTCTCCTACCTCGCCGCCAGGACCTGGAACACTCTCCCCACCATCCTACGACAGACCCAGGACCTGCTGGCCTTCAGAAGACTCCTCAAGACCTGGCTCTTCGACCAGTAGCACCCCCCCTCCCCAGCGCCTTGAGACCCTCGCGGGTATGTAGCGCGCTTTACAAATGCAGTGATTGATTGATTGATTGAGGCCTCTCACAGTAGGGTACTATGGCATATTACATCTTGTATGTCTTTTCTATGCATTGCAAGATGGTGGGTGTCTTTGTAATAATGACTCTGGTCTTCACAATTCTGTTTCTTGCATTATTCATTATCCTGATCATTGCAGCCCATGCAACTTATTGCAAATTGCAGTTATGTTAAATAAAAACTATTGAAACTTTACTGCATCTTTGTCATTACCTGTGTTTGTATGAGACATGATATATCTGGGAGAAAGGGGTATTCTTCGTTTAACCACAACACTCCCTGAGATGTCTTATTCTCGAGTCCATGCGTAAAGGCTGCCACAAATCACCTTTTACTATTGTGTTTCTGGTGAGGTGCTGCTAGTGAGCAGGTAAGGTTGGGACAACAGTTGCGACTTCTTGTAGGAAAGGCTTAGTCGCCTACAAGCAAAAGTACTGTCATCCTTTAACCAGCAGTCTTGCCCAGAGGAAGAGTCCAAACTATGACAGAGGAAATCATCTGGGTAGAGCCACAGCTATTCAGATCACAGGTGCAACAGACATCCATTGCTAGAAAGATAGAGCTATGGCGGAGAATTGTGGACAGGGTCAACGCCGTGGGACAGCATCCCAGAATAAGGGATGACATCAGGAAGAGGTGGAACGTCCTATGGGGAAAGGTGTGTTCCACAGCAGGAAGATACCAGATAGCTGTACAGAGGATTGGCGGTGGACCCCCATCTCCTCCCCCACAACTAACAACATGGGAGGAGCAAGTATTGGCAGTCATGCATCCTGAGGGCATGGCAGGAGTAGCAGGAGGACTGGACTCTGGTAAGTCAACTCTTTACTACTTTCACCCCCCCCACCTGCATGCCATCACATACCACCACCCCTACCCTCCCCCTCATCACTCCACCACCTCACATACACCCCACCATCACAACCCACCCATCCCAATGCCAAGCCCTGCACATAACACCGATGCACGGACCCCCATCACAGACCTGCATGGACACACATCACTAAAGCATGCACATTAGAGTGAATCACCTTGAGCACAAAATCACTACTCACACAAGGCAAAGCTGACAGGGCAATCACAACCATAGAGGGCAACACACCCATGCACAAGATGTCACTCGCAGAAACAATAACACTTCATTTACATCCCCACAGGTCCCCTACACAACGTCACCGGAGAGGAGGTGCCAGCAACATCCAGTCCCCCTACAGAAGAGGCCCACGGTGATGACATCAGCTCTGGACACCTGGATCTGGATGACCAACCTGGCCCATCAGGGATCTCCGGACAGTCGGTTACCCAGGCACAGTCCCATACAACCACAGAGCTTCCCCCCTCAGGAAACACCACCACAGTACCCACACAGTGGGCCCATACCTTTGTCCCCAGGACACGTCAATCAGCAATGTCTCCACAACTACAGGTACCCCAGGCCAACCCACAAACACAGGACGATTAGGGACCTGGGGTCAGTGGCAGTGGGCACACAGTTTAGGGAAGCTGGGAGGACTGCTGTGCGAAAGGGGGATGACAGGCCCAGGGAACCGACTCTCCAGGAGGCACTCATCAACATCCTGGGAGTATACCATCATTCCCAGGAGACGATGGGCCAGATACTGGACAAGTTGCATGAGACCCAGGGGCTGCAGGAGGGACAGTACCTGGGGATCAGAGAAGACCTAAAGGACATCCACACCACCCTGGTCACCATTGCAGGGGTGCTGGCAGACATGGCCTACACCATGAGGGAGGCAGTGGCACACCACCAGGCACCTGACACTAGCGGCAACGATGAACAGCCCTACACCTCCGCTACCGCTAGTGGACAGGAGGCCCCACCACAGGACCAACAGGCCGCCAGCACCCCTCCCACTGCAGAAGGAGAACCTCCATGCAAACAGTCCCTGCGATCCAGGCAGAAGCCGGAGAACATTGCCAAGACCCTCGCCAGGAAATAGGACTCTCCTGATTGTCACCGTTGTGTCTCACTCTGTCACCCTGTCCACCTTGAACTGCCACTGCTCCCCTTCCTATGCCCCTTTGGACAATGCACCTGTGATACAAATAGACTGGACTCCATCCTGGACTTCTCTCCACCATCAACCCAGCCCATTCCACTACCCCCTCTACTTCTTAGCACTTAAATAAACACCAGTGAAAAAAATACAAGTATGGAGTCTGCCAAATGATTGAACTATGTATTCGTTTAAAAAGCTTGAAACACTGCAATACAACTGTACAGGAATAAATACATAGGAATGACCTGTAGTCGGCTGCAGACAATACACCAGGTGCCAGAGTGGAGCACAGATATCTGCAAATAGAGATGCCAAAGGGTATAGTAAGTGCCATAGAAATGGGAGAATCTGCCTGCCATCTACAATGTCTGACACAAAACTGTCAATGTAAAGTGAAGTTACAGTGTCTTACCTGTGTGCCACTGGAAGTACTGTCATATTATTGCTGTTCTGTTGTCCTCATCCTCTGCGTCCTCATCTTCACTGTCCACAGGGTCCACTGCTGCCATACGCCCATCTCCAGCCTCATCCTCCTGCAGAAAAGGCACCTGACTTCTCAAGGCAAGGTTATGCATCATGCAGCAGGCCACGATTATCTGGCAGACCTTCTTGGGTGAGTAGTACAGGGATCCACCAGTTAGATGGAGGCAACGAAACCTGGCCTTCAGGAGGCCGAATGTCCTTTCTATTATTATTCTTGTTTGCCCATGTGCCTCATAGTAACGTTCCTATGCCCTTGTCCTGGGATTCCTCACAGGGGCCAGTAGCCATGAGAGGTTGGGGTACCCAGAGTCACCAGAGGGACAACTGTTAGATACACACTAACCCTTAGGGCCAACACCATACCCTTACACCAACATCCACTGGGAGGGAACCAGGGCTCACCTATTTGCCACACCTGGTGCCTCTGGAGTTGAGCCATCACATATGGGATGCTGCTATTCCTCAGGATAAAGGCATCATGCACAGACCCAGGATACTTTGCATTGACGTGGGAGATGTACTGGTCCGCCAGGCACACCATCTGCACATTCATCGAGTGAAAGCTCTTTTGATTTCTGTACACCAATTAATTTCTCCGGGGGGGGGACAAATGCAATATGTGTTCCATCGATTGCCCCAATGATGTTAGAGATATGTCCCATTACATAGAAGTCAGCTTTCACTGTGGCCAAATCCTCCACCTGGGGGAAAACGATGTAGCTGCGCATGTGTTTAATCAGGGCAGACAACACTCTGGTCAGCATTATTGAGAACATTGGCTGTGGCATTCCTGCTGCCAAGCCCACTGTCGCTTGGAAGAAGCCAGTTGCCAAGAAAAGGAGCACATATAGGATTTGCACAAGAGGGGGGATCCCGGTGGGGTGACGGATATCAGGTCAGGCTTCAATTGGGCACACATCTCTGTGATTGTGGCCCTGTCCAGTCTATAGGTGAGGATAATGTGCCTGTCCTCCATTGTTGCCAAGTCCACCAGGGATCTGTACGCTATGTCTCCATCTCCTATTCATCCGCAGCAGTTGTAATCTTGGGGGCAAAACGGTGGGCAGCTGTTCAGTATTCCACATTTCCAAACACTATACTGCATTGCATGTTGTGACTGCAACAGTATATTGTTGGAAAACCCCAAATCGTGCCTATGTGTACTGTGACGCAGTTAGGTGCCATGGCCTGCCCCTCCCCTGAAATGGCATCCACCTGTCCTGTGTGGATGGACATGTGGAAATGAGGTTATGCAGCTGACGTTGTGCGCCGTTGTGGGAGGCGTTCGAGTGCCGCTGTGGAACTCCTCATTGGGTGTCATTGAGCCCTATGGGTTACAGTGGCCAATGGTGATGTACGCTGGGGGGGGCGGTACGCACCGCCGCGGACGTGAATGCGATTTTCTATCTGTTCACTCACTTGCTACCTGACCTTCATCAGGAGAGAACCTACACTGCAAGTGCTGCTGTGTCCTGTGTCTGGAACCTACCATGGCTCGTGTCACTGGGGAGAGGGCCCCTGCCTTCACCGCTGCGGAGTTGGAGAGACTGGTGGATGGGGTCCTACCCCAGTACCGAATGCTGTATGGGCCTCCAGACCAACAGGTGATTACACTGTGAGCATGATGCATGGGGCATGAATGCATGGAGCTCTGGGTGTGAGGGCCACGTGTAGGGGGGTTGGTTGAAGGGTTCTAGGCAGCGTGATGCATGTATGGTGGGCAATGTCTGTGCGTAAAGGGATGGGAGGGCTATGGTGGGCCACAAGTGTAACAGGCCAGACAATCTGACTAATACCTTTTTCTATGTGTATTTTTCTGCAGGTCAGCGCCCATCAGAAAAAGGATATATGCCATGCCATCGCCAAGGACGTGCGGACCCTGGGGGTCTATGGCAGGTGGAGCACCCACTGTCGGAAATGGTGGGAGGACCTGAACCGTTGGGCAAGAAAGACGGCAGAGGTCCAGCTGGGGATGGCCTCCCAACGAGGAAGGGGTGCCCGTTGAACCCTAACACCCCTGATGTCCCGCATACTGGCGGTGGCCTATCCAGAGCTGGATGGGCACTTGAAGGCATCACAGCAGCCACAAGGGGGTGAGTACAGTTTCCCAATATACTACTTGCACGTGGTGGGGTGGTCTCTGGGTGGGTGATGTGGGCCTGTGGGTGCCCCTAGGCCAGGCTGGACATTGCATGGTAGGTCCCATGTTGGGCAGGGACTGATGAACACCACCTCCTACCAAGCTAGTAGGCATCCACTACTGGACAGGGGTCTGTGGGTGTCAGGTATGCTGCTATTGGCGTTAGGTACTCCTGTCCATGGCCTGGTGACTTCCATTGATACTGGTTGTGCATTGCCTAGTGCGTAGGGTTGTTCTCTGTGTGTGTGTTGTGTATGCCAACGGTGGTGTTGCTGGCCCCATTGACCATGTGTATCCTTTGTCTCTCCCCCCCTTTTTGTTTTGTTGCCCTGTCCTCATGTGCATTAGCATCATCTGGTGGAGGAGCAGAGGCACCGGCAACGGAGGGAGCTGCATCCCACAGGGCCCAGGAGGCCGAATCCACTGACGGTGAGGGCACCAGTGGGACGGAGGGCGAGGGGAGCACCACAACAGAGACAGGAGGGGACAGTTCTGACAGTGATACCTCCTCCGATGGAAGTCCCCTGGTGGTGGCGGACACCTCTGTGGCCACCCCAACTACAGATACAGCCACCACTCCTTGTACCAGCATTGCCCTCCCAGCAGCCCCTCAGTGTGTTTCCCGTGCCCGCTTACCCAGGAAGATGGGTGTTAGAAATGGGATCTTTGGTTGACAGTCAGGTTACCCCCTGTTCAAGCAAGGACCCTCACTCTAGTAAGTGTAAAAGAGAATCACCCTCAGCTAAGCCCTGCTTACCCCCTTGGTAGCTTGGCAGAGCAGTAGGCTTAACTTCAGAGTGCTAGGTGTAAAGTATTTGTACCAACACACACAGTAACTCAATGAAAACACTACAAAATGACACAACACCATTTGAGAAGAATAGGAAATATTTATCTAAACAAAACAAGACCAAAATGACAAAAATCCGACTTACACAAGTCAAGTTATGAATTTTTAAAGATTAAACTCAAAAATAGCGCTTAGAAACAAAAATGCTTCGATGAGATGTTAACACGGCGTCGTGACGGAGTCGTTCCCAACAAGCCGACACCAGCGGCGCCGGACACGGAGTCATGTAGACCCCCAAGTACAGTACCTTTGGTGAAGAGTGAAAACAAGCCGATACGCGAAGTCGGGGATCGCGGCGTCTGTGCGAAACGTTGAATCTGTGCTCTTCGAGCGGCATCTGTCACGACGTGGTGCGGCGACTTCCACGGAGTCGCGGACTTCAGCGGGGCTGCAGTGGCGTCAGGCCTGTGAAGAGCGTTGCGTTCCAGCGAAGGTCACGGCGTCGGGTGCAGGCGGCGTCACCGGATTCAGCAGCGGCATCGGTCCGGAGTCGTCTGAAGTCGATTTCCTTGGATTTCCACCAGCTTTTCTTTCAAGGGCCCAGGGACTGGATAGGGCACCACTTGTCAGAGCAGGAGTCTCTCCAGAGACCCCAGGTGCTGGCAGAGAGAAGTCTTTGCTGTCCCTGAGACTTCAAACAACAGGAGGCAAGCTCTAACTCAAGCCCTTGGAGATTTCTTCACAAGATGGAAGGCACACAAAGTCCAGTCTTTGCCCTCTTACTCTGGCAGAAGCAGCACTGCAGGAAAGCTCCACAAAGCACAGTCACAGGCAGGGTAGCACTTCTCCCTCAGCTGTCAGCTCTTCTCCAGGCAGAGGTTCCTCTTGGTTCCAGAAGAGTTTCTAAAGTCTGTAGATTTGGGTGCCCTTCTTATACCCATTTTAGTCTTTGAAGTCACCTTTCTTCATAGGGGACTCACACCTACTTGTGAAATCCTGCCTTGCCCAGGCAAGGCCTCAGACACACAGCAGGGGGTTGGAGCCGGCATTGTCAGAGGCAGGCACAGTCCTTTCAGATGAGAGTGACCACTCCACCCCTCCCTCCTAGCAGAGATGGCTAATCAGGAAATGCAGGTTACACCCCAGCCCCCTTTGTGTCACTGTCTAGTGCAAGGTGAAAAACAACCCAACTGTCAAACTGACCCAGACAGGGAATCCACAAACAAGGCAGAGTCACAGAATGGTTTAAGCAAGAAAATGCTCACTTTCTAAAAGTGGCATTTTCAAACGCACAATCTTAAAATCAACTTTACTAAAAGATGTATTGTTAAATTGTGAGTTCAGGGACCCCAAACTCCACATGTCCATCTACTCTCTAGGGGAATCTACACTTTAATCATATTTAAAGGTAGCCCCCATATTATCCTATGAGGGTGACAGGCCTTGCAACAGTGAAAAACGAAATTGGCAGTATTTCACTGTCAGGACATATAAACCACTTTACTATATGTCCTACCTTTTCCATACACTGCACCCTGCCCTTGGGGCTACCTAGGGCCTACCTTAGGGGTGCCTTACATGTAAGAAAAGGGAAGGTTTAGGCCTGGCAAGTGGGTACACTTGCCAAGTCGAATTTACAGTGTAAAAATACACACACAGACACTGCAGTTGCAGGTCTGAGACATGATTACAGAGCTACTTTTGTGGGTGGCACAACCAGTGCCGCAGGCCCACTAGTAGCATTTGATTTACAGGCCCTGGCACCTCTAGTGCACCTTACTAGGGACTTACTAGTAAATCAAATAGGCCAATCATGGATAAACCAATTACATACAATTTACACGGAGAGCATATGCACTTTAGCACTGGTTAGCAGTGGGAAAGTGCTCAGAGTTCAAAAGCCAACAGCGACAGGTCAGAAAAAAATAGGAGGCAGGAGGCAAAAAGATTCGGGATGACCCTGCATAAGCAAAAGTCCAACAGTGGGCATCTCATTCTCCCCAGGCACCTCAGGCCCTGCCCCAGTTAGCCCTGCTGCCCTGAGTAAGGAGGCTATTGACCTCCTGCAATCCATCTCTGTTGGGCGGTCAACCATAGTGAATGCCATCCAGGGGCTGGCAGGCCATTTGCAACCAAGGAATGCATTTCTGGAGGGCATTCGCTCTGGCATGGCGGCCCAAGAGAGATCAATCCAGGCTCTGGCCTCCTCCCTGATGGCAGCCATTGTCCCTGTTTCTAGCCTCCCCCCTCCAACTTCCTCTACCCAGTCCCATTCCCCGCAACCCCAACCTATCCCAAGCACACAGGCAGACCAGCATGCACACAAGACAACCCACAGGAGCAGCTCAGGCAAACACAGGCACCACACATCATCCCACAGGCACTCACACAAACACCATCCAGATGGAGACATACCAACATCCACTGCCTCCACTGTCTCCCCCTTCTCCTCGTCCTCCATCTCTCTCCCAGTAGCGTCTCCACTCACACCTGCATGCACTACATCCTCATCCATTACCACCATCACCAGCACACCTATCAGTACACACCCCTCACTGGCAGTCACCACCCCCACATCTATGCACACGTCCCCTGTGTCCTCTCCCACTGTGTCTGTGCCCCCTCATCCCAAAGTACACAAACGGAAGCACTCAGACACCCAACAGCCATCCACCTCACAACAGCAGGCACCACCAGCTGCCAAAGGGAAGGGCAAGGAGGCACCACCAGCTGCGAAAGGGAAGGACAAGGAGGCACCACCAGCTGCAAAAGGGAAGGGCAAGGAGGCACCACCAGCTGCAAAAGGGAAGGGCATGGGGCTTGCACCAGCAGGCAGGAAGGACAGGAGACCTGGTGCTGGGAGTGATTCTGAGCCCCCATCACCAACCATGGCGGTTCAACCGTCCGAGGCTGCAGGGGAAGGGCTGGAGCCTCCCCCCACCACTGCCTGCACTGCTACCAGCACCGCCAGCAGCACCACTGCCAGCAGCAGCAGCCCCAGTAGGCAGCCATCCGAGGCTGCAGGGGAAGGGCTGGAGCCTCCCCCCCACCACTGCCAGCTCTGACACCAGCCCCACCACTGCCACAACTGAGCAGCTGTCACCGCCGGCGGGCAGTGTGTAGTCCTGCCTCCATGGGCTGTAGTACGTCCTGGACCCTGCAAATCCTGTAGGTGTGACACCCAGGTGAGAGACTGTGACCTTGCACTCCCCCAAGATCTGCCTCACAAGGCACAAGACCCCCTCCAGAACCAGTGGAAGAAGCTATCCACTCACCCCATCCTAGCCAGGATGAAGCACACTGGGCACAAGGCCCCCTCCAGATCCAGTGGAAGAAGCCATCCACTCACACCATCCTTGCCAGGACGAAGCACACTGGGCACAAGGCCCCTTCCAGAACCAGTGGAAGAAGCCATCCACTAGAGAGACTGTGGCCTTGCACTCCCCAGGACCAAGCAGTGGGCAAACCACCCACTAGAGAGACTGTGGCCTTGCACTCCCCAAGACCAAGCTGTGGGCATGTAGCCCCCTCCAGGACCAATGGAGTTGTACCATCTTCTGGCTGAGGTACCCCCCCAATTCCCATCCCCCTGAGGTACCTGTGTATTTTCAACCTGATGCCCCTGCAGTGTTCTCTCCATGTTGTTGCAGGAGTGAGGTGGGGCCTTGGCCTATGTGATGTGGCCCTGTGGCCCACGGACACTGAGAACTGGGCAGTGTCCCTCTATTTGTAAATATGTATATACTTTTGGATTTTGAAGCACATATTTATACTATTTTATCTTATTACACTCACTTTAATCAATTCCTTTTGTCCTTGCTTTATTCCTGAGGGGTATGTGGTGAATATGTAATGTTGTTGCATGTGGTTGTGTATATGGTGTTGTGGATGGGGATGTTGCATGTTGTGTGTGTGTGTCACTCTCTTTTTCCTCCTCCTCCCCTGTGTGCTAGGCAGCAGTAGTCACCGTGGCCGTCTTCGCCAGCGTTGATGTTCGTAATGCAGGAAGAGGTATAGCAGCATGGGGAAGATGTGCAACTCGGGCTCCATGGCGTCGTGGTTGTTCGTTTAGTCTCCAGAGGTGAATCCTTTGCCTTCTGTGTTCTGTTTCTGCCGTGCTTTTGTTGTCGTTGGTACCACCCTGGAAAAGGTGGCACATAGGCCTGTCTTAATACAGTGGCCGGAACATTGTCTTCCGCCTAGCTGCTGGCGGTTACCGCTGTGGTGCTTGTTGCTACCGCCGTGGCTGTCAGTGTGTTAAAGTGGCTGTCTGTCTGGGCGGTTTCCGCCATGGTCATAATTCCTTTTTCTTTACCGCCGGCCTGTTGGCGGTATTACCGCCGCTTTATCACCGACCGCCAGGGTTGTAATGAGGGCCTATGTCTTTTGGTCAATTAAGGAGTAGACATTGAAAGCACAGATTGACTTCAACTAGAAGATAGAATATAGTATTCAGTGTCTCTTATCTGATTCTCTTAACATCAGAAAAATATATTTGGGGATTGAGCTGAACAACCTTTACTGATAACTAATGGAAGGAAGGTAAGCCTAATTAGAAAACATTAAAGGCGGAATATAACATTTGCAGTTTAGCTTTGTGAATTAGGTGTATTTGTTTGGTACTGATTCCAAGTTGTCTAAAATAGGTTGCAATATTTATCATATCCTTTAAATACCACTATCCTGGGATGAGGTATTTACCAGGTGTTAAGCAACTCCTATTCCAAGTTTTCCTCTTGAAAAGGAGGCATAACAGAATCAGACTCTTGCTTAGCACATTATAATATGCATTTTTTGTCTTTTGTTGTCGTTTTTGTGCCTTTTTCCCCTCTAAATTTTGGCGGGTGTGATCTGGCACCATCTATCAGGGTCAAACTGAAACAGTCTGATAATTTTCACACAACTCATAATTTGAATTCATGTGCAAACTCCTATTTGCAAATTTCTGTTTACACAAAAACCGAATTTTAGCCCTCAACATCTAATCAGGGCCTTTAGATGAGAAAAATCAGACTTATTGCTGATGTAATTCGCAGTAGTTTTTGTAACTTACATTGTTTAATGTAACAGTGGTATTTTTTTTTGTTTAGTATCTAGTGTTGTGTATATTACTACAACGATTTTTGTATTGCTCTACATACCTATATTTGATGTTTAACAACATATTTGTAAAAGAACAGAAACGTTTTTAATAGATGCTTTTTAGCAAATAATGTAGTGCTAGTTTCACTACAATGTACCAAATAAGACCCTCCTTCCAATCTATGAGGCAAATGTGCTAACCCATGGATTAGGTCAACATTTCCATTAAATTCACTTGTCTTAAATACAAGTTTGCAGGTGATAAATTCCTGCATGTGATGTTATCACAAGCAGCCTAACGGAAACAGGTGGATATACTCAAAAAATTCTCATCCAGCTAAAAGCAGGTGGTAAAAACCTTCAGTGAAAGATTAACCCCCTTCAAATATCATTTTGCAAACTTAAAATCACTCAAAAGCATACGAACATTCTCAAGTAAAATAGAGCACTACAATTCAAAAAAAGGTATTCAAAATATGCATTTGGCACAGATCCACTAATTTGCAAAAGTGTATTATTTATCTCAGTTAGGACTTCAGTTAGGATCAACTGAACAAAGCCTACCCATAAGTGGATTTACCTAACCATGCAGTCCTTACAAACACTTATGTTCACCTACAAGCCCCAACAAGGATACGGATCTTGTAGAGTGGTATGTTGCATTGCTCTAGGTCCCAGTGATGATCAAGTGCTGGTAGACGAGGAGGATCAGGCTGAACCACACCATAGGGGAATCTCAATTTGTAGATGGAGGAAAAGACATATGAGTTACAGCACAGGGTTCAATCCATTTAACATGTGTACGTGGCACACACTAAGAACTTACCACCTCAATATGGATAACCTGCTTACATCCTGTCTGCCACTGTGTATGCCCTATGTCCAAATGCTTTGCCACAGACTGCCTTATACTCTCATTAAATTACATGCAGTGCCGCCTTGTTCAGCAACCTGTTCTTTCCAGTGTGCAATGGTATTGGTGGCCAGGCCCACTCAGCCCACATTTTCAAAGTTACTGACGTAGGTCATAAATGTTTCCCTCAGTTTAGTTTCAAAGCATGTCATATTTTCCACAGACACTCAGACAGGAAATACAGTGAAGACCATGCTTGATCCAGATTCCCTAATGTGCTAAGTAAGGGCCACTGATTGCTTCTATATACCACTAGTTGATCCCAGACACATGGAGCAGTTTTACCACAACTGTAAGATGCAGTACACTATCAATGTACAAATGGAAGGTAACACAGATCTCTGCTCTACACATGGTTATGCTATAGTTCTTGGTTTTACCAATGGCTCCATGATCTTGGGGAGCAGCTGCAATTCATATTTATTTATAGATTTTTATATAGCACCCAGAGGTGTTTGAGTGCATTATAATAAAAAAGGTTTCATTACAAGAGATCCAACGTTACAATCAGTTGCTAGGTACAATCATTACAAAAGACACAAAGTAGTGGGTCAAATTATAGGGATATGTGCTTGTTTCGGTTGTTATAAAGGCACATATAATGTGCAGACTATAAGAGGAGGTAGGTGGTGTCGTTGGTAGCAGGAAGGTTAGGTAAGGTGAGAAAGAAGTATTGTAGTTAGTCTCAGTCATGGCAAGGGTACATTACATTATTGGGTGGGGGGTGGTAGGGAAAATAAGCAACATGGATGGGGATATGGGTAACTGAAATCACAAGCACTCAAATGGAGCACTTGTACCCACAAAAATGAGTTCCAAAATAGGAGCAATAGAATAGCGAAAGTACTTGTTCCATGCTCCAGTGAATGTTCAAACACAAGAAGGGGACATGACACATGCATGTGTGACAAACGAGAATTAAGCAAAGTACAGAAAATTGAAGCTAACCAATGGTAAGCTATGGGCAGGCTGTAAACCCACTGTCTGTAAACAAAATGTCTCATAGAGACAGTTCTGTTTAGAGGAAACCTAAAATATCCCTTGGGCTGGCCCCCCTTCCCAAAGGGGTTGGGATATGGATGAACTGAGGTCCCTGTTGGAGGCCATCCCCTGAGAGCAGAGCCTGTACTGGTAAAGGACGGAAGCCGAAGAATGCATTGAATGTACTTGGTTTTACCAGCTGCACTCTTGGTCTGGCACAGTCATAAATTGAGCTTGTGTTCTTTGGCCTTTGGGTTGTATTTACCCCCGTGATGCATGCCAGTATGGGACTCATCGCTCCTGGGATTCAGCTAAGGAATGAATAATGCCCTTGTATCTTCATTGCTTGGGTGAGTGGTGGGGGAGATTGAAAATAGCCAGGCTCTGTAAGAGCACAATGGCTGTTGGAGCGTACGAAGGACTTGTGGGAGAATGCTGGAGGGGTCATAATCAAGCAAGTCCTTGGGTCACAGAATTCAGCAAGAATCAGGCAGAGGATATGAACAGACTTGACTGGTCCTATCAGCCTTTTTCACTGATCCTCTTGCCATGGTGAATGTGCAGATCCAATTATAGAAGTAGGGATTCTCTCCAGGAGTAGATGGTCCCAGGAAGTATGTGGTGGGGTGCATCAAGCACATTCACGTAGGGTATGGGGTAGGGGAGTTGGGAGAGGTTGGGCCCTCCCTGCTTCTCTTTTCCCCTTCCCAACAGCTCCCAAAGTGGGATGGAGGGGCTTCTGAGGGGAGTGCAGGTGGTGTGTGCTCTTGTCCGATCACAAAAGTGCCATGGGTTTTAATGTGAGCAGGGAAAACGCTATCCCCACCCCTCCCTTAAATTCCATGGCTTTGGTAGTACAACCATCCATTATAAGTGTAAATGGGGCCAGTTAGAGGATTGATAGGAGATCCCTGCTGCCGGATGGGGCTCTAGATAGGTGGCCTCCATTAGGGGATGGAGGTCTAGGGTGCTCTTCCCAATGCTCCCTCAGAATCCTGGAGGGTCATCCAACCACCTGTAGGTCAAGTAGAGGTAACACTCAAGGTTCCTTGCAGTGGGCCTGAACGGTTGGTTAGAGCACCTGTCTTGCTATGGCTTCCATCCTGCGAGGCCACAGGGACAAGCACCTGGCAGACTAGACACCTTTTTGGTGGGTACAGGTATCCAATGCAGAGAGGGATGGCGACTTCCTGATTTGGAAGCACTGGAGTCTTTTGAGTCAGCAGTGGTCTGCATATCTCATGGCTGAATCCTGCACATAAATAATCCTTGAACAACACTTAGTGCACTTGAGGACTATGCCTGTATGTTGCTACTGGCCTATTTTCCTTGCTGCATTATGGACCCCGACACCCATGCTACACCACTGGGGTAGAAAATGCAATTCGTGCATGGGGATTTTGTATGTGGTTTTGCCACATGCAATATGGTTCCAAGTGAAAATTATTGCATGCAGTAAAAAAGCATGCAATACTTTTGCATGCACAAATACCAACAGAGCATTATGATTTTTTGTGTAAAAGCATTGTATTTCAGATGATTTTGTCTGTGGTTTTATTACAAGACTTGGAAAGGGAGAATAAGTAGAACCACCCAGTCGCAGCTCGCGGCAAGCAGAAGGGATGGATGGAATGGGGGGAGGAATAAAAATTAAATTAAAAATAGTTTAAAAAAACACTTATCTCCATCGTTGCCGCCGCACCGCTCCATCCGATCCCCTGCTGCAGACACAGGCTCCCAGCATGCCCTGTGGCCAATTCTGATGCTGCTCAAAGCAGCGTCAGGATTGGTTGGGAGCGCCCAGCCAGGGTGCTCCCAGGCAGGCTGGGATCCTGTGCATGCTCTCTCCAGCCCGGCAACTGTGTTGCTGAGCTGGAGAGAGCCTACTGCGCATGTGTGTTTGGCCGACCTGAGACGGCTGGCCAAACAAACATGCGCTCTGAGGGGGAGTACTGAGGGGAAGTGCAAAGCAGACAGTGCACATTCCGAGGGTGCTGGGCAGGGGGCCCCTGCACTGCTCATGTCATGAGCATGAGTAGTGAAGGGCCCCCTTGTGGCCCCTGGCACTGGCTTTCCACCAGCCTTTTCATGGCGGGGTCCCCGCCATGAAATGGCTGGCAGAAAGTAGGGTTGTATAAAGCCAGGCGGGGCTGAGTTCAACACCGCCCCGTCTGGTTACATCCCCTACCGCCTTCACCACATCGCAAACCATGTTTCTTGTGGGGACAGCGGTCTTTAGGCGGGTCCGCTCACCAAGCTATTAATTTGGCAGTCGGACCGCCTGGAGTTAGGTGGTCTGACTGCCTCGTAATGAGGCCATTTGTCTACAGCAGCCATGTATGTGGGTATTTATACAATACTTCGCCCAGTTACAAAAAAACTTCCCTTCCCCTGCTTCCCCCATGCCCTTTGGCACCCCTACCCCAATCAGCAGCCCAACATGCATCTGCCTCATTCTCAGAGCAGGTGGTTAATGTATGTGGAAAAGCCATGTGGAATGGCAACTGTCATGTGGTTTTATAGCCGGAAAATCAGATCAACACAGTAATTCCCCATTCCATTGAGTTTTACTCATAATTGCATGATATTGGTGTGATTTTACTGCACAGTAACGGTAAATTACCATGAGAATTTACTGTGTGGTAAAATCGACCCTGTACCGGCCAACTCGTAATTTGGACCATTGTTTAATAGCTTCAAAAAACTTCGGAAGGAACGTAGACTGGGGGGCATATTTATACTCCGTCTGCGCCGATTGTGCGTCTAAAATTTTGACGTACAATCAGCGCAAAAGTTGCCCCGTATTTAAACTTTGACGCCCGAGCCCGCGGACGTCAAAATTCCGCTGTGTGCGTCATTTTTTGGATGCGGCAACCTGCCTTGCGTTAATTATATGCAAGGTAGGCGTTCCCGTCCAAAAAATGGCTTAAAGGGCCATGCGTCGTATTTATGCTTTCGGGCAAAAATGACGCACGGCCGGGAGGCGGAGCCAGAAAATGACACACAGCCCGATTTGAGTAAAAAATTAACGCCTGGGTCAGGGCAGGCATTAAAATGGGGCAAACACACCTGTATTTAATCAGAACACACAGAACAAACAGCAGAGCAGCAGAGCAGCAACAGGGAGCCATGGAGGTGATACTAATCCAGCGTGCACGCAGAAGCAGAGCCCAGCAGCAACAACAGCAGCTACAACACCACCAGCAGGGACCCCAAAGGCAGCGCAGAAGGCAGGAGAGGATATTCCGCCCAAGAACAACCCTTCAGGGCCTCAGGGAACACAACATCATACAGAGGTACCGGTTTAACTGGCAGGCCATTCAGCAGCTGCTGCGCAACATTGAACAGCAGTTGGCCCCACTTTGGTGACACCCCGCACCATCCCAACAGAAACAAAGCTGCTTGCCGTACTTCATATGCTGGCAAGTGGCTCTTTCCAAACAACTGGTGCCCTGGTTGGCGGAATATCACAACCATCATTCTCCGCCTTTTTGCCCAAAGTACTGGATGCCATCATTCGACTGACACCCCGCCACATCGGCTTCCCTAACACACTGCAGAAGCAGGAGGAAACAAAACCGGGGTTCTACCTCATCAGTGGCTTCCCACACGTCCTTGGTGCAATCGACTGCACACATGTACACCTTGTGCCACCTGCTGCAACTGATCACCTCTACCGCAACAGGAAGCACACACAATCCATCAACGTGCAGGCCATAGTCGATCACCAGGGATTGATCACCAACATCGTGGCTAAATATCCTGGGAGTGTACATGACTCTTACATCTTCCGTCACTGCACCATCAATGAACACTTCCAGGATGGACGGTATGGCAATGGACTACTTGTTGGTAAGTACCAAAATCTACTTATATACACACTGCATAGCAACCCTCTAGGACACACAACACATACACCACAACAGCAACATGTCAACAGGAACACACTGAGGTCGTGACATCACTAGCCATGTTTCTTAAGTCACCATTGAACCTGTCACACATCGGAAATTACTGTACAGCCTAATGTTAAGACGTCAATGAGTGTGGTTGCCTAAATGTCACCTTGCAAATTGTAAGTGTCCCAATGACCTTTACATTAATACATTGCATAAGTTTCAAGGTATGGGATGTCCAGGGTACTTTGATATGAACGTGTTAACAACACTTTCAATTTTAACTGTGCATGGAACTATCATCTCACCCCCAGTGAAGACACACGGACACCTGTATCACAAGTCACAATGCTAGGGAGGGCACACTGTACTGCAAATCCCAAAACATACTGCTGACAAACGGTTAGCAGACAAACACTCGTTCAGCCAAGGAAACAACCCAATGCAGATGGTACATCCTACAAGCATAGGATGCCACATTAGTACACAAAAGAGTCACAGACAACACAAGACAACTACTGCCATGAAAGGTCTTTTAAATAGTGCCAGCTACATCAACATGATCCCATTCATTTTCTCTTGCAGCTGATCAGGGGTATGGCATCCAGCCATGGATTATGACACCATTTGGCAACCCAAGTACTGCTGCAGAGCGTGCATACAACGACGCCCATAGGAGGACACGCAGCATTGTCGAGCGGACCTTCGGCATCCTCAAGTCAAGGTTCCGCTGCCTCAACATCACTGGTGGTAGCCTCCTATATTCCCCTGAGATGGTCTGTAGGATCATCCTCACATGTGCAATATTGCACAACATTTGTATCAAAAGAAACATTCCCCTCCTGGAACCAGAGCCACACATGCCTGAAGAGGAGGAAGAGGAGGATGCTGGCCTGCAACAGGAGGGGGAACTACAGAACACAGCTGCTGCTATACGCAGGCGGCAACAGATTGTAAATAATTTATTCTGAATATGATCACATTCACCACTTTAGTTGACGAATTTAAATAAACACTTATTCTAATCACCATATCATGGTCTGGCTATTCCTTTTTGCACACCTTCATCTCTACTTATCAGAATAAGAGTGTTGCCTCATGGAGCATTGCTGAGATACTGAGTAGGACACCGAACATCCCAGAGCTAATGTGATGCCTAACAAACAATGGTCACATACACAAACACTCTTAATGACATATATCATGTACATATCTCCTTTGAAGGCCAATAGCAGAGGACCACAACTATTTCACACATACATGTTGAAAGCAAGGTCCAACGCAGCATATGGCACACAACTAAGACACCATCACTCAATAAGGGGAAAACAAGCCTCATACATGAGGCAGTCAATGTGCTTTGGCATCACTAACAGGAATGCCTGACCAGACCCTTGACAGCAGTTAGTCCAACTGCATCCAATATTTGCAAGGACTATCTGTGACTAGAGTTCCATAGAAGCAGAACATAGACAGCACAAGTGCCACACATATGACATGCATTGCGCACATGACATTCCATGTACATGTCAGCCCATTTCCTAACTCATTACACACCCATGCACCTGGTCACAACCAACCTGTCGGAAGAGGTCCCTGGAATACTAAGATGTGTACCCTGATAATACCTCCTCTACACACACAGACCAACATTAGCAAACCAGTGTGCTACAACCTTTCCTATGGCATGCCATTGTCATAGAACATCTGACTGCAAGGACGTCGGGTCAATTTATACACTGTCTTCTAGTTTCAAAACCCTGTTAGCACATGTAGATTGCTTCCCCTTGTGAAAATGTCTGTTGGCCCTTAGAATGCAAGTCTCACTTACAGGACTGGCGAGACACAGATGCAGCCCACACCTGTGATCACCTACATGCACACCACCCATTTCAAAAAGCACTGCCCCTGATGATGCCTGGAACAGCATAGGAGTTGCCATTATGTCAAATACACCGTCAACCATTGATACTAATTAAGCCGTGTAACACAGCCACTGGGTTCATTTGACACCTTCAAAAACACAGGACGTACACAGTTTGACATGTCAACTGTCTACTTTGTCCTCAATACAGTCTCAGTCAGACCACTGATTACGTAACTTGTCAAGTAACTGGATCCTGAATCACCTTGCATTCTGTCAGCCTGACTGGTAACTGTCTGTGCGTCACACTAAAGTATCCCTGTGTCTACATATGTACCACACTTGCTTTAGCAAACCTCCCATTCATCAGGGGGCATTGGGCATGGGCTTCTTCCATGCATACCCAAATACATTGTATAGCATCATCTGCCTTTTAACTGTACCATTTGAGTTACATCCTCTTGGAAAAGCAAAATTCATGGCCCATCCCTTGTCTGGGTTGCATTTATGCATGAATGACAAAGTGTGACAGTGTCCCAGGGTCGTAGGCAGGGATTGGGTACGGGGCTTTCAGCACAACCAGCAACCTCTGATAATGTCCATGAATAATACACAAATGTCAGGACCATGACAGTTCACACACAGCATCACAGTGCGCACACCATAGTGATGGGCCATGTGTGGTGAATAGCTGTGAGAATAATCAGCACAGAGGCTATGATGTTCCCAGATGCAGTGGGAAGTGCAGAGGCCAACCTGTGTACAAATGTTGTAATGACACCTGCCGGAACATGACACCTGAGACATTATCTCACTCAGCACACCAAGGTTGCCCTGTTGACTGTCTCATTACACGTCTTTAGTGACAGGGTGGGACCATCCACATGTTGGTTCACATGTCCACCTCTACTTTACTCACATTGATCAACCAAGGATACTCAGTAGTTACAGGAATAGCTGCCACTGACTCATGATGAGTCCTCGACCGAACTGTGACAAATTACACCCCAAACAATCTGCAGGATCATCATTGGACCACACACATGAACAAGACACCCATGTGCAATTGATCACTGGAAATATGTGGACACGTGCTGTCTTGTATGCTGGTCCACCACAGCCACTTGATAGTTGGGGCTCACTTCTATGGCCTCAACTGTGGTGTCATCGTACATATGAGATTCACCCTTGTCTGTCTGTGCAAACAACATGGTACCCACTTCCTCAATGCATGTGTATGACTCACTGTGGGATTCACCAACTAGTGCCTAGGAAGCTCTTACCAATACTCTAGGACATAGGATGTAGAAAATGTGGACCATTGACATGAACAAGCGTCTGCCATCCATCTGGTGCACGCTATGTCACAGGTGGTGTCTACGTGACCCTAAAACTTGGAAGTACACTTTATGGGTGTTGTTACATGTATGATTAACACATGCCCTTGCTCATTTTCAATTTGACTTGCATCTAAGGATTGGACACATGGACGTCACATTCATACAACCATATGTACAATTATGCTTCATGTGATACACACACACTTGGTCAACCAACACATTAGTTGTCAAAGAACACACTTTGAGCCAAAGGCATTTAGGTATTGTACATATGTGCGTCACATTGCTATCCTCTCCTTATGCCAAACATGCACAATTTGTGCAACACATATATGTAGGCCACACTTATGACCATCTATTGCGTCAGCCAACTGTAAAAATACTGTGAAGGGTGTAGTGGATGATGTTCCGCTGCAGTATGATGTCACACATGTGAACATACACCATCAACACCATACTGTCTTCAATTAGCCAATCTCTGATGTGTTCAAAATGTAAAATAACCAAAAAACAAGTAAAAATGCCCCAAACCAGTTAATGCACTGTAATTTTGACGTCCCTAGCGGTGTGCGTCATTTTTTTGTTTACTAAAACTGGATTTGCGTCATTATTTTTTGACGCACAGGAGTGAAATTTAGCCCGCATCCAGATATTTGTACAGTCCATGTATCATTATGTGGATGTGGGTTAATATTCATGTCTGTGCGTCAAAAAAAATGACACAAATACAGTTTTGGTAAACAAAAAATTACGCATAACGCGAAAAAGGGGGACTTTTCATACAGGAAGTGATGTAATAGGATATCCTGTTTACAGATCATGTACAGTGGGTGTACTTTCACTTTGCAGTCTATGATCCTTCTAGACTGTGTGGCTGTGTAGAGAGTGTTGTCCTGAGATTTTGTGCTGTTTTTGTCCTGTGTGCTATCTGTAAAGTCCTTTTGTGAAATAAATATTGTTTGTGTATACTGTAGTACTGTGTTTTGTCTACATTTGTCCATTTATCTTGTGTTTTTCTTGTTTGTGGGAGTCTGTTGTGGGTAGTGTTAGTTTGGGGATAGTTGGGCTCTTTTAGTTTTTAGGTTGACTTTTTTTCTGTCTTTGTACCCCTACTTTCACCCTTTTCCCCTTTCTATTTATTTTACCCCTGTTCCTTATCGTCACTTATAAGTATGTCTGGTAGGTCACGTCTTGGCAGTATGGGGGAAGAGGAGTTAGGGGCTTCATCTGGCTGGTGACGCATTTCTTGCCGCTCATGATCCAGGCAGGGTGATACAGGGGTATCCGACAGAGGCGCGCAGAATCCGGTGGGGAAAGGTGCTGCATCACCTGCAGGGTGTGTATGCCAGCCAGAGGAGTGACCAGCAGCTGAAGCACCGGTGGGCTGACCTCATCACCAGGGAGCAGGATCTCTTGGACCACCTGGGAATCATGATTGGTGGCACTGTTGGTGAGTACGACTTATGTTAATGTGCACGATTAAATGTTCTGTAGTGACATCAGGGGATTAGTGCAATGTCTGCCAGCTAACTTGCTGACTGCGTGTAATGCTGGGGAAATATAAGGGGATCATTGATGCACCATGGCAAGGATCACAATTGCTAGCTGTCAGTTAGCACGTGCTCAGCAAACGTACAGGTTACTTTTCCATGAAGGAAATTGGTGCTGCCTTTTTGTCAGAACAGCTAACAAAATAGAAGCCACTCATGTCTATATAGGGTACTATTGACAGAGAAGTACAGATGTACCAACATTTAGGCCAACTATGTTGACGCAATTGCTAGACTGACTTTAGAATCACTACATGATGCAGAAAATGAGTGCTGCCTTCACGTAAATTGATAATAGCAAAGTGGCTCAGACATGTGTCTCATGTGAGTCCGGTGAGTATGGAAGGAAAGCGTTCACAGAAGTACTATGAATGTGTGGGATTATTGTGTTCCTTGATCTTTTTGGATACATGTCAGTTCTTGACATTGGCTATACTGTAACAACAGGATGGCTTACAAAAGTCCCTGCCCCTCCCTCTGTACATTGGGCCTATGTGCAATAAATGTGTCATGGCCACAAGGCATGTTTGACTGGTAATGCAGTCCTCAAGTAACCAGGCTTTGGATGTCTCTCTTGGATGCACATGATGAGACGATTACACTCCATATTTCTTAGTGCTCACCAATTATGGGGCATGTTTGCAACCACATGATAGTTAGGACCAATGTATGTGTGCAGATATGTGTGTAACTGTCACAGGAGACCCATGCTATGTACAAGTTGGCCGTGATATATCAGATCCAGTACCATCATGTCTGAATGGCTGCCATTTCATCATTAAGCCTACACATTGTAAATGATTATGAAATTGTTGCACTGTGCACAGATTTTGAGCACATTTCTTCCTTCCATACCTTACAGGTGGACTGGCACCCTACACTGTGGGAGAGGTGGCGACATTTGAGGACCCTGACCACTCCAGTAAGTGTTGATATGTCTGTTATGTGTTGTGTTTGCTGGTTATGGACTCGTGTGAGTTGGACGCATAGCAAGGTGTGATGCGTTGGGTAAGCTTTTCACTTGTTCCATGAGTGGGAATGCAGTTCTCACATGTTTTGAGTTTACCAATGTGTATCCAGTGGTATCATGTAGGGATTGTAGGACATCCCTGTAGGCCCCACTGTGAGTACAGGGGATAGTCATGTGTATGACACTTGTATCACCAAGAGTCGCAATGGAAGTCCGCCCCAATTTAGTCAGCCTGTCAGACCCACATTCTCTAAGATTGGTACAGCAAATAGCTTTCCAATAGACATCTGCTTCCCTATTTACCTATGTAATTTTGAAACAATAGGTAGAACCTCCTAGCAGCATGTACTTCCACATGTAGTGCATCAAGTCTGTGGAACCTGAGTGCAATGGCCTAGGTGTGCATGCAATTCATGATCATGGGTGTTCTAGCAACTCTGTGTCTGATGTAAGTCAGGCCTCACTGGAAGTATATGCTGTGTACTAAGTTCTGCATTTCCTGACGTGTCTGACCCTATGAGTGCTCTAGGGTTTGCTGACTCCTAATTGTAGATAGACCTTACCTGTGGTGTGTCTGTAGAGACAAACATGTGTGGAGTTTCCTATACACTCCTCGGTGTACATGTGGTTGGCAAATTATAGTTGTGTATCCACCGCCCCCCCTCAAACACGGCCATGGGTTTGTGAATGGGGTACCTAGTACTGATGCTACCAGGATGTTACACATACATGTGAATAAGTGACGGTTTGGTTGCATACTAGTATACACACTCAGGTTTGGCACTTGGTACTATACTGACAAGTCCAGTTACAACTTGCAGACCATGTGGCTTTAGTTTTGCTTTCCGTATACTGACATTTGTAGCCCAGCTCTTGGCGGAGGATATGCAGCATGATTCTTAGATGATAACTGTCAGAACTCAGATTGCAAGTCAAAGCCAGTTATTACCCATCTTGTAGGTTATGGATGTGCTTTGTGTGATGTGACCTTTGTAGTCTGGCCTGCCATATACTTCCTCAGGGACATTCAATGCTCTGTATTGTGATATGAGCTGTTACAAGTACAGTAGATATAATGTATGATTAACTTGCTGTGCCGTTTCACACAATGCAGTTACTAATGTAACGTATCTGCATTTGTCTTCACAGTTGCTAACATGACTCCAGACCAGGTCCGTGAATTTCAGCGCCGGGCCATGCGATACCAGCACATCCTGCTGGTGGAGTCGGGGTTCCGGAGGATGGCCCGGCGATATCGCCATGAACGGGCCTTCGGGGCATGGCGAGCCTTCCCACAGGGTGGGCCTACTTTGCCCACCACAGCCACCACAAGCACAACCACCAATCAGAGCCAGGTGGCCCCACCCACAGCTGCCACTGTTGATCCAACATCTGCAGGACTTCCTGGCCCCAGCATTGCCACTGGTGCAGGACAGCCCACACAGACCTCCTCCACCGGTACCCAGACTGCCACTGCTCCATCTGTTGACCCTGCAGCCTTCAACAGAATGGAACATGAGATGGACAAATTGCTGCGCAAGTTGAGCCAACTGAGCCGGGACGTGCGGCACATTAACCTCTTGGGTGCCTTGGACGAGATGATCTCATCCAAGGCTACAGTTCCCCTGTGCCTTGGACGAGATCATCTCGTCCATGGCACAGGGGAACTTGGGGGCACGCTAGCGCGCCCCCCGTGCACCCCCCTTCCCCCCCCAAGTCGGGGATGGAAGGGTAAGACCTTCCCCTTCCACCCCCGACCCCCCCCCACCCCCCCCCTGTGACGTCAGCGCGCGCGCGCGCGCGCGCTGATGTGTCACAGGGGCCTCCCTCGTCGCGCTGGAAGCTCTGCTTCCAGCGTGATTGAAAAAGAAATGCAAAAGCATTTCTTTTTCAATCACTTGGGAGGCCCGGAGGGGCTTCAAAGGGAAGGAAAAGTATTTCCTTCCCTTTGAAGTCCCTCCGAGGGTTTCAAAAGCCGGATTGCTTGCAATCCGGCTTTTGAAACCCCACTAGACACCAGGGATTTTTTTTTTTTCTTTGAAATTGACAAAAGGGAGCGACCCCTTGGGCAAGGGTCGCTCCCAGGGGGGGCATTTTTTTGAAAAAGCCTTTTCTGCCCCCCCTGGGGGCAGAAACCTCTAGGCACCAGGGACCATTTTTTTTTTTTTTTTTGTTTCATTTTTTTTTATTGAGGTGGGGAGCGACCCCTTAGGCAAGGGTCGCTCCCCTTGGGGGAAAATTATATTTTGGTCATTTCTGCCCCCCTTGGGGGCAGATTGGCCTATTTTGATGAGGCCAATCTGCCCCCAAGGGGGGTAGAAACCACTAGACACCAGGGATTTTTTTTTATTTTTATTGTTATTGACAAAAGGGAGCGACCCCTTGGGCAAGGGTCGCTCCCAGGGGGGGGCATATTTTCGGGAAGGCCTTTTCTGCCCCCCCTGGGGGCAGATCGGCCTACTATTAGGCCGATCTGCCCCCAGGGGGGGCAGAAACCTCTAGGCACCAGAGACCATTTTTTTTTTTTTTGTTTCATTTTTTTTTTTTTTTTTGGTGGGGAGCGACCCCTTAGGCAAGGGTCGCTCCCCTTGGGGGAAAATTATATTTTGGCCATTTCTGCCCCCCTTGGGGGCAGATTGGCCTATTTTGATGAGGCCAATCTGCCCCCAAGGGGGGTAGAAACCACTAGACACCAGGGAGTTTTTTCTTTGCGTGAATTTCACGCAAAGGGAGCGACCCCTTAGGCAAGGGTCGCTCCCTGGGGGGGAGGGCAATTTATTTTAGGCCATTTCTGCCCCCCCCTGGGGGCAGATCGGCCTATTATTAGGCCGATCTGCCCCCAGGGGGGGAAGAAACCTCTAGGCGCCAGGGCAAATTTTTTTTTTGTGTTTTTTTTTTTTTCTTTCTTTTTTTTAGAGATGGGGAGAGACCCATCAGGCAAGGGTCGCTCCCCTGGGGGGCAAATTGTATTTAGACCATTTCTGCCCCCCTGGGGGCAGATTGGCCAATTTTAGGTCAATCTGCCCCCAAGGGGGCAGAAACCACTAGGCACCGGGGATTTGTTTTTTGGCGCCAATGTCACGCAGGGGGAGCGACCCCGTAGGCAAGGGTCGCTCCCGGGGGGGGGGGGTGGGGGTTGGGGGGGCAAATTTATTTGAGGCCATTTCTGCCCCCCCGGGGGACAGATCGGCCTATTATTAGGCCGAACTGCCCCCCGGGGGGGGGGGGGCAGAACACTCTAGGCGCCAGGGCAATTTTTTTTTTTGTGTGTTTCTTTTTTTAGAGATGGGGAGCGACCCATCAGGCAAGGGTCGCTCCCCTGGGGGGGCAAATTGTATTTAGACCATTTCTGCCCCCATGGGGGCAGATTGGCCAATTTTAGGTCAATCTGCCCCCAAGGGGGCAGAAACCACTAGGCACCGGGGATTTGTTTTTTGGCGCCAATGTCACGCAGGGGGAGCGACCCCGTAGGCAAGGGTCGCTCCCGGGGGGTGTGTGGGGGTTGGGGGGGCAAATTTATTTTAGGCCATTTCTGCCCCCCCGGGGGACAGATCGGCCTATTATTAGGCCGAACTGCCCCCGGGGGGGGGGGGGGGGCAGAACACTCTAGACACCAGGGCAATTTTTTTTTAGTGTTTTTTTTTTTTTTTTGTTTCTTTTTTTAGAGATGGGGAGCGACCCGTCAGGCAAAAGTCGCTCCCCTGGGGGACAAATTGTATTTAGGGGATTTCTGCCCCCGTTGGGGGCAGATTGGCAGAGTTTAGGTCAACCTGCCCCCAAGGGGGCAGAAAACAATAGGCACCGGGGATTTGTTTTTTGGTGCCAATGTCACGCAGGGGGAGCGACCCCGTAGGCAAGGGTCGCTCCCGGCGGGGGAGGGTGGGGGTTGGGGGGGCAAATTTATTTTAGGGCATTTCTGCCCCCCCCCCCTGGGGCCGGCTGAGCTACAGGCCAAACACCACAGGTAGGCACCTTGCAAAAAACACCTCTGTTTTCTGTGAAAAAATATGTTGTGTCCACGTTGTGTTTTGGGCCATTTCCTTTTGTGGGCGCTAGAGGCCTACCCACAGAAGTGATGTACCATTTTTATCGAGAGACTTAGGGGAACGCTGGGTGGAAGGAAATTTGTGGCTCCTCTCAGATTCCAGAACTTTCTGTCACCGAAATGAGAGGAAAAAGTGTTTTTTGGGCCAAATTTTGATGTTTGCAAAGGATTCTGGGTAACATAACCTGGTCAGAGCCCCGCAAGTCACCCCATCTTGGATTCCCCTGGGTTTCTAGTTTTCAAAAATGCACTGGTTTGCTAGGTTTCCTCAGGTGTCGGCTGAGCTACAGGCCAAAATCCACAGGTAGGCACTGCTTTTTATAAAAAAATGTGATGTGTCCACGTTGTGTTTTGGGCCCTTTCCTTTCGTGGGCGCTAGTCCTACCCACACAAGTGAGGTATCATTTTTATCGGGAGACTTGGGGGAACGCTGGGTAGAAGGAAATTTGTGGCTCCTCTCAGATTCCAGAACTTTCTGCCACAGAAATGTGAGTAACATGTGTATTTTTAGCCAAATTTTGAGGTTTGCAAAGGATTCTGGGTAACAGAACCTGGTCCGAGCCCCGCAAGTCACCCCTCCTTGGATTCCCCTAGGTCTCTAGTTTTCAGAAATGCACAGGTTTGGTAGGTTTCCCTAGGTGCCGGCTGAGCTAGAGGCCAAAATCTACAGGTAGGCACTTCGCAAAAAACACCTCTGTTTTTTTCCAAAATTTAGGATGTGTCCACGTTGCGCTTTGGGGTGTTTCCTGTCGCCGGCGCTAGGCCTACCCACGCAAGTGAGGTATCATTTTTATCGGGAGACTTGGGGGAACGCTGGGTAGAAGGAAATTTGTAGCTCCTCTCAGATTCCAGGACTTTCTGCCACAGAAATGTGAGGGACATGTGTTTTTTTAGCCAAATTTTGAGGTTTGCAAAGGATTCTGGGTAACAGAACCTGGTCCGAGCCCCGCAAGTTACCCCTCCTTGGATTCCCCTAGGTCTCTAGTTTTCAGAAATGCACAGGTTTGGTAGGTTTCCCTAGGTGGCGGCTGAGCTAGAGGCCAAAATCTACAGGTAGTCACTTTGCTAAAAACAGCTCTGTTTTCTGTGATATGTCCACGTTGTGTTTTGGGGCATATCCTGTCGCGGGCGCTAGGCCTACCCACACAAGTGAGGTATCATTTTTATCGGGAGACGTGGGGGAACGCTGGGTGGAAGGAAATTTGTGGCTCCTCTCAGATTCCAGAACTTTCTGCCACAGAAATGTGAGAAACATGTGTTTTTTTAGCCAAATTTTGAGGTTTGCAAAGGATTCTGGGTAACAGAACCTGGTCCGAGCCACACAAGTCACCCCTCCTTGGATTCCCCTAGGTCTCTAGTTTTCAGAAATGCACAGGTTTGGTAGGTTTCCCTAGGTGGCGGCTGAGCTAGAGGCCAAAATCTACAGGTAGTCACTTTGCTAAAAACAGCTCTGTTTTCTGTGATATGTCCACGTTGTGTTTTGGGGCATATCCTGTCGCGGGCGCTAGGCCTACCCACACAAGTGAGGTATCATTTTTATCGGGAGACGTGGGGGAAAGCTGGGTGGAAGGAAATTTGTGGCTCCTCTCAGATTCCAGAACTTTCTGCCACAGAAATGTGAGGAACATGTGTTTTTTTAGCCAAATTTTTAGGTTTGCAAAGGATTCTGGGTAACAGAACCTGGTCCGAGCCACACAAGTCACCCCCCTTGGATTCCCCTAGGTCTTTAGTTTTCAGAAATGCATAGGTTTGGTAGGTTTCCCTAGGTGGCGGCTGAGCAAGAGGCCAAAATCTACAGGTAGTCACTTTGCTAAAAACAGCTCTGTTTTCTGTGATATGTCCACGTTGTGTTTTGGGGCATATCCTGTCGCGGGCGCTAGGCCTACCCACACAAGTGAGGTATCATTTTTATCGGGAGACGTGAGGGAACGCTGGGTGGAAGGAAATTTGTGGCTCCTCTCATATTCCAGAACTTTCTGCCACAGAAATGTGAGGAACATGTGTTTTTTTAGCCAAATTTTGAGGTTTGCAAAGGATTCTGGGTAACAGAACCTGGTCTGAGCCCCGCAAGTCACCCCTCCTTGGATCCCCCTAGGTCTCTAGTTTTCAGAAATGCACAGGTTTGGTAGGTTTCCCTAGGTGGCGGCTGAGCTAGAGGCCAAAATCTACAGGTAGTCACTTTGCTAAAAACAGCTCTGTTTTCAGTGATATGTCCACGTTGTGTTTTGAGGCATATCCTGTCGCGGGCGCTAGGCCTACCCACACAAGTGAGGTATCATTTTTATCGGGAGACGTGGGGGAACGCTAGATGGAAGGAAATTTGTGGCTCCTCTCAGATTCCAGAACTTTCTGCCACAGAAATGTGAGGAACATGTGTTTTTTTAGCCAAATTTTGAGGTTTGCAAAGGATTCTGGGTAACCGAACCTGGTCCGAGCCACACAAGTCACCCCTCCTTGGATTCCCCTAGGTCTCTAGTTTTCAGAAATGCACAGGTTTGGTAGGTTTCCCTAGGTGGCAGCTGAGCTAGAGGCCAAAATCTACAGGTAGTCACTTTGCTAAAAACAGCTCTGTTTTCTGTGATGTGTCCAGGTTGTGTTTTGGGGCATATCCTGTCGCGGGCGCTAGGCCTACCCACACAAGTGAGGTATCATTTTTATCGGGAGACGTGGGGGAATGCTGAATGGAAGGAAATTTGTCGCTCCTCTCAGATTCCAGAACTTTCTGCCACAGAAATGTGAGGAACATGTGTTTTTTTAGCCAAATTTTGAGGTTTGCAAAGGATTCTGGGTAACAGAACCTGGTCCGAGCCACACAAGTCACCCCTCCTTGGATTCCCCTAGGTCTCTAGTTTTCAGAAATGCACAGGTTTGGTAGGTTTCCCTACGTGGCGGCTGAGCTAGAGGCCAAAATCTACAGGTAGTCACTTTGCTAAAAACAGCTCTGTTTTCTGTGATGTGTCCACGTTGTGTCTTGGGGCATATCCTGTCGCGGGCACTAGGCCTACCCAAACAAGTGAGGTATCATTTTTATCGGGAGACTTGGGGGAACATAGAATAGCAAAACAAGTGTTATTGCCCCTTGTCTTTCTCTACATTTATTCCTTCCAAATATAGGGGTGTGTGTAAAAAAGACATCTATTTGAGAAATTCCATGTAATTCACGTGCTACTATGGTGTCACCCCCGGAATTCAGAGATGTGCAAATAACCACTGCTCCTCAACACCTTATCTTTTGCCCTTTTTGGAAATGCAAAGGTTTTCTTGATAGCTATTTTTTACTCCTTATATTTCAGCAAATGAATTACTGTATACCCGGTATAGAATGAAAACGCACTGCAGGGTGCAGCTCATTTATTGGCTCTGGGTTCCTCGGGTTCTTGATGAACCTACAAACCCTATATATCCCCGCAACCAGAGGAGTCCAGCAGACGTAACGGTATATTGCTTTCGATAATCTGACATTGCAGGGAAAAGTTACAGAGTAAAAAGTAGAGAAAAATTGATGTTTTTTTCACCTCAATTTCAATATTTTTCTTTTTCAGCTGTTATTTTCTGTAGGAAACCCTTGTAGGATCTACACAAATGACCCCTTGCTGAATTCAGAATTTTGTCTACTTTTCAGAAATGTTTAGGTTTCTGGGATCCAGCATTGGTTTCATGACCATTCCTGTCACTGACTGGAAGGAGGCTGAAAGCACAAAAAATTGCACAAATGGGGTATGCCCCAGTAAAATGCCAAAATTGTGTTGAAAAATTGGGTTTTCGGATTCAAGTCTGCCTGTTCCTGAAAGCTGGGAAGCTGCTGAGTTTAGCACCGCAAACCCTTTGTTGATGCCATTTTTAGGGGAAAAACCACAAGCCTTCTTCTGCAGCCCCTTTTTCCAATTTTTTTGAAAAAAACGAAATTTTCACTGTATTTTGGCCAATTTCTTGGCCTCCTTCAGGGGAACCCACAAAGTCTGGGTACCTTTAGAATCCCTAGGATGTTGGAAAAAAAGGACGCAAATTTGGCTTGGTTAGCTTATGTGGACAAAAAGTTATGAGGGCCTAAGCGCGAACTGCCCCAAATAGGCAAAAAAAGGCCTTGCACAGGAGGGGGAAAAGGCCTGGCAGCGAAGGGGTTAAACGGCGGGTCAAGGATATTAAGAGGACCCTCCGGAGGGCCAACCTCTAGACACTTTATTTGATGGACATGATTCCCTCCCCTCCCTCCTCTTTCCTTGTTCTTATAGTTAGTGGGCTTAGGGGGCTTAGTGTTAGGTTAGTATAGGCTGTTAGTTTAGTTAGTGTTAGTGGGTGTGGGATGGGGGGCCTGCTTGTTTCTTTTTTTACTTATTACATGTGTGGGTGGGTAGGGGGCTATGTTGGGGTTCTTGTGTGTAAAAAAAAAAAAATACCCCAAAAAAAAAAAAAATATATATACACAAAAAAATATATATTTGTTTAGGATAGTATAGTATGTGTTTAGGTTAGTATGTGTTGTCCTCCATGTGTCCCATCTCATAAGGGGGGTGGAGGGTAGATGTTTAGAATGTTTCATTACATGTGATAAGTAAGTGTAGCTTAAGTTAGTTAGGGACAGTTGTGGGTAATGAGTAGTCAGGGTAGATTAGGGTAGGTAAGATTTTTCCTTCAGTTTCCTCATCTATGGTTAGCATTTAATAAATATTTGGTTACCCCTTAATAGCATGTGTTGAATGGTACTTGATCGTGGGTTTGGATTCAGTGTACATCAATTTGGTACTATAACATCTGTGTCCTTTGCTACAAACAAATCCCAACTGAGCTGTACGATTGGCAGCTAGCCCATAGCTACCTTACAAAGTGTCGACCCTTTGTTGCAACCACCAATCACAGTTAATATGGATCCCAATGTGTTTCTGTTGATAAGTGTGTTTTCAAAGTCACTAACAGTGCTTCCAGACTTGATATTGGGGAAACAGTTTTAGGTCTGACTGCAGTGTGATGATCATGCACACCCTTATAAGATGAGTTCTCATTGGCAATCTTGTATTCTTGTCTTCATGACCCTCATACATCCTTTGTGACACAGTTCGGCATGATTACCTATTTGTATGTTAACTCAGACACCTTCATTTGTGCAGTTTTTGTAGTGTTTACTTAGATTAGTGTGGCATGTTTATTGTGTTATTTTTGCATGGTGACAACATTTTGCTAACACTATTTGATGACTTAGTTATCCCCTGCGGAGGCATTCTTCTGTCCAACACAGTATGATGGTGTATGGTTTCTCACTTCATGAGATTTGTCCCTCAGGATGGGCAGAGTATGATGCAATCATGGGCACTGTGCAGATTTCTCTGACTACATATTATCAGGACAGTTGTATTGACAAGCTACGTTATTTGACAGTAGGCACATTTCAGTTATCTACTGCACAGTTGATATGTCACATTACCCAGAGACAGATTTGTTGTGTAAGTGCTATTTATTGAAAAGTGCTGTAGTGCTATCTGTACATTGTCCATGATTGTGAGTCCATTATAGTGACATCTTACATTGTGATCCAACACAAGGGTATACCAAAATGCTTTTGTCATGCTGGGGTTGCTGTTTCAGACAGTGCAGACGGACAGACTTACCCAATGAGTAGGAGAGAGACAATCACTGGGCTGGGTGACAAGATATACAGTGGTTTGCAGAACAGTGCTTGAGTACAGTTGTTTTAAGACTGGCAAGTTACAAAGCGCAGGGCCTTGGTAATAGTTGGCCATGTGGCAGGGACTAGTGCTTCCGGTTCATTTTCCTTGTGAATGTGATCTGTTCCATGTTTTCTTCTTCTGATGCGTGTGTTGCCTGCTTTGTCCTTGTTGTTGTTGGTTGTGAAGGGGCAACACACACCTCAGTGTTAGAAGACGTGGAGTCCGACATCCCGGTCGCTGCTCCCTGTGAAGGTCTTAAGGGCAGTACTGCAGCAAGGAGGGTCTGCTGGTTCTTGATAATAGCAGCCACATCACGATGGTAGGCAGCCAGGTCGGCTCTGAGGGGTTCAATGTTGCATTCGTGCACGCATTGACAGGATTGCTGTTGTAGGTGTTGGGTCAACTGTATTACAGCTGTGCTGATTTCCTTCTGGGTTTTCTGCAGTTCCTGCAAGATAGATGTTAGGGCTTGCATAGCTGCTGCCTGATCTGCAGATGACATCATGCACAAACGCATCCCCTCAAGGCTGGCTGCCATATTTTGCATCCCCACCCACACCTCCTTGGCCAGCTCCCGCTGTACTCCAACTACAGTTCTCTCAAAGCTGGTGCCAGTGTCGTCTGAGTCCTCAGCTGTATTGGAGCTGGCAGGTCTTACAATTGGGGTGGTGGGTGGTTCCTCTGCGATGGCTGCTTGTTCTGTGCTCCTCCTTGTGACAGAAGGTGGGGTATGGAGGGTTTCAAGGACCTTTTGGATGGTCCCCTGGGGAATGTTTATTGGCTCGTCATCCATGTCATCAGGGAAATCTGGGACAGGCATATCAGCAGGAGATCCATCTTCCTCTGCAATGAAACAGGGTACAATTAGTGTGTCTGTGTTGTGGCAATTTTGATGTGACGTGCCTGCCTTTTGATGAATTCACTTTGTGATCTTATTTTGTGTTAATTTCTCCAGTCCTTCAGATGGGCATTCTTCCAGGCCTATGGCCCACCTGTGTGTCACATGTATGTTATTGAGTTATCAGACTTGTCAGCCTCATCGCCTCTAGGTGTTGATTTATGCCAAATAGAGAATTGCCACCTTCTTTTCCTACTCGACCCTCCGTGTACATCCATTCTCATGGTGAGACCTTTCACTGGCTGTGGGTGTACTGATGGCCCTGGCAGCACACTTAACAATCTGGACCTGCCCCAATCTCTGATCGTTCACATCCACTTAAATGTCATTGACATGTGGCATATCCTATGCATGGCAATGTTATGATCCGATATGGATGTTGACATTGTTAATGTGCCCTGCTGATGTTGGGGAATGTGTGTTACATTGGATTGCCCTGATAGTCGTATCAGTGTCCTATATCCTCCTGTGACTGTGCAGGTGTATTTCAGTGACCAGTTACATGTGTCCCCTCCTCAATGCTGTTGTCTGAGCAGTATGACATTTGGGATGTTGCCTTGTTACCCAGGCACAGGATGGACCCTGACATATGCAGCATAGGTGTGTCCTTAGTGCTGTGTAGCTCCTATTGTTGTTTACATTGGCTGATGTTTGCGACAACTATGGGCATTGACATTTGAGAGTACTGGGGCCTTTGTCTTGTTTCTGGGGATTGTTGCAGTTGTTATCCTCACACCCTAATTTAGGTGTGTATGATCCATGGGGAGGTTACTGCCATTGGCTACTTGAGCTGCACACAGAGCAGAGGTGGTAGTGGCAACTGTTGTCGCAGTTACATTGCAGTTGTCGGTATGGCTAGAGGATTGCTAATAGGGCCCTAGTTAATGTAGGGGGTATGTTGGCTGACGTGTGCCAGGATGTCAGTTTGACGTAGTGGCCTTCCCTCCTGTTGTGGCTTTCCCTTTGCTTCATCGTTGGCATGACAGCATGCCCCCATGGGACTGTTGTTGGTGTAGTGTAATGGTGTGCACCAGCTTCTGTCTGTGCAGGCCATGCCCCCATGCCGTGCCCCTTTACCCATGCCACTCCATGTATATGATGACTTACATGCAATGTGTAGTAGGTATTCCCCCCCCCCCGGTTGCAATTGACATTAGTGCATTTCAATTCCCCATGCGACTTACCCTGCATGTGTGTTGTTTCCTGGTAGTCTGCGCTGTCCTGTCCTTGAATCCCTGTGACGATCTCCTCAGGGATGACGGCTGCGACCATCTCCTCCATGTGGTCCAGGGCCTCCTGGTGTGCTGGACTCCCACCTCCAGTCTGCAGTGCTGCCTTCCTGTTCCTGGCAATCTTTTCCTTTGTCCTGCGCTTGCAGTCATGCCAGCGTTTCTTGCACTCAATGACTGTCCTGCGTACTTCAGCCACACTGTTAATCTTGTCGACAATTTGTTGCCATATGGCCTCTCTCCTACTGATTGGCAACCTTGATGTGACAAACAGTTGGTGCTGGTGTTACGTCACCTCTTTAACCAGAATTTCCTGCTCCTCTGCACTAAAGCGACACTTTCTTTTCTTCTTAAATGTGTCCTGGTTCTTGTGTGGGTCCTCCTGGCTAGTTCCTGGTCTGCTGTCATCTTCCTGGGGTCTGTAGTGGCATCTGGGATCCATTTTGGCTCTCCTCTGGTGAAATGGCTGTGTTCGCTGTTTTTTTTTACGCTGTTGCTTAAAAAAAACGGCGCATATCCAGTTTGCGGTGGGGTAAATCGACCCATAGTCATTTCCGCCGCGTTAACGTCGTTTTCCTTTACGACTTGACGCCGCGTGTGCGTCAAAAATAATGACTCCCACCTGTTGTTTGCGCCGCCGTGCGTCAAAGTATAAATATCACACCCGCATGGCGCACCAAAATGGCGTTAGCCGGTGGTAATATTTTTGACGCAAAACTGCGCCGGCGCAAAAAGTATAAATATGGGCCTGAATGTGCTTCGCTAAAAAACGTTTGAAAATGTGTAAAATTGAGAATTCATAAAGGTCATTTCATCTAGCACGTTTTGAGAATGTCTTTCTTGTTGCTGTTAAAACATATCGTGAACAAACAGTGGCTACAATAATCACCAAATACATCAATATAATGAAATAATGGCTCTGAACTGTCAGTCCCGTATTAATTTTATATGTGGCCAGAGGTGCTATTGCCATCACCCACTCGTGAAATGTAGCAAGAAATCGGGCATTCCAAAACCTTACGATGAGTTGCTTCACTCTTACGAATGCAGATGTCATACTCCTTTGCTTGTAGAGATTTGGGAGAGCCGATACATCTGTACAAGAGAGACTGTTGCTCTATCCCATAAACCATTTTTAAGAGTTGACCAGTGCCAGACACATCCAATTTAAAATTGCATGCAATTTAGTTTGACTTCCAGTATCAACATGCCACGTACTTCTTAAAAAAAGCAAACCTCACACATTTTTATTTTTAATTGTAATTCAACGGAGATTCAGTTGGAGAGCCTGTGTTTTATAATTATGGGATAATATGAGACTGGTACCGCCATTCAGTAGGTGTGATTTTATTAAGATTTTTTTGCAATCTCTCTTGCCTTTCTTCCCGAAGCACTATTGTAACTGAACATTCTGCCGTTGCCCATTGGTTTTTAAAAAAAGCCTTTGTGGCAAATATGCCTTTTCTGTATAGCGACCCTGTGTGTGTTTCGCCTTATTACGAACCCTATGTCTGCTGGTATTATAATTCTGTACATGTTGACACTGTCATTCATTTCCATAATGTATGTGGTGTGTCCCTAAAACTGTACTCTAAAGTTGTTTTCAACCAAAAGTGATTTAGTAACACCACTGTAAGTTGTGCAGAATTTGCACCTGTAGCATGAAAGTAAAAGGCTATATGTGGGGTGTAGTGTGTATTTACTACACCCACAAATATGATTCTAGAGTATGACTCCAGGGAGCACCAGTGTGCTCTGGTTGAGCTGTAGTTTAAAAGTACTACAGTGCCATGTGACGAGAAAAAATATTTTTGCAATTGAGAAATATCTTTTTTTAAATATTATCTAAGTCAGTCCTACAGTCCTAAAGTAAGCCTTTCCAAAATTCTGGGTGCTTGATATATAAAAATGGAGCATACTAGACAGGATGAAAAGTAGGTGTCATGATCCATGGTCTCTGCACTCTGCTGTCTGCTGAATGGGCAGGTAGAAACACTTCTCTAAACTTCAGGTGTCTTTGAGTATTCCACTGCCGCAGAGGTCTACAGTACATGTACAGTGCGGGAAGCACTTGATGTGAGGCTTCACAGCTGTGGCAGTTGCACTATGTGAAACACACAAACGTAGTCAGGACAAATTACATTATGTAGAGCGCCATTTGACTTCTGCAAGATGTACAATGGTGATGAGTACCTTAGATCCATAGAGTAATAGTCCTTATGTTTCCTTGTGCTCCTTGCTAGGAATTCATGATACTTTCTTGCTGCCACAAGAACCGTGCTGCAGGTCATTTGGAACTCATTGTGCTTTCATCAGGAATTATAAAAGGAATTGTTGGCCAAATGTCCTTTGTATTACACGCCTCGTCCTGCTGTGGGCATCATTGAAATGCAGTTCCCCTTCAGTGGCAGGGCACTTCACTGGTGTCAACAACCAGGAAAGGTTAGGATAACCAGAGTCACTTGTGTGCACAGATGTACAATACAGGTACAGCCACAGGGAATAATGTGATGACAAATGCCATAACAGAGACACACATCCAAATGCATACATATCAATGAGCCAAGCCAAGCCCTCTCTCTCTGTAGTCGTGCCATTATGGGGGGACATTGCTGTTCCTCAGAATGCAGGAGTCATGCACAGGTCGAGGAAACTTAGCTGTCACTTGGGAGATGTATTGGTCTGCCACACACACCACCTGAACATTGATGGAGTGGTAGTTTTTCCTGTTCCTATACACCTGTTCATTGGCACTGGGAGGAACCAAGGCTACATGGGTGCCATTTATGGCCCCTATCACATGAGGGATGTGTCCCACATCATAGAAATCTGCCTTTAAATAGGCCAATCTTACAACAAGTCGCAACTGTATCCCAACCCTCCTGGCTTACAAGCAGTACCTCACCAAATAGTAAAGGTTGATTTGTGGCAGCCTTTACACATGGACTCAAGAGTGCGACATCTCAGGGGAGACGTGGTTAAACAGAGATTACCCTTTTCTCACATGAACATGTCTCAGTCAAAGACAGTTAATAAAAGAGATGCAGTAGAGTTTTCAATAGGTTTTATTAACAAGACTGCAATCTACGATAAATTGCATGGGCTGCAATGATTAGGATAATGACCAATGCAAGAAACAGAATGGTAAAAAAAAGAGTCGTAAATACAAAGACCCCCACCATCTTGCAATAACACAAAGGGGGTCATTCTGACCCTGGCGGTCACCGACCACCAGGGTCAACGACCACGGAAGCACCGCCAACAGGCTGGCGGTGCTTCCTGGGCCATTCTGACCGCGGCGGTAAAGCCTCGGTCAGAAAAGGGGAACCGGCAGTTTCCCGCCGGTTTACCCCTGGCCCAGGGAATCCTCCATGGCGGCGCTGCTTGCAGCGCCGCCATGGGGATTCCGACCCCCTTCCCGCCATCCTGTTCCTGGCGGTTTTTACCGCCAGGAACAGGATGGCGGGAACGGGTGTCGTGGGGCCCCTGGGGCAGTGCATGGGCAGTGCAGGGGCCCCCTAACAGGGCCCCATAATGATTTTCAAAATCGCGACGGGTGCCACTGCACCCGTCGCACCCCTGCAAATCCGCCGGCTCCATTCGGAGCCGGCTTCCTCTTTGCAGGGGCTTTCCCGCTGGGCCGGCGGGCGATCTTCTTGAGATCGCCCACCGGCCCAGCGGGAAAGTTGGAATCACCGCCGTGGTCATTTGACCGCGGTGCGGTGTTTGGGCGGTTTCCGCCGCCCGCCGGGGTCGGAATGACCCCCAAAATGTGGAATAGATGTGAGTTAGGCCCTAATACCCTAGAATGATGAACCTAATCTCTAACCTAAAGAGAGCTAGGTGTGTTACACCTAATCTGCCAATACCATGTCCATGAGAAGAGCCCCCCAACCCTTGTTACCTTGCAATGAGGTCTCTAGATCAGACTCCGTGGAACACGAACACTAGGTCAGCAACAAGGCGAAGTGTAGCATAGATAGTGTTGATGGCATCTGGTAGGAATCCCTCTGATTATCTTTTCTGTGTGAGGTGTATTACACAGATCTCGTAGGATCCCTGATGCAGGTATGCTCCTAAACAATAGATAAGAAGGCATGCAATTATATAAACAGTTCCCTGAAAAGGTACACTGTGTTACTGTTGCACGAAAGTGGGAATGTACATCATGTGAATACCTACGTATCTCATTTATCTTTGACGCTAATACTTTACAGAGTGGCACTGATAACGTGAAACTAAAACATCTTCCTAACTATGAACATAGCAGCCATCTTGGAAGAAGTAATTAAATAAATGTGCTAAAACAGAACAAGCTAAGTAGATTAAAAGTCACTAGGTGATGGGGGCACAGGCCTGCAAGCCAAAGGCTAAGCTAAATGCCTGATTCCCATTAAAACGAAATAGGATCCCTGTGAAATCCCTGCTGCCAAATCCACTGTAATCTGAAAGGAGCCTGTGGCAAGAAAGTGTAGCACTGACAGAACTTGAACTATGGGAGGGATGGAATAGGGATTATGGATGGCAGAATCTAGCTCCAACTGGGTACAAAGATCCATGATGGTCTGACGATTCAGATGATAGGTCTGAATGATATGCTTCTCCTCCAGGGTGGCAAGCTTCACTAGCGGACAGTACACTTGTTCATGTCTCAATATCCTCATGAGAGGGTATCTAGGGTAGAGAGGATAGAATGTACAATGTGATGTGCCATCCACACATGTTAGCAGAACATATCATAATCTCACACACCTAACACTGTAGACATGCCTTACACTGCTGACACATACTATATTGGGCATGATGAAGCAGCATGGACTCCATCCTTGCTGCACATTGCTACCCCTGATCAATAGTTTCTGACATACATCACAAGTGTCAGGTTACATATATGGTACACTGAGCTATCCTGCACTGAGCATGTATGTAGTCATGCTAATTACCTATATGGTTACACCACCTCTGAGCTGACGAGTATCTGGACATGCATGTCATATGACAACCAGCAATATAAGGCCACTGTGTCATGCATGTCACGTGTATAAGTTAAACCATGATGCCACAACATAGGCCTACGCTGCATTCAGGTGAAAAAAGTGTATGGCGCTTATTTTCATGCATCAAGGTATGATATGAGCATAAAATGGCAGCCACCTGTCCTGCAGCACTGGACAGATGGAAGTAACCTAAGTCTGCCGATGTTTGTCTTCATGACGGTAGGCGGTTGCAACCACCCTGCAACTACTCATTGGGTAACAGTGCTGCCTATGGGGGACTGGAGCAAATGGCAATCACCGCTGGCAGTGACAGTCCTGTACACGGCGGTCATGCAGCCTTGCTCACTTGACTCCTGACACTTTTCCCCCAAGATATCCATGAGCTGAGCTGCTGTATACTGTCTCTGGGAGCCATCATGCCACATCCTGTAGGTGATAGGGCCCAGCTTTCACCCAAGAACAGCTGGAGAAGCTGGTGGAAGGGGTCCTACCCCTGTATGAAAGGTGTATGGGGCACCAGAGGAACAGGTGAGCCCAATGCCATAGTCATGTGTGATAGGGGTGTGTGTGAGGGTGAATTGTGTATGTGTTCTGGTCAGGGAGTACATGCATGCAGGGGGCATGGTGTTTAGGCGTGTGAACCGTGAAGATGGGTATGTGTGGGCATTAGGTGGCTCTAATGTTTATAGTCCACTCTGTTGGTATGGTGCCAGTCTACATAACTTTCTCCTTCTATCTGTGACACCCATGCAGGTCAACGCCCATCAGAAGAAGGGTATCTGGTGTGCCATTGCCAAGCAAGTGCAGTCCTGGGGGTCCATAGCCAACGGAGCACCCATTGTCACAAGCTGTGGAAGGCCCTGAGGTGCTGGGCCTGGAAGACTGTGGAGGCCCAGCTGAGGATGTCCTCCGATTGAGGAAGGGGTGCCCAATGGACCCTACCCCCGTCCCTCCTAATGGCCTGCGTTTTGACAGTAGCCTACCCTGAGGTGGATGGGCATTTGAGGGCAGCACAGCAGCCACAAGGGGATGAGTACTGACTGCATCCTGGGACTTGGCTGTCCTTAAATGGGATTGAGTGCCTCAGTGCAGGCAAAGTGATATTGAAAATAACCCTACATGTGTATTAACAATTGGAAATGGGCATTAGGCACCCAGGCAGAGTATATTTTGTAGATGTGTCTCCATGCTTTACTGCCAGTGGATGTACATCTCCCATTTCCATACCTCTCCATGTCTGTAATGTGGAGATGCACTAATGTCAGAGGCACATGTGTGACTCCATCCTGGCCATACAATCGATGTGAGTGTTTGTATCACCCTAAGCATCATGTATGACTAGTTCTTGTCAACTACATTAGTGGTTCTGAGGTGTCAGTCCACTCCCATCTGTGTAGCCTATCCTGAATATGCAACGGTGTCACTGTTGTAATATCTCTGGGACTATATTAATTATGTACTGGTTATGGTATTGACAAATTGTGGGGCTGCCACAGAACTGGCCTTCATGGGACATGAGTATTGGCCTGATAGTTGACTGGGCAAATATATAGGTGACCTGCTGACTGTAGCGTATGTGAAGGTAGCCAACCTGGGATGCTGTAAAATGTTGAATTGATAAGGTCTGATAGTAGAGATAATGAATTCATAGGAGCTATACTTGTTGGGATGTGGCCTTCCAACCTTTGGGTTGGTACTGGAGGTGGTAAGTGCCCTGGGAGATCCCTTATTTGTCACCAGGGTGTGTACACTGAATGTAGGACAAAATCCTATGCTGCATTGCTGATTGACTGCCTACATCATATCATCATGAATAGTTGGGGGCACATCTGATGGCCTGTGACTATTACAGCTTGCCTTGGCTATTAGGTAGTGGCAGATTAGGAGTGGTTTGGGTACCACATGACACATGGCGTTTTGATGTGAAGGAAATGTTGTGTTCAGTCTCCTCAGGCTGCTTCTGTGGTAGTGGGATGTATATGTGGTGTAGTGGCAGTGGTGTTTGTCCAGGTGTGCCTTATGCTTGCAAATATATATTCCCTGAGATGTGTGTTGTCTGGGCTCAGTGACAGGTTTTGCCATTTGTTGAATGGTGTGTGAGGGTGGAGTTGTTATGGTGTGTAGTACAGTTGGGCCCTCATTCTGACCCTGGAGGTCCGAAACCGCCAGGGCCACGGGCAACGGAAGCACCGCCAACTGGCTGGCGGTGCTTCAGTGCTCATTCTGACCGCGGCGGTAAAGCCGCGGTCAGAAAAGGGGATCCGGCGGTTTCCCGCCGGATTTCCCCTGGGCCAGAGAATCCTCCATGCCGGCGCTGCTTGCAGCGCCGCCATGGGGATTCCGACCCCCTTCCCGCCATCCTGTTCCTGGTGGTAAATCCCGCCAGGAACAGGATGGCGGGAACGGGTGTCGTGGGGCCCCTGCACTGCCCATGCCACTGGCATGGGCAGTGCAGAGGCCCCCCCAACACGGCCCCACAAAGATTTTCACTGTCTGCTATGCAGACAGTGAAAATCGCGACGGGTGCTACTGCACCCGTCGCACCCCTGCAACTCCGTCGGCTCCATTCGGAGCCGGCTTCCTCGTTGCAGGGGCTTTCCCGCTGGGCCGGCGGGCGATCTTCTGGCGATCGCCCGCCGGCCCAGCGGGAAAGTCAAAATGACCCCCGCGGTCTATTGACCGCGGTGCGGTCTTTCGGCGGTTTCCGCCCGCCGGGCTCAGAATGAGTCCCTTGGTGTCTCTGCATGTGAGGTTGCATTGGAAGCAGTCCATGATGTGGTATGTGTGTTCCAGAGGTACATCTGTTGTGACAGTGCACTCAGTGGATGTGTTTGGATGTTTTACATGGGGTAGATGGCCCATTGTAGATGCACTTAGCAGTATGCTGGGTAGTGATATATGTGTTGTGTGTCACCTGCTCTGGCTCTGTGATAGGTTCTGACTACTCACATGGGTATACCCCACATCAGATGTGAACTGTTTGGGTGTCTCACTAGTATTGGCTAAATCTGAGTTCTCCTCCATACTGGCATCAGTATACTGAGTGGACAGCCATGTAAAATGACAGGTAGGTGCCGTGTGGTCTGTGAGTAGAGTTGTCATCACTTTAATGGGCATGTTACACAGGACATGGACTAATCAGGTGTTGGGACTGTAGAGGCCTGATGTGTTGTATCTAGTCCGCTGCACATTAAGTGGGTGAAAGGGGTATGGAGAGGTAAGATGTGTATTCAGGCACACTATTGCTACTGCATCCAGGGCATGCTATGCCAGCTAAAGGGCTTTGATTGGCATCACAGGGATGAGTCGAGTAGTGCAGTCCTACTTAGGTATTGCTGTAGGTGAGAGGGTCAGCAGACAGGTGTGGGTAGTAGTGACACGTCATGACATGGTGTAGGTATTGTGTCCTTGCAAAAGAGGTTGCCTAGCTATGAAATGTATTGTGATAGATGTACATGTGTAGCAGTGTCAATGGGAGGTATATGTTAACCATTTTGCCCCCTACCTCTCTCTCCCCCTCCATACCGCCCTCCCTCTCTCTCTCTCATTGTGTGCATCAGCTCAAAATTCTCCTCCTGTAGACACTCCCTGGTATGGCGGACCCATCTGGGTCCACCCCAGCTCCATCTTTGTCTGCCACCCCCCTTACTAGCACCGCCCTCCCTGTAGCTCCCCACCCAGTTGCCCCCGCCCGCTCACCCAGGAGGGTGAGTATCTCCTTCACTGCAGGCACCTCTGCCTCTGCCCCAGTCAGCCCTGCTGCATTCAGTGAGGAGGCTATTGACCTCCTGAGGTACATCTCTATGGATAAGTCTACCATCATGAATGCCATCCAAGGACTAGCAGTTCAAGTACAACAGAACAATACATTCCTGGAGGGCATTCACGATTCCATGGCTGGCCTACAGAGATCCTTTCAGGCTCTGGCCTCCACTGTGACGGCAGCCAGTGTTTCTTTGTCTTTCATCCCCCCTTCATCCACCTCTTCCCAATCCCAATCCAAGACCCCTCTCCCCATACCCATCCAAAGCACACATACACACAGGCATGCATCCACCTCAACAGACAAGGGTAGCTCAGACAAACACAAGCACCACAAGACCCACCACTGGCATGCACACAAGCAACACCCACCTGCAGACACACCAACATCCACTCCATGCACTGACTCCCCCGCACCCCCCTTCCTCATAGACACTACACCAGACACACCTGCAGCCCCAACACCATCAAGCATGAATACAGCCACCAGTCGCATCCTACCCACAATTAGCACATTAGCAGACCCACAGACATCCGAACCCACCACAACCACAAACACCCCCACATGCAGCACATAAATCATACCTGCAGACACAACCCCAACAGAAAGTCACCCATCCACCATGGCATCTCTCAGCATCTCCTCGCCCCTCCTCCCAAAACACCTGAATGCCTGCACTCACCCACTTAACAGGCAGCCGCAATCACAAGCATTCCACACATGCACCTGCACCCAAGACATCCACACCTACACATCTGCCCACCACTCCCTCTCCCCCACTCCCAAAGCCTTTTGCCATGACCGCCTGTGTGTCTAAGAAGCATTTTTTCTTACAGTTTTCCCTGTTTCCTACCCCTCTCCCACCCTGTGAGACCCCCAAGCACTCTGGGGGTCATTGCAACATTGGCGGTTAATGCCGCTTACCGCCGTGCAGAAGACCGCCAGCACACCGCCGAGGCAGCGGAATTCCACCACAGCTACTACGACCCACAGCTCGGAATCCGCCAAAATCCAGACACCCACACAAGTCCGCCACACCAAAGGACAGTGATAAACTGGCGATAACAAAACCTCCACCATCACGCCAACAGGAATACGCCCACACTATCACGACCCACGAATCCACACAGCGGACTTTCAACCGCGGTATTCCATTGGCGGTACACACCGCCACGCTCAAAATACACACACATTTACAAAACACAACCACATTGGACAATTCCAAATACACACACCTGATACACATACACACACCACTCCCACACACTCACACCACTATAAAACACACACCCACATCACCCACAAACCCTTATGACCAGAAATTTAGACAAAGGCCAGAGATACTGCACAGCAAAGACAACCCCACCATACAGAGGCACACAACACCATCATACATACACATCCACTCACAAAACACCACACCCCTAAACATCACCCCACACATCACAACAAACACCACCTCACATATCACCCACACCACCCGATGGCACAGCAAAGACACCCCATCTTTTCTGAGGAGGAGCTCAGGGTCATGGTGGAGGAAATCATCCGGGTGGAGCCACAGCTATTCGGATCACAGATGCAGCACACCACCATAGCTAGGAAGATGGAGCTATGGTGCAGAATCGTGGACAGGGTCAATGCAGTGGGACAGCACCCAAGAACACGGGATGACATCAGGAAGAGGTGGAACGACCTACGGGGGAAGGTGTGTTCTGTGGTCTTAAGACACCAGATTGCAGTTCAGAGGACTGGCGGCGGACCCCCACCTCCTCCCCCAGAACTAACAACATGGGAGGAGCCGGTCTTGGCTATACTGCATCCTGAGGGCCTTACAGGAGTAGCTGGAGGAATGGACTCTGGTAAGTCAAATCTTTCACTACTTCATCCCCCACCCTACCTGCATGCTATCACATACCCCCACCCTCGCCCTCACCCCCATCACTCCAACTCCTCACATATGTCCCTCTATCACAACCCACCCATACCAACACCAAGCCCTGCATGCAACAACAAAGCATGGACAACCATCACCAATGCATGGCCACTGCACATACCCATACACACCCCTAAACAATTATCACACAAGGTCCTACACAAGAATGCAAGCACTGTCTCCAACATCATGGGAGCCTACCACCATTCCCAGATGATGGCAACTCTACTGGCCAAGTTTCAGGAGTCCCAGCGGCTGCAGGAGGAACAGTATTTGGGATTCAGGGAGGAACTCAAAGCCATCAATTCCACCCTGGGCACCATTGTAGGGGTGCTGAAGGAACTCGTCAACACCAGGAGGGACACTGTGGCACAACAAGGGGCCCCTGACACTAGCCTGGACGATGAACTGCCCACCACATCAGCCGACGCTAGTGGACAAGAGGCACCACCACAGGACCACGACACCAGCACCCCACCCCCTGCAGATGGAGAACCATCCGCAAGCGGTCCCTGAGATCCAGGACAAAGACAGAGAACAATGGCAAGACCCCCGCCAAGAAATGAGACCACCCTGATTGTCATCCTTCTGTCCCACTTTGTCACCCTGTCCATCCTTAAACTGCCCCAGCTCCACTTCCTTTGCCCCTTTAGACAATGCACCTGTGAGACTAATAGACTGAACTCTGCCATGGACATTCCTCCACCATCACCCCTGACCATTTTACAACCCCCTCCACTATTTAGCACTTAAATAAACACCCTTAAATCACAAAACTATCTGGAGTCAGTCTGTGCTTTCGAAAATGTGTATTTGCAATAACTGAGCAAAAATTATATATCCATTGTATTGTCAACATACCTATGTCACACAGCTCTAGTCCATGAGGAAACAAAGCAGATGTCACACAGTCACATCTGTGAAATCGAAAGGGAAAGTGACAACTCAGGGTCCATACACTGGGTGAAAGTGGCAGACCGATGAGAGGTAGAACAAGTGTATCAGATGTAGCAGGCAGTGATGTCTTCTTACCTGTGTCTCACTGGAAGTATTGATGAACCACTGTGTTTCTGTTGTTGATATCCTCTTCTTCTGCTTCCTCGTCTTCCCTGTCCACAGGCTCTACAGCTGCCACAAGACCTCCATCTGGACCATCCTCCTGCAGAAAAGGCACCTGTCATCGCAAAGCCAAGTTGTGAAGCATACAGCAGGCGACGATGATCTGGCACACCTTCTTTGGTGAGTAGAATAGGGAACCACCTGTCATATGGAGGCACCTGAACCTGGCCTTCAGGAGGCCGAAGGTCCTCTCTATAACCCTCCTAGTTCGCCCATGGGCCTCATTGTAGCGTTCCTCTGCCCTTGTACTGGGATTTCTCACAGGGGTCAGTAGCCATGACAGGTTGGGGTAGCCAGAGTCACCTGCAAATGTCGAGGGACAACTGTTAGACACACATAGGGTCCATGTCCTCACCTAATAGCCACACACAGTGCCTTTGGAGTTGCCCCATCACATAAGGGATGCTGCTATTCCTCAGAATGTAAGCGTCATGCACTGAGCCAGGAAACTTGGCGTTCACACAGGAGATGTACTAGTCGGACAAACACACCATCTGCAAATTCATAGAATGTTAACTCTTCCGGTTTCTGTGCACCTATTCACTCCTGCGGGGGGACCAAGGCCACATGTGTCCCATCAATGGCACATATGATGTTGGGGATATGTCCCAGGGCATAGAAGTCACCTTTCACTGCTGGCAAATCCTCCACCTGAGGGAAAACAATGTAGCTGCGCATGTGTTTCAGCAGAGCGCACTCTGAACAACACGTTGGAAAACCTAGGGTGGGACATCCCTGATGCTATGGCCACTGTCGTCTGAAAAGACCCACTTGCCAGGAAATGGAGTACTGACAGCACCTGCACTAGAGGGGGGGTACCTGTGGGATGGCGGATAGCTGACATCAGGTCCGGCTCCAACTGGGCACACAATTCCAGGATTGTGGCACGGTCCAGTCTGTAGGTGATAATTACATGTCGCTCTTCCATTGTCGACAGGTCCACCTGCGGTCTGTACACCGGAGGATGCCGCCATCTCCTCACCTGCCCCAGCGGACGTGCCATATGGACGAGAACAGCGAGCAGAGGGTCAACCAACACTGAGGTACGAAAACACTACTTTATGGCACAAATTTTTAAATTTTCTATGTCCCTGTCGTAATGTGTATGCAAGGCCTAGATATGTGTGACACATTTAAAATTAATGCCATGTGGCCCCCTGAAATGGCGGCTGCCTGACCTGTAATGTGGGACAAGGGGATATGAGGTAACTGCACTGGCGCTGTACACCGTCGCGGTAGGCGGTCGAAGACCGCGGCGCAATCCTGCATTGGTTAACATTGGACCCTATGGGTCCCAGCAGCCAATGACGATGTACACCGGCGGTGACGGTACGCACTGCTGCTGACGTGACCGCCATTTTCTGTCTGTTCACTCACTTGATACCTGATCTTCGAGAGGTCCTACACTGCAAGTGCTGCTGTGACCTCAGTCTGGAAGAGACAATGGCTCATGTGTCTGGGGAAAGAGCCCCTGCCTTCACCACGGAGGAGTTGGAGAAACTAGTAGATGGGGTCCTCCCCCAGTACACGCAACTCTACGGTTCTCCAGACAAACAGGTAAGTACACTGTGAGCATGCTGTATGGGCAATGCCTGTGTGGAGTGGTGTGGATAGGGGGGGAGAATGAGGTGTGCATGAAACAACGGTGAGTGCATGTGCGTCATGGCAAGAGTAGGAATGAGGGCCAATGACTGTGATGGTCCGGACGGTTATATCTTCTCCTTTTCCGCTGTGCCATTCCTCTAGGTCAGCGCCCACCAGAAGAAGGATATTTGGCATGCCATCGCCAAGGAAGTCCGGACCCTGGGGTTCCACCACAGACAGAGCACCTGCTGCCGGAAAAGATGAGTGGACATTCGCTGCTGGAGCAAGAAGACGGCGGAGGCCCAGCTGGGGATGGCCTCCCAATGTGGGAGGGGTGCCCGTCGCACCATGACCCCCCTGATGTTCCGGATCCTGGCGGTGGCGTATCCGGAGTTGTATGTGCGCTTGAGGGCATCACAGCAGCCACAAGGGGGTGAGTAAACTCTCAGTCAGCTGATTCAGCACTCATTACGAGGTGTCTTAGTGGGGGAGGTGGTCTGTGGGTTCCCCTAGGCCAGGGCGAGTTTAGTTGGCAAGGTCCCTTCATAGGGCAGGCTATGTGGCCCCCCACCCCACCAGTGTTCAGAGGCAACTACACCTAGTCAGGCTTGTGTGACTTCCATGTGTGCATCAATCGGGCATAGGCCTTGTACCCCATGTCCCTGTGATTAATTAGGGAACTCTAAGTGCACAGCGTAGTGCAGAAGTCTTCTGTGTCTGTAGTGTCCACCAACTGTAGCGGTATTGCATGCACTCAACATGTCTTTCTTCTGTCTTCCCCCCCTTTTTTTGGTCTCCCTGTTCTTGTGTGCAATAGCATCATCAGGCGGAGGAGCAGTGGCTCCGGGAGGGAGCTGCATCCCACATGGCCCTCGAGGGCGAGACAACGAAGTCTGAAGCCACCAGTGGGACGGAGGGCGAGGGGAGCTCCATGGCGGGGACAGGAGCTGAGACCAGCGACATGGACTCCTCCTCTGATGGGAGCTCCCTTGCAGTGGCGGGCCCCTCTGTGCCCCCCGCATCAACAGGTACAGGTGCCACCCCCCCTACCAGCACCACCCTCCCAGCAGCCCCTCAGCATGTGCCCCGTGGCCGCTCACCCAGGAGGGTGGGCATCTCCTACGCCACAGGCACTACAGCCCCTGCCCCTGTCAGCCCTGTTGCCCTCAGTGAGGAGGGCATTGACCTCCTCAGATCCCTCACTGTTGGGCAGTCTACCATTCTGAATGCCATCCAGGGTGTAGTGATGCAGTTTCAACAGACAAATGCATACCTGGAGGGCATTCATTCTGGTCAGGCAGCCCAACAGGGAGCTTTTCAGACTCTGGCCTCAGCACTGATGACAGCCATTGTGCCTGTGTCCAGCCTCCCCCTCCAACTTCCTCCACCCAGACCCAAACCCCTGTACCTCAGCCTATCCCAAGCACACCATCAGACCAGCATGTACACACCTCAACACACAAGGGAAGCTCTGGCAAACATAAGCACCACACATCCCACATGCACTCACACAAGCATCATACCCATGCAGACATACCAACAGCCACTGCCTCCACTGTGTCCCCCTCCTCCTCGTCTCCCTCCTCCCTCCCTGTCACATCTCCACTCACACCTGCATGCACTACATCTTCATCCACTATGTCCATCACCAGTACACCCATCACCACACACCGCTCACGTGCAGTCACCACCCCCACTACCATTCACACATCTCCTGTGTCCTCTCCCAGTGTGTCTGTGAGCCCACTTCCCAAGGTACACAAACGCAGGCACACACCCACCTAACAGCCATCCACCTCACGACAGCCTCCAGCCCATGTACCTTCACCCAAAATCAGCAAACGTACACCTCCTACAACCACTACCTCTTCCTCCACTCCCAAACCCCCTCCATCTACCCGTCCCAGTGTGTCTAAAAAACTTTTCCTGTCAAACCTTGACCTCTTCCCCTCACCTCCCCCACCACTGCAGTCCCCTAGGGCCCACCTTTCCAGGTCCCGTTGAAGAACCAGAACCTTATGGGCCTGGCGGCGCAGGGTACGCCTGAAATCTCCTTGGATTCACCTGCCTCAACTAACAGAGACACGGGACACTCTGTCAGGCGTAAAAGATCTGATTTTATTAGCTGCAGCTAGTACAGTTGTCCAAGAAGTACACAAGGTATGTTCTCAGGAGACTGCCACTTTACTTTGTGGCGCACAATCTTATATACCGTATAAAAACCATTTATTAACTACATACACTCCCAGAACACATAGAAAGGAGCCAGTAAGAATAATGTAAAGATAGAACAGAGCCAATAGAAATGTCGGAAAACAAGACAGCACCAATAGAAGGAATTGGAAAACAAAGTATCAAGTGACTTAAGGTTGCCTCCCCTCCAGCTGTGTTTGTCACCCCTCCCTTGAACTAATTCATTAACCGATTCACAACGAAGTTGCATGTGGTGCGATAAGTTTGTGTGCGTTTGGAGGACAGTTGTGAAATGAGAGAATACTAGCAAAGGACAGCGAAGGCCAGACGATAAGATAAGATCGGCGGAGAATAGTGTGAGCCTACAGATAGTTGAAACAAGGATTAGAAAACCAGACAGGGATTAGTGTACTCGGTCAGACCTTAATACCAGCCTTGTAAAGATAGAGGCAGAAGGCTGTTTTGAACACCATGTTGCAGAATAAGCAGAAAAGGCAGAATGGACTTCGTACGCTGTGCTGCCTGAGTGAAGGCAACATAAAATGGCGGCGGGCCACAAAATGGCGGGTCGATACGATCGTATTAAAAATCGAATTTCCTCAGACCCTCCTTTTGCCAGAACTCAGGCAAGATACACAAACTCATGTTAATCTGAGTCGATGTCTATGGCCATGAGGTCATCAAGCTGTTGCTGTACCATCATTTTGATATTCTCTGCTCTTTGTGACTTGGGTTTGGGAATACATGCAGTAGCACATAGGTTGCAGATGGCAGGACCGCAGTGCATACAAAGACAACAAGAGAATATAAAAGCTAAAATTACTCCAAAGAATGTCAATACCTTCCAACCCCATTTGGACAGTAATCCCCAAAACCACTCTGAAAAGGACCAATCTCCTTCGTCCTGATGAATCGACTCGGAGATTATGTGTAACTTAGAGATAGCTTGGTATACTGTCGGAGCGTCATTAGGTATGAAAATACAGCAACTTGATCCGATCAATTTGCATACTTCACCACGGTCCGCAAGAACAAAGTCTAAGGCAACACGGTTCTGCAAGGTCATAAGACGATCAGCCTGTAGTTCAGCTGTAATGTTACTTAAAGCTCCTACAGTGATGTCTATGGTGGTTTCTACGACACGAACCAATTGCCTTATATTTCTGCTGTTGGCCATTGGACCCCAGAAGGGAAGAAATCCTTTGAGGAAATCTCCTCCCTCTTGTCCTGCTGTGTCTTTCGAATCCACAATCCCTCTGCCATATCTATTTTTATGATGGTTCGCAGGAGCGGTGTATGTAGGGGGAAGAAGAAAGGCTATATAACAAGTACCAGAGAAATCAGCTGGCAACCATGTATAAGCCCTATCGTGGCAAACGAAGTATGTACCTTGAGATGGTACTAACGGCAGTGAATTCAGGGCTGAATAAACATATGTATGGGAACATAAACTTTCTCTTTGTCCGGTGTTTGGAGTTCTACCATTTATTTGCAGACAGAAATTTCCTTGTTGGGGTATGACCCGTATCGGAGGAGATTTTCCTTGCTTAACCTTATCATTGAGGCTGGAAATGTAATTAGTTATGTTCCAATTGGTATATGCTTTTCTTTCATCTATGGAAGCTTCACTTTTTTCCATGATTTTAGCCATAGCTACCATTCCCTTTATCAATAAACTATGACTGAAATTTGAACCAACACTATGTGAACTGACAGGTTGTTTAATTTTATTTTGATATGCATTATTGAAAATGACAAAATAAGCCCAAGCGGAACCTTCATAGGAGAATGGAAGAACTAAATATGGCATTCCTTTTTCTACCGTATGTGGTATGAGTCCACACACCCAACAGTCAGTTGTATTGATCACTAACTGATGTTGATGTAACAACTGGACGAAGGAATTGTTAAAGTATTCAGTTCTTCTGATGAGTTCATGCTGGGGAAGAGTGTGAAATAGGTGCGGAGAGATAGTAGAAGAAGATGTAGAGGTAGGAGAAGAGACAACTTTTTGCTGCAGAGTAATAATGATCCAGTTTACAGATGCCAAAAGAATACACGACAATATAATGACGCATAGAGCAATACTACAACGACTACATATTTCTTTACAATTATTCTTTACATTTTTACTTTCTCTTTTATCTAATGTAGCCTCCATCTTTCTAAGTGGATGCTCACGGCAATCTTCCTCAATCACTGTAGTCACGATTATCTACCGTCCTATGACACTGTGAGGTCCTGCAGGCCTATTGCCACTTACTCAGGTCGTAACTAAGACTCCTACCGTGACCCTGCAACCGGGATAGAGTACTACATAGGAGAGAAATTTACAAGTTCTTTGGTCTTGGTCTCAAATTATAGCGTTCCTGTCCAGAGGCAGTCTGGTTTTGAAACAATGTTCCTGGATTTGTCGTGTTCAAGCGACGATGCGATGGTATTGCTTCTTGAAGGATGTCGTCGTCCTCTTTCTCAGAAAGTGTTCCAATTAGACGCGCATCACTGAATGGTACAAATTGCAGAACTTTCTCACTTTCAGAGTCACTGATGCCTCTACGGACCCACTGATCGAAAGGCAAGGGCAAAGGCACTTTCTTGCAGTGCACGGCATGCACCCAGTTTTTCTTTCCTTTGACTTTAACTGCTGTTCTTGTGGTCAAAAGAACCAGGCGTGGCTCTCTCCATCTGGGCTCCAAATTTCTCTGTCGTTGGAAATTTTTCGTGCAGACCCAGTCACCTGGTCGGATGGAATGACCTGGGTCTGTGGAAGCCTCTGGTAGAGCACTCTGAACCTGTTGATGAAGAACACGCAATTTAGTTGTAAGGTCATGCAAGTAGTTAATCAACATCGGGTATGGCAAGTCTGAGTATTTCTTAGGGCGAGGAACTCCCCATACATTAGCTGGGCGACCAAATATCACTTCGTAAGGGCTAAGCCCCAAACGAGAGTGTACTGCTGTTCTGGTGGACAGAAGAGCCAATGGTAAAGCATCAGGCCAATTAAGTCCTGTGCTAGCTTGCACCTTAGCAATTTTAAGCTTCAAGGTTCCATTGTAGCATTCTACTAAACCAGCCGACTGTGGGTGATTCGCCGCGTGGAACTTCTGTTTTATGCCAAGACCTGCACAAACTTTTTGCATGACTTGACCCACAAATTCGCTCCCATTGTCACTCCAGACAATGCGCGGCAAACCAAACCTAGGGAAGAATTCTTTCAAAAGTATTTTGGCAGTTGATAAAGCAGTATTGTCCTTCAGAGGGTAGGCTTCTACCCATCTAGAAAAAGCACATACTACCACCAGAACATATTTGAGGTTGTTGCATCGTTCCATGTGAATATAATCGATCTGCAACACCTCAAATGGATATGTTGGAGGAGCAAAATGACCTGCTGGAGTTGGGGTTCCCTTTCCCGGATTGTACATCAAGCAAACAATACAATGTTTTACTACATTATTTGCACACTTTGGGATCCCCTCATTTTGCCACACTGGAGCCAGAAGTTTACATATTCCTTTTGCACTTAGGTGAGCTGGACCATGTGCCATAGTAACTACAGGTAGTACATAAGCATCTGGTAACAGCCAACGTTGATGTTCTGATAATTCAACCCAACATCCCATCTCATCTAACATTCCTGTACTTTCCTTCCACTTTCTCAACTCATTCTCCGTAGCCTCTCCTTGAATTGATTTCACACTCTCTACTGTATCTTCACACATTCCCTTTTCTCTTACGCAGTTTGCGGGACCTACAACATACATTCGACTTGTGTTGTCTCTGGCTGTCTTTTTTGCTACCTCATCTGCAAATGCATTTCCTCGACCAACATCGTCCACAATCTTTTTGTGTGCACTACACTTCACGATCGCTATCTGAGTAGGCATTGTAAGTGACTCAAGAAGTTCAGTCACTAATTGACCATGTTGTATCTTAGTACCATGGGAAGTAAAGAATCCTCTTTCCTTCCATAAGCGCCCAAAGTTAAACGCTACACCAAAAGCGTATTGGCTATCAGTGTACACGTTTACTCTTTTTCCTTTGGATAACACACACGCTCTAGTTAAGGCTATCAATTCAGCTGCCTGAGCTGAATTATGTCTAATGCGTGCTGTCTCCACAATCGTATGCAAAGTAGTAATAGCGTAGGCTGAAACTGTATCTCCATTTGGGAGCTTGAAACAAGAACCATCTACCCATAGTGTTCCATCTGGATTCACTAATGGCGTGTTTTTTAGGTCAATTCTACCCTTAGTCTCTTCTTCAGTACGGAGAAAACAATCATGCTGTTCAGAGACATCTCTCTCTTCTGGAAGAGGCAACAAAGTAGCTGGATTCAGGGTATTACATCGTTTGATGTGTATGTGACTAGCCAAAAGCGTCAGCTCATATCCGGACAACCGAGCACTCGTAAGATGCTGCGTTTTTGTCCTATTTAGTAAAGTATCTACTGCATGTGGCACCATAACAATGAGAGTATTATCTAGCACTACTCCAGCAGACTGTCGAATAGAAATTGCTGCTGCCGCTGTCGCCTTAAGACAACTAGGCAATGCTTTAGCTACTGGATCTAACGTAGCTGAGAAATATGCGCATGGTCGCTGTTGATCTCCAAAACGCTGCGTTAAGACTGACAATGCACAACCCTCTTTCGTGGACATAGAGCGTAAAGGGCTTACTGTAATCAGGAGTACCCAATACAGGAGCAGAACACAAAGCAATACGCAAATCAGTAAAACTCTTCTGACACTCGTCAGTCCACGGAAGAGGCTGAGGCGTATCTTTTAAAGTTAGCGCCAACAGCGGTTTAGCCAATAAAGAGAAACTCGGAATCCACTGTCTACAATAAGAAGTAATGCCCAAAAAGGCACGTACCTCTCTTTGTGTGGATGGCACTGACATTTGTGCAATTGCCTGAATTCGTTCGGGGGTCAATCGTCGTCCCTCCTTTGACAAGAGATGACCCAAATAAGTCACCTCGCGACAGACATATTGTAATTTAGAAGGAGAAACCTTGTGATTCAGATCAAACAAATGACGCAACAGTGCAACGGTCACGTTTTTGCAAATCTCCTCTGAATCAGCTGCAACTAATAAGTCATCCATGTACTGAATGAGAGCGGCACCGGACGATAAGGAAAAGGCATCAAGATGACATTTTAGAGCTTGACTGTAAATAGAGGGACTTTCACAATAACCTTGAGGTGCACGTTTAAACCGGAAGCTTCGGCCTCCGAGGGAAAAACCAAAAATATCTCTACTCTCTTCGGCGATGGGAATACTAAAGAAAGCATTCTTTAGATCAATAACTGAAAACCAAGTCGCTGTAGAAGGTATCATCGTCAACAGAGCAGTGATATCTGGGACTACAGGAAACTGCGGTACGACAATCTTGTTTACCTCCCGAAGATCAATTACAAAACGATAAACAGGAGGCTGAGAAGGATCAGTGCGTTTAAGAACCGGAAGAACAGGACTGTTACATGTATTTCCTCTCGTTTCCTCAACCACACCCTTCTGAATCAAATCATGGACAATTTCCAGAAGTGCTTTCTCACCTTCAGTAGAGATTCTGTATTGCGGAATACGTGGCATTACAGCATTGGGCTTAAGAGTAACAACATAAGGTGGGATCTCAAGACAACCAACGTCATTCGGACCCGTAGCCCAAAGCGTTTCGGGAAGAGAAAGCAATTCAGGTGGGAATTGTTTTTTTGATAAGTACATTGGACTAGTCATTTTCTGTCCTAGAGTGAGGTATACACCAGAAGGTGAACAATATATCGTAGCATGCATTCTTTTTAATAGATCTAAACCCAACAGATTTTCACCACAACCATTCGTCAGAAGAAGCGGAGCTTCTAAATCATAAGGGCCTATTGAAACAGGCAAAGGGCAAGAAACTGGATTGCGAACAGGGGCGCCAGAAAATCCTACAGATACATTCGTTAAGCCAGACAAAGGTGCGCCAGGGAGTTTAGAATGAATGATAGAGCTTCTCATGGCACCAGTATCTAAAAGAAATGGCTCTGAAACACCCATTGTAGTGACATTAACATAAGGTCCATTCTGATCCACTGGAATTGACGTAACCCCCTTACTTTGTCCATGGCTGTCCTATTCAAAATGAAGACTTTCATTCCCTCCTTCAATATACTGATCCTCACTGTAATACTGTGTAGACCTAACATTTTGCTGGTCAAAGTAATTTCCGGAATTTGGAGGAACAAAAGAACGCTGCTCTTGGGTTAACACACCTCGACCTCTACCTCTATTTGCTGACTGAGGACCACCACGACCTCGTGAAGCAGATGTTGCTCCATTACGCTGCAACAATGCCGGACAACTGTTCTTAAAATGACCTTCCTCCCTACAATAAGCACATTGATTGGGACCTAGCAAAGGTCTTGGAATGAATGGTTCAGGCTTTTGATACAACCTCTGAAACTGCGGAGGCTGTTGAAACTGAGGCTGAACATAACGAGGAGGATAAGCCTGTTGCAAGAGAACTTTAGTTTTTAATTCTTTCGTCTTTTTCTCTTGTTTTTCCCTTTCTTCTTTGTCTCTATTTTCATAATATTGTGCAGTAGCCAATATCTGGGCGGAAGAAGAAACTGCCCATGAACTCTCGGAATCTTTTAGCTTGTGTGATAGTTCAGGAAGCAAGTTATATACGAACTTATCCACAAATAATCGCTGTCCCCCTTCTGTAGCCATATCTTGACCACTGTGATCAATGAATGTCTCCTCGAATCGGGTAAAGAAATCGGAAACACTTTCATCTTTCTTTTGTTTACATGCTGCTAGCTTATCCCAATTAACTCTCAAAGCAGGCATCATTGTTTTCATTAATGTAATAATCCTACCAGGGAGTTCTGAGATCAAAGCGTCAGGCTTTGCACCACCTACTTGACCTCTATCTGCGGCAATAATAGCGTTCCAATCGCCGCCTAATTCTTGAGCGTGATCCTCTCTACGAATTTTAGCCCATATTGTCTGTGGAACTACATTTCCCATCAACATGTCAATATCTGCTAGATTCATAGTACATGCATCAACTGTTTGCGACAACTCTTTATAGTAACCAGCAGGATTTTTGCGTGAATCTGGTAGTGACTGTTTAAGTGCTAAAACTTCAGACCTTTTCCAGGGGACATGTATCCATATGCGCTGAAAATGCGCAGGAATAGCTGGATTAGCACCTGCTGCTGCAACTTCTTCCTTCCATATTGGAGAAACCTCTCTCATGGGATAGTTTTTCAGTGCTGTCCTAACTGAAGGATCAGAATCAGGAAAAGTCTGTGAGAACAATAGGGATCTGAAAGAAATAAGTGTTCTGACAGCGTTTTCAACCTTAGGACCCACAATAAGTCCTTTGTCAAAGTCAGCCTGAACATCTAACAGATCCTGTGGGACCGAACCCAAATTCATATCCTCCCATTCTTTAGCGAGAGTATCGCACATAACTTTAAAAACATATCTCTGCGTAGGTGCATTCCATTGCAGAAAGGTGGTCATAATATCAGACGTACTATATTGGGGACCCTTCTTGATCCATCTACAAGCAAGTGAGTCCAATTTTTCTCGCTCTTCGGAGTCTGGGAATTGACTACGAGACTGTCTTCGAGAAAAAGCTGGAGACACATTTAAAGCTTCAAAGAAAGGTGATAAGAGACCAGAGACAGTATCTGCAAATCGCTTACGCATAGATGGAGAATTTGACATAAGGATAGGGGACAAGGTATTAGGTGAATTAACTAAAGGAGCATTAGGAATTGCCAAAGGAGCAGAAGGCAAAGGAGTTAAAGGCAAAACTGGCATAGGCAATACTTGAGGAGGCAAATGTGGAAAAGCTGGAGCAGGCGGAAGCACAACTGGCGGCTGAACAGGCTGTAACATCGGGGGTGCATTAGCACCTTGTACATAGGGCGGAGGCAATTTCAATAAGTGGGACATTAAGGAATCTTCCTCAAAATCTTTTCTCTTATCAAGGGAAGAGATAGGCAACGTCGGATAGCATTTATCTATTGCCATTCGATGCTGTCTGTCTGAAATTTCCATTGCATTATCTATTTCATCATCTTTGAATTGCTGAGCAGCCTGTATAATCGTCATTCCCTGTGTTTTCCTATCTCGTTTCGCTTGTTTAATTTCTCTCTGTTTGGCTTCCTTACGCCAAAGGCGAAAAGAGTCAAACATTGCCGGCCGGGCTTTTCTTTTAAATAACGTTGCTTCTAAATTATCTAGCACATCAGTTTCGAAACTACCATTTTCTGGCCATTTTAAAACACCATCTTTCTTTGTATATCGGGTCCATGTCTTATTAAAGGCAATAGGACCAACACCATGTTTAGAATAGAGCTCATATGTGGGAGTTCCAACCGAAGGAATCGGACAGGAGTCCTCAAGCTGGGAGTCCCTATTACAACCAAAGCAACAAAGTTTTCCAAACTTAGTCAGACCAGACATCTCACGATTTTTACTGGCTGTTCACAAACATCAAGGGGGTAAAACTTTCAGTTTACACAGCACAAATGCACTTACCCCTCGGCTTTGGCCACTGCAATGGCCAAATCTAAGGACCTAAGGACAAAATAAAGACCAAAATTTGTGGGCGCGACCCACCAAATACTTAACTAAGGATGTCTTCTTACACCAACAGAGGCCCGTCTATCGTCTCGCTTTACCATACATCATCAAAGAAAGGGCCAAGGCAGGGCGGCAGTCAGGGCAGCAGTCGTCAGTAGCCGTCAGGAAGGAGTAACCGCGCTGAAAAAGACCTTCGGACCACTTCGACATACAGGGGTCGCTTGACGTGGCTCGCGATTCCTCCAGAATTTTCTTGCGGGGTTCCTCACGACCTTCAGGCAGAACCGGTACCGCTGACGCCGCCCCACGTTGGGCGCCAGTTGAAGAACCAGAACCTTATGGGCCTGGCGGCGCAGGGTACGCCTGAAATCTCCTTGGATTCACCTGCCTCAACTAACAGAGACACGGGACACTCTGTCAGGCGTAAAAGATCAGATTTTATTAGCTGCAGCTAGTACAGTTGTCCAAGAAGTACACAAGGTATGTTCTCAGGAGACTGCCACTTTACTTTGTGGCGCACAATCTTATATACCGTATAAAAAACATTTATTAACTACATACACTCCCAGAACACATAGAAAGGAGCCAGTAAGAATAATGTAAAGATAGAACAGAGCCAATAGAAATGTCGGAAAACAAGACAGCACCAATAGAAGGAATTGGAAAACAAAGTATCAAGTGACTTAAGGTTGCCTCCCCTCCAGCTGTGTTTGTCACCCCTCCCTTGAACTAATTCATTAACCGATCCACAACGAAGTTGCATGTGGTGCGATAAGTTTGTGTGCGTTTGGAGGACAGTTGTGAAATGAGAGAATACTAGCAAAGGACAGCGAAGGCCAGACGATAAGATAAGATCGGCGGAGAATAGTGTGAGCCTACAGATAGTTGAAACAAGGATTAGAAAACCAGACAGGGATTAGTGTACTCGGTCAGACCTTAATACCAGCCTTGTAAAGATAGAGGCAGAAAGCTGTTTTGAACACCATGTTGCAGAATAAGCAGAAAAGGCAGAATGGACTTCGTTCGCTGTGCTGCCTGAGTGAAGGCAACATAAAATGGCGGCGGGCCACAAAATGGCGGGTCGATACGATCGTATTAAAAATCGAATTTCCTCACCATCCCAGCACCTCAGCCACCGCATCAGCGGGAACAGTGGTGCCAGCAGTAACCGGCTTCTGGAGTGCGCCAAGCAGCAGGGCAGCCAGTGTGCCAAGGAGCCAGACCATGGACAGTCCCCCACCTCAGGAGCATAAGAAGTTGGCCACTGCCCAGAGGGAGAAGGGTCAAACACCTGCCACCAAGGGCCCTCCCAGGACTCCAGTTGGGAGTGGGAAGAAAGCTGCGCCAACATCCAAGGTGGGGAAGGGCCACAGAAAGAAAGGGAAGTCGCCGCCAACCTGCACGGCGGACACCGCCGCCACCAGCACCGCTGACCAGGACACCGCCGCCACCAGCACCGCTGCCAAGGACACCGTCGCCACCAGCACCGCTGCCAAGGACACCACTGCCACCAGCACCGCCGCCAAGGACACCGCCGCCACTAGCACCGCTGCCCAGGATGCCGCGGCCACCAGCACCACTTCCCAGGACACCCCCGCCACCAGCACCGCTGCCAAGTACACCGCCGCCACCAGCACCGCTGCCCAGGACACCGCCGCCACCAGCACCGCTGCCAAGGACACCACCAGCACCGCTGCCCAGGACACCTCCCCCACCAGCACGCTCACTGAGCCACCCACCAGCACCGCAGGCCAATGAGCGCAGCAAGCACCGCCGCTACTGAGGCCGACACGAGCAGGATGAAGCACTCTGGGCACCAAGCCCCCTCCAGAACCAGTGGAGTATCACATCCACTAGCTCTGTCCTTGGCAGGATGAAGCACTCTGGGCACCAAGCCCCCTCCAGAACCAGTGGAGAAAGTCATCCACTACCTCTGTCCTTGGCAGGATGAAGCACTCTGGGCACCAAGATCCCCCCAGAACCAGTGGAGAAAGGCATCCACTACCTCTGTCCTTGACAGGATGAAGCACTCTGGGCACCAAGCCCCCTCCAGAGCCAGTGGAGTATCACATTCACTACCTCAGACCTTGGCAGAATGAAGCACTCTGGGCACAAAGCCCCCTCCAGAACCAGTGGAGACTGTTATCCACTTGAGAGACTGTGGCTTTGCACTCCCCAGGATAAAGTAGTAGGAAAACCACCCACTTGAGAGACTTGAGAGACTGTGGCTTTGCACTCCCCAGGATAAAGCAGTGTGCAAACCAACCACTTGAGAGACTGTGGCTTTGCATTCCCCAGGATAAAGCAGTGGACAAACCACACCCACTTGAGAGACTTGAGAGACTGTGGCTTTGCACTCCCCAGGATAAAGCAGTGGGCAAACCACCCACTTGAGAGACTTGAGAGACTGTGGCTTTGCACTCCCCAGGATAAAGCAGTGGGCAAACTACCCACTTGAGAGACTTGAGAGACTGTGGCTTTGCACTCCCCAGGATAAAGCAGTGGGCAAACCACCCACTTGAGAGACTTGAGAGAGTGTGGCTTTGCACCCCCAGGATAAAGCAGTGGGCAAACCACCCACTGGAGAGACTTGAGAGACTGTGGCTTTGCACTCCCCAGGATACAGGAGTGGGCATGGAGCCCCCTCGTGGATCTGCCGTCGTGCACTCATCCGGCAGAGGTGCCCCCCCTTCCCTTCCCCCTGAGGTGCCTGTTGTATTTCTATCTGATGCCCCAGCAGTGTTCTCTCCGTTTTGATCGGGTTTCGAGTGTGGGCCTCGCCCATGCATTTTGGGCCCAGTGGTCCACGGACTTTAATGGTGCAATACCTGGACTTGTATTATTGGTGTATATGTTTGTTTATAGTGTATATATATTTTTGAGTACTGGATTTTAATAGATTAAAATCGTTCAAATCATTTCCTTTCGTCTTTGCATTCTTCCGAGAGGGTTAGGGGGTGTAACTGTAATGTATCAACATGTATTTGTGTGTGTGTTGTAGTGGGTGAGGGTGGGGGTGGGGGTGTTGCGTGTGTGTGTCACTCTCTTTTCCCTCCCCCTTCCCCTATGTCGTAGGTGCAGTACTCACCGTGGTCTTCGCCGCCGGCGTTCATGTTCCTGGAAGAGGAGCAGGAAGACAAAGGCAGGGAGAATATGGAGTTCTGGCTCCATGGCGTCCTGGTTCCTCATGGGGTGTGTAGAGGTGAGCGTTTTCCCTTCCATGTCCTGTTTCCACTGTGTTTTTGTTTGCGGTGAAACCACCCCGGAAAAGGTGGTGGATTGGCCTGTTGTAATACTGTGGGCGGTACATTGTGTTCCGCCTGTCTGTTGGTGGTTACTGACGCGGTGTTCTTTTGGACCGCCGTGGCGGTTGGAGGGTTAAAGTGGCTGTCTTTGTTGGCGGTTTCCGCCACGGTCGTGATTCCATTTTTTTCCGCCGGCCTGTTGGCGGTCTTACCGCCGCTTTAACACCGACCGCCAGGGTTACAATGACCACCTCAGTGTCCTTACCCAAGTCCAGCCCTTCCACCTCCAAGTCCTCCCCTACTAGTGCCCATGCCCCTCCCCCTGCCAAGAAGTCTACCCCTCCCAAGCCCAGGCCTAAGGATCCCCCTTCCAAGCCCAAGAACCCTCCTCCCAAGCCCAAGCCCACGGACTCCCTCCCAACCTCAAACCGTCCCCTCCACCCCTCCAGTGCCTGAGGTGCCTGCCTGCCCCCTTGACTCCCCTTCCCTGTGGCGGTCATTTTGCAGTCAGTAGTCAAGTTGGGGCAGTGAGGTGGCACTTGTGCCTTGGGCACCTAAGACTTTGGACTGGCCAATGGCCTTCTATGTTTATGTAGTTATTTTAATCGTTTAATATTTTAATATATCTGGGCCAACCTGCTGTTGGATTCGATGGTAACATACTTGTCTTGCCTTTCTTTCTACATGGCTGTTTAGTGTTTGTGGGCTTTGGTTTGTGTGTGAGGGAGATGTATGTGTGTGTGTTGGTTGTGCTAGCTGTTGTGCCTGGGCTGCATGTGTGTGTGTGGCCCTGTCATTAGTCCTGCTGTCATTGCTGTGTTTTGTGTGTTGGATATGTTTGTGTTTGGTACAGGCATGTGTGTAGCCAAATTTTGCATAGTTTGTGTTGGCATGTGTAATGGTGGTGTTGTGTGCCCTTGTGTGGTTGTTGTGTGTGCGTCCGTGTGTGTGGTGTTGGCTATGTCCTATGTGTTGTGTGTGTTGTGAGCATGGTTTGACAAATGGTTAGTTGTATGGCAGTGTGATAGTGTTGATTGGTTGTGTGTGTTATTACGTGTTGTATGTATGTGTTGTCATGTGGAGGTGTGCAGTCAGAGTGCTTGGCGAAGCATTTGTATAGTTGTGGTTGTGATGTCACTGTGAGTCAGTGGTGTTGTGTATGATTGTGTTAGACAGTGGCGGTGATGTGTGTGTGCGGGTTGTTGTGTGTATGGCACATGTATGTTGGCTGTGGTGTGTGTAGTTTGGGTGTGTGTGTGTAGTATGTGTGTGTGTATGTAGGTGTGCATGTGTGTTCGAATGGGTGTGTAGTTACATGTGTGTATGTTTCTGTCGCAAGCCGTCCCGGATCTGTGTGTTGTGTGTGAGAGTGTACTAATGCCTTTCCCTCCAGTGTGTGCTAGGTGTGTGTACTTACGGTTGTTGTCTTCGTCGCTGGCTCCGGAGTTGTTATGCGAGCAGGAGCAGTGGGAGGGCTTCGAATTCAGGATCCATGGCAGCTCCGGGCAGGTGTGTGTTCCTAAAGGTGAGTGTTTCCTTTTATAGAGTTGTTTTCTGCCAGGGTTTTGGTGGTTTTGGTGGTGGTGTGACTGCGGCGGAAAGCCTGGCGGTGTACAGCCTCATAATGTGTCTGGAGGAAACATGTTCCCCGTCGGTCTGAAGGTGCCTACTGTCGTCTGCGGCGGCCTGTCCTCACTGACAATACTGGCAGTAGTTTGACTGCGTTCTGTTGGGAAGACTGCCATGGTCATAATTTGGCAGTCTTCAACGCTGGACCGTTGACGGTACGACCTACACTGCCAACATGATGGTCCTGAGACTGCCAAACTCATAATGAGGGCCTGAGTCACCCAGAAGCAGGGAACCCTGGCCTAATCATTTTTACTGATTTGAACCACAAAACAACAGAAAGTAAAGAAAGGAGCATTCCTCAAACAAAAGTACTGAAATTTGATTAAATTCACAAACAAATATAAAAAAAAATCAACATTTTAATTTCAATTGGAAGGCTGGAGCTTTTCTAAATTCAGTTGAGGCTGCTCATTGCAGATATTGTGTTTGGTGCACTTACACTGCTCCCACAAATCAATCCGTAGATACTAACTTATTTTTTATCCTCCAAATTCAAATTCCTTCACATTTATAAAGGGTTTTCAAATTTTCAATTTTCAGTTTTGATGCTTCATTTGTATACATTTTAATACTCTATTAATATTATTTAATTTTCAAAGCAGTTGTTGACTCCCAGGGGTAGTCACCACTGATTTAGATTGTGATTTGCACACAATGCAGCAGTCTTCCGCCTAAGGATTACAAATTATATTGACCTGGATTCGCCCTTTCTGAGATTATGAACTATATTGCACTTGCTCTACAAAAGAGATAGTGAATCCACCACTTGTATAGAGTTAGGTATATTATTAGAATGATATGTGGTATAAAGGTGTCTCAGGAATGAGGAAATGAGCGCTTATTTTCTGGAATGAAAACACAAAACGTATGTGTATTCATTTAATTTCGTAGTTTATTTCAGGCAAAACCCATAAAACTTAACATAAATACATTTATTAAAAACACGTTATTGAGTAAAATTAGAAAAATGAGTCATTAAACTAAAATGCAGTAAGCAAATATAAAAATAGACAATCAGATTGCATCAGCAAATCATATAACACTTAAGATTCTAAAGTGAGAGTCCAGCACCTTACCTTATCCTTCAGGCCGCTTGGAGGTAGCAGTCAAGACCTAATGCTATATTAGAGCTACAGTCTGTTCTTGGAATGCAAGATGTTTCTCTATGATGCTATGTACCAAAGGAGATACACAATGGTCTAAGCAATAGTCATCTTGGTCTTGCATAGGCGAGGCAAAAAAAAGTAGATGTTCTACATCTTCAGTTTTGTAATCACATATCGAGCACTTGATTATATTCGACTGATTACAGTCCCACTTGGTGGTAAATGTGTTAAGCAACAGGGTGCCCACCTTGTTTTTTATTAGGGTTGTACATTCTAAGGGGGGTACATACACATCCATTAAGAGTTCAAATTTGGGGATAGGTGTAAAGGATAAGAACTCTTCAACCAGCCCTCCCGATCTAGCATTCAGGAAATACAAGTCATTTACCCATTCCCAATATTTCTCCTTTACCAATGACTTGGTGTTCCTACTGATTGAAGATGTGTTGGTCCAAGATAGGCCCAGACCTATTGACCCCATTTGTTGTTTAATATGCTGGGGCCAAGGGATTGAGCTACTTTTGTTATGGCCCATGACTTCAATTAAGGCAAATCTGACTGGGACCACTTCCCAGGTAGACTATAACCTGATCCAAAGAAACCAAAGGCTTCAATCTTACCAAATCCCCAATTCTTAATAGGCCGGTATAAAAAAAGGGGAATGGACGGGGTACTTTTAGGAAGCTTAAACAGAAACTTGATGAAACTATTCTCTTTAGCCATTAATCCATTCATGTTCCCACCCCCACAATTCCACACCACACAAGGATGCAGATTACATCTTGGCTCTATAAATTTCTATAACTGTAGTCACCTTATAGCGTTTGCTGAGAGAAGCAGCACTATGCATCAGGGTGAGTTCTGATTTCAATATGTGTGATTTCCAATTTATGGTTTTAGCTATAAATACTACTCACAAATAGTCTAAATTATCAACCATTTGGAATCTCACTCCTTTCATACGAAAACCTGTGAGTTGTGTGGTTTTAGGACCATGGTCTTAATTTTGGAGGATTTGACTTCCAACCAAATTTGCACAATTAGATGGAGTACGGGAAATGAAGACAGTATTGTCCTTGAATATTAAAGCCGGGACTAGCAGCTTCCCTATTTTTGGGCAATCATGTACACTAATTAGTAGGAAATCCACCATACATTGATAAAAAGAGCGAACAATAATGAAGCAAGCATGTACCCCTGGTGAACTCCGCAAGCAATTGTTATACAGGGTGTGAGTTCACCCCCAGCACCCCATCTGACTCGGGCAAAATTCTCTTCATGTATCCTGATGAGAACATTTAGTATGCTACAATCAACCCCCATTTTTTCCAAAGTTAGCCACATATTCCTCCTGAGACAAGATCAAAAGCGACTCTAAGGTCTACAAAGGCCATGTATAGATGGTCTGAAAAAGCCTTAGGTATTTCCACACTATGGCCCTCATTCTGACCCTGGCGGTCGGTGATAAAGCGGCGGCCAACCCGCCAACAGGCCGGCGGTCCAATATATGCAATTCTGACCCTGGCGGGAACCGCCAACACAGCCCGCCGCATTAACACTCCGCCCGCCACGGCGGAACAAACAAACAGCGCGGCGGTCCCCGCCAACAGCCAGGCGGCAGACAATGTACCGCCCACCCTATCACGACCCACCAATCCGCCACCTTTTCCGGGGCGGGAGCACCGCCGATAAAAACACGGCGGAAACAGACTACGAACGGGAAAACGCTCCCCTCCACATACTCCACGCAAGATTCTGGCAGTATGGAACCCGAGTTGCAGGTCATCCCCGCACTCCTATACCTGCTCCTGTACCAGGAGCACGCCCGGCGGCGCGGAAGACATCGGTGAGTACTGCACCTACGACACAGGGGAGGGAAAAGATTACCGGCACACACCCACCCACCCACACCCACTACAACACACACATCAATGCATTCCCACAGATCACTGTCACAACCCACAAACCCCCCCCTCTGAAATAATGCAAAGACCAAAAGAAGAGATCTTAAACGGGCAGATATATTGAAAAATGGACAGCAGTAATCCAAATAAATAAATAAACTATGTACAAAATATATACAGCTACTAAATGTAGTCCAACCACTGTCCGTGGACCACAGGGGTCCTGAGCAAAGGGGCAAGGCCCAGTCCCACGACAAGAACTCCACGGAGAGAACACTGCAGGGGCATCAGAAAGAAAAAAGGACAGGCACCTCAGGGGGAAGGGAAGGGGGGGCACCTCAGCCACTTGAGTACACGACGCCAGATCCACGAGGGGACTCCATGACCACTGGGCCATCCTGGGGAGTGCAATGCCACAGTCCAAACAGTCCATACAGTGGGTGGCCTGCCCACTGGGCCATCCTGGGGAGTGCAAAGCCACAGTCCATACAGTCCGTACAGTGGGTGGCCTGCCCACTGGGCCATCCTGGGGAGAGCAAAGCCACAGTCCATACAGTCCATACAGTGGGTGGCCTACCCACTGGGCCATCCTGGGGAGTGCAAAGCCACAGTCCAAACAGTCCATACAGTGGGTGGCCTGCCCACTGGGCCATCCTGGGGAGAGCAAAGCCACAGTCCAAACAGTCCATACAGTGGGTGGCCTGCCCACTGGGCCATCCTGGGGAGAGCAAAGCCACAGTCCAAACAGTCCATACAGTGGGTGGCCTGCCCACTGGACCATCCTGGGGAGAGCAAAGCCACAGTCCAAACAGTCCATACAGTGGGTGGCCTGCCCACTGGGCCATCCTGGGGAGTGCAAAGCCACAGTCCAAACAGTCCATACAGTGGGTGGCCTGCCCACTGGGCCATCCTGGGGAGTGCAAAGCCACAGTCCAAACAGTCCATACAGTGGGTGGCCTGCCCACTGGGCCATCCTGGGGAGAGAAAAGCCACAGTCCATACAGTCCATACAGTGGGTGGCCTGCCCACTGGGCCATCCTGGGGAGAGAAAAGCCACAGTCCAAACAGTCCATACAGTGGGTGGCCTGCCCACTGGGCCATCCTGGGGAGTGCAAAGCCACAGTCCATACAGTCCATAACATACTCCACTGCCACTGGAGGAGGCATGTTGGCCAGAGGACATCCTGCAGCCCTGCCCGAGACAGATCCTTCCCTGCCACGTCTGCCAAAGGGCCAGCGGTTCCTGGCTGGAAGGGCCCAGTTCAGCGGTTCTTGCCTTGAAGGGCCCAGTTCAGCGGTTCTTGAGACGGCGGTCCCCAGCGGAGCGGTGCTGGAGACGGCGGGGCCCAGTTCAGCGGTCCTTGCCTTGAAGGGCCCAGTTCAGCGGTTCTTGCCTTGAAGGGCCCAGTTCAGCGGTTCTTGCCTTGAAGGGCCCAGTTCAGCGGTTCTTGCCTTGAAGGGCCCAGTTCAGCGGTTCTTGAGACGGCGGTCCCCAGCGGAGCGGTGCTGGAGACGGCGGGGCCCAGTTCAGCGGTCCTTGCCTTGAAGGGCCCAGTTCAGCGGTTCTTGCCTTGAAGGGCCCAGTTCAGCGGTTCTTGCCTTGAAGGGCCCAGTTCAGCGGTTCTTGAGACGGCGGTCCCCAGCGGAGCGGTGCTGGAGACGGCGGGGCCCAGTTCAGCGGTCCTTGCCTTGAAGGGCCCAGTTCAGCGGTTCTTGCCTTGAAGGGCCCAGTTCAGCGGTTCTTGCCTTGAAGGGCCCAGTTCAGCGGTTCTTGAGACGGCGGTCCCCAGCGGAGCGGTGCTGGAGACGGCGGGGCCCAGTTCAGCGGTTCTTGCCTTGAAGGGCCCAGTTCAGCAGGCCTTGCCTTGAAGGGCCCAGTTCAGCGGTTCTTGAGACGGCGGTCCCCAGCGGAGCGGTGCTGGAGACGGCGGCCATTCTATGGCCAACTGCTCATTGCCTGGTGGTGCCCTCCTGGGCAGCGGGGATGGTGCTCCTTCAATGCCCACCTGGGCTGTGGGTGGTGGGGCCCTCCTGGGCAGCTGGGCTGGGTCCTCCCTGGGCAGCGGCTATGGGGGTGGTGGGCTCTCCCGGGGCATCTGTGCCGGTTCCTCCCTGGGCAGCGGCTATGGGGGTTGCAGGCTCCTCCTGGGCAGCTGTGACGGGTCCTCCATGGGCAGCAGGCCTGCTGCCTGACTTCTCCGCCTTGCTGCCCTTGCCCTCCTTAGTCGGGAGTCTGTGGCCCTTTCCTCCCTTTGGAGCTATGGCTGTTGACGGTGGCTGGCTAGTGTCCTGGGGGGATATAGAACCCGGGCTCCGGCGGCGGCCCTTCCGCCTTCTGCTCCTCTTCCCAGGGGGTGGGCTGGCTGTCCCCTTGCTGCTGGGCGAAGATCCAGACCTGCGGGCTGGTGGGCTCCAATACCCCTGCACCCTTGTCAAGGGGGCTGCAGGGCTGGTGGTGGCTGAGGTGCTCTTCTTACCCCGACGAGAAGGAGGGGGGGGCTCAGGGTCAGGAAAGAAGGTAGCAGTAGAGAGATAGATTTTCCTGGGACAATGGATAGTGGTAGGTACAGTGGGTATGGGAGTGGAGGGAGAGGATGTGGTTGTAGGCGAGACAAGTTTGCTGTCTTTGGGTGCAGGTGCAGGATGGGGAGGCTGTCGTGAGGTGGATGGCTGTTGGGTGGGTGGGTGGCTGCGTTTGTGTGGTGTGGAAGAGGGGGTGACAGACACAGTGGGAGAGGACACAGGGGACGTGTAAATGGCAGTGGGGGTGGTGACTGCACGTGTGCGGACTGGACTGGAGGGTGTGCTGGTGATGGAAACACTGGCTGATGGTGAGGTGAATGAAGGTGTGAGTGTAGATGTCACAGGGAGGGAGGAGGGAGACGAGGAGGTGGGGGTCACAGAGGTGGTAGTGACTGTTGGCATGTCTGCATCGGAATGTTGCTTGTGTGAATGTCTGCGTGATCTGTGGTGCTTGTGTTTGGATGAGCTGCTCTTGGGTGTTGAGGTGTGTGCAGGCTGGTCTGATGGTGTGGGTGGGACAGGCAGAGGAACAGGAGACTGGGAGGAGGGAGTTAGTAGAGGGAGGCAGGAGACAGGGACAATGGCTGCCGTCAGTGCTGAGGCCAGAGCCTGGAACGATCGCTGATGGGCAGCCTGACCCGAATGAATGCCCTCCAGGTACGCATTGCTGCGATGAACCTCCCTCTCCACCCCCTGGATGGCATTCAAAAGGGTAGTCTGCCCAACAATGAGCGTTCGGAGGAGGTCAATGACCTCCTCACTGAGGGCAGCGGGGGTAACAGGGGCAGGGCCTGAGGTGCCTGGGGCGAAGGAGATGCCCGGCTTCCTGGCAGAGCGGGCACGGGGCAAACGCTGAGGGGCTGCTGGGAGGGCGGAGATGGTGCGCTGGGTGGCGGCTGTACCTGTAATGGCGGGGGGCACGGATGGTGCCACCCCCGCAAGGGAGCTCCCTTCCGAGGACGTGTCCGTGTCGCTGCAGGGTCCAGTCGTCCCCGTTGTGGAGCTCCCCTCGCCCTCCGTCTCACTGGTCCAGTCAGACTCTGTGGCATGGCCCTCCTGGGCCATGTGAGATGCAGCTCCCTCCTGCCCCGATGCCACTTCTCCTCCGCCTGATGATGCTGATGCACACAAGCACAGAAAGACAAACAAAAAGGGGGGGGGAGAGAGAAATAAAGAGATTTTGAGTACATGGATCACCGGTACAGTTAGCGGACATGACAGACACAGATGCCCCCTGCACTAAGTTGCGCACTTGGGGTCCGCTACGCATTCCGTGGAACATGCCCTACACGCCTAGAGTTGACAACTGCACCCATGGATGACACGGCCCAGGGATGGCTGTACTGACACACTACTGAGGGTGGTGGCTGGGGACACAGGGGCTTACGGGGGTGCCCAGCCTACAGATATCGCCCTGGCCTAGGGGGACCCACAGCCCTCCTCCCCCACCCAGACACCTCCACTGCGCGACAACAGAGTAGATAATGCTTGTACTCACCCCCTTGTGTCTGCTGTGCTGCCCTCACGCGCCCATCCAAATCAGGGTAGGCCACCGCCAGGATCCGGAACATCAGGGGGGTCAGTTGACGGCAGGCACCCCGCCTACGTTGGGAGGCCATCCCCAGCAGAGACTCGGCGGTCTTCTTGGTCCCGCGGCGGATGTCCTCCCACCTCTTGCGGCAGTGGGTGCCCCGTCGATGGTGGACCCCCAGGGTCCGGACTTCCTTGGCGATGGCACGCCAAATCCCGATCATCTCATGGGCGCGGACCTATGTGACACGTACAGGGAGGGAGAAATACCACGTTCAAGTTTGTCTGCATTTTCGTTGCCAGTGGCCCAACGCCCCCCATCCCCGCCAGGCCCCCCTCCAGGCCCCCCGCCAGGCCCAACATGCCCCCCATCCCCGCCAGGCCCCCGCCAGGCCCAACATGCCCCCCATCCCCGCCAGGCCCCCCTCCAGGCCCCCCGCCATGCCCAACATGCCCCCCATCCCCGCCAGGCCCCCCTCCAGGCCCCCCGCCAGGCCCAACATGCCCCCCATCCCCGCCAGGCCCCCCTCCAGGCCCCCCGCCAGGCCCAACATGCCCCCCATCCCCGCCAGGCCCCCCGCCAGGCCCAACATGCCCCCCATCCCCGCCAGGCCCCCCTCCAGGCCCCCCGCCAGGCCCAACATGCCCCCCATCCCCGCCAGGCCCCCGCCAGGCCCAACATGCCCCCCATCCCCGCCAGGCCCCCCTCCAGGCCCCCCGCCATGCCCAACATGCCCCCCATCCCCGCCAGGCCCCCCTCCAGGCCCCCCGCCAGGCCCAACATGCCCCCCATCCCCGCCAGGCCCCCTTCCAGGCCCCCCGCCATGCCCAACATGCCCCCCATCCCCGCCAGGCCCAACATGCCCCCCATCCCCGCCAGGCCCCCGCCAGGTCCAACATGCCCCCCAACCCCGCCAGGCCCCCCTCCAGGCCCCCCGCCAGGCCCAACATGCCCCCCATCCCCGCCAGGCCCCCAAGCCAGCCAGTGGCCCCAAATCCATATTGAATTAAACTCACTTGTTGGTCTGGAGGACCGTAGAGTAGCGCATACTGGGGGAGGACCCCATCCACAAGTTTCTCCAACTCTTCTCCAGTGAAGGCAGGGGCCCTTTCCCCAGGCGCAGCAGCCATTGTCCCTTCCAGACCGAGGTCACAGCAACACTTGCAGTATAGGTCCTCTCCTGTGAAAGTTCAAGTCGCAAGTGAATAAGTAGATAGAAAATGGCGGTCACGTCCGCGGCGGTGCGTACCGCGGCGGTGCGTACCGCCACCGCCGGCGCCCTTCGCCATTGGCTCCTGAAACCCATAGGCTTCAATGTTAACCAATGCGGCTTCGCGCCGCGGTCTTCGACCGCCGACCGCCGCGGTGTGCCACGCCAGCGCATTGACCTCACATCCCATTGTCACACTTCACAGGTCAGGCAGCCGCCATTTCGAGGGTCCACATGGCTCAATTTCAACTGCGTCACACAGGCCTAGGCCTTGCATAGCCACTCAGACACACCATTCACTGCATAGAGAATCGTTTACTGTGCAAGCTGTGAGTACGTACCTGTGGGTTGCTTGACTGTGTGCTCCATGTTGTCCTTCCTAGGCACCGTCCGCTGGGTTTGGCGAGGAGACGGATGAATCCTCCCGTGTACAGGCCGCTGGTGGACCTGTCGACAATGGAAGCACGCCACATTATCCTGACCTACCGGCTTGACCGTGCCACTATACAAGAACTGTGTGCCCAGCTGGAGCCCGACCTGATGTCCCCCATCCGCCAACCCACAGGGATTCCCCCTCTGGTGCAGGTCCTGTCAGTACTCCATTTCTTGGCAAGTGGGTCATTTCAGACAACAGTGGGAATTGCTTCTGGGATGTCTCAGCCCATGTTTTCGAAGGTGTTATCCAGAGTGTTGTCTGCCCTGATGAAATACGTGAGGAGCTACATCATTTTCTCTGAGGTGGGCGAATTGGCTACAGTGAAGGGTGATTTCTACGCCCTTGGACATATTCCCAACGTCATTGGTGCCATTGATGGGACCCATGTGGCTTTGGTTCCCCCAAGAGACAGGGAGCAGGTGTACAGGAACAGAAAAAGTTACCATTCCATGAACATCCAGGTGGTGTGTTTGGCTGACCAGTACATCTCGCATGTAAATGCCAAATTCCCTGGGTCAGTGCATGACGCCTACATCCTAAGGAATAGCAGCATCCCTTACGTGATGGAACAGCTAGAGAGACACCGTGTATGGCTATTGGGGGACTCTGGGTACCCCAACCTGTCGTGGCTACTGACCCCAGTAAGGAATCCCCGGACCAGGGCAGAGGAACGGTACAATGAGGCCCATGGGCGTACTAGGAGGGTGATCGAACGCACCTTCGGCCTCCTAAAGGCCAGGTTTCGGTGCCTGCATATGACAGGTGGATCCCTAATGTACTCACCTAAGAAGGTGTGTCACATCATCGTGGCCTGCTGCATGCTTCACAACCTGGCTTTGCGCCGCCAGGTGCCTTTCCTGCAGGAGGATGGTCGAGACGGTGGTGTTGTGGCAGCTGTGGAACCTGTGGAAAGTGACGAGGAGGAAGACGACGGGGCTGAAACAGACAACAGGGACAGAATCATTGAACAGTACTTCCAATAGGACACAGGTAACAATTCAAACATAATTTAGTAAATGTGAACTACTCTCCTGCATCTCTGCTGCCTGTCTATTTGCCCCAGTGTATGATGACTGAGTTGTGGCTTTTCCCTCCCTATTTCAGATCTGGGGTCCCCACTACGAGTCCTGTGCTTCGTTTCCCCATGGACTACAGCTTTGTGGCAGCTGTTTGTTGACTTCACTATGTACAAGGACATATTTGCACTGTCATGTCAATTACAATATTTTGAAATCACAGCCAGACTCCAGATAGTTTTGTGCAAAATAGGTGTTTATTTCAGTGCTCAAAATGGGATGGGTGGTTTCAAGTGGGTGGGGGCTATGGTGAAGGAATGTCCATGGCAGAGTCCAGAGTAACAGTCACACAGGTGCATTGTCCATAGGCCTGTGGAGAGATGGAGCATGGGCAGTTCAAGGATGGACAGGGTGACAATGTGGGACAGTGGGATGACATCAGGTGGTATCCTTTGCTGGCGGGGGTCTTGACATCCTACTCTGTCTTCTTGCAAGATCTCAGGGCCCTCTTGCGGGGTGGTTCTTCTCCTGCAGGAGGTGGGGGTCTGGTGGGCTGCTGTTGTGCGGGGGCCTCCTGTCCACTAGCGCCGGCGGAGGTGGTTGGCTGTTCTTGGTCCAGGCTAGTGGCAGGGGCCCTTTGTTGTTGTTGAGTGTCCGTCCTGGTGTTGATGAGGTCCTGCAGCAGCCCTACCATGGTAACCAGGGTGGAGGTGAGGGCTCTGATGTCCTCCCTGTACCCCCGATAGTGTTCCTCCTGCAGTACCTGGATCTCCTAGAACCGGGCCAGTACCGTCGCCATCGTCTCCTGGGAGCGGTTGTATGCTCCCATGATGGTGGTGAGGGCCTCGTGGAGAGTGGGTTCCCTGGGCCCGTCCCCCCCTGTCGCACAGCTGCCCTCCGAGTTGCCCTGTTTCCCTGGGCCTCTGCCCCCTGGCCGGTGTGCCCACTACCACTGCCCCCAGGTCCCTGTTGTTGTTGGGGTGGTGGGTTATCCTGGGTGCCCTGTAGTGGTAGACACACCGCAGATTGACGCGCCCTGGAGACAGCGGCATGGGCCCGCTGGGTGGGAGCTGTGCTGGTGTTCCCAGAGGGGTTTGGGTCTGTAGTGGCCTGTGCCTGTGTGAGGGGAACCGACTGTCCAGAGGTCCCCGATGGTCCGGGCTGGTCATCAGTGTCCAGGTCGACAGAGCTGCTGTCATCGCTGACGGCCTCTTGGGTGGGGGGTGTGGAGAATTCTGGGCCCTCCGTGGCGGTGTGTTGGCGGTCGGGTCCTGCAGGGGTATAGAGGTATGGTTATAGTTTCATTGTGTGCCATATGGGTGTATCTGTGGGTTCCCGTGTCCCCAAGTGCTGGCATTCGTGTGTGGGGGCTTTGGTGAGGGTGGCTTGTAGGGGGGATGTGTATATGCATTGGGCATGCTTTGGTGATGGGTGTCCATGCTTAGTGGACGCATGCAGGCCTAGGTTTTGGGATGTGTGGGTTGTGATGGTGAGACATTGGCAGGGAATAGGTGTGCTGGGGGTGGGGGTGAGGATGGTGGTGGGGGTGAGGGTGGGGGTGAGGGTTGGGGTATGATTTGGCATGCAGGTGGGGGGGAAGCAGTATTGAAGCTTCAACTTACCAGAATCCATTCCTCCGCCGACTCCTGCGAGGCCGTCAGGATGCAGGATGTTCAAGACTTCCTCCTCCCATGTTGTAAATTGTGGGGGTTTAGGTGGGGGTCCTCCGCCAGTCTTCTGCACGGCGATGTTGTGCCTGGATACCATGGAACGCACCTTCCCCCGTAGGTCGTTCCATCGCTTCCTGATGTCTTCCCGATTTCTGGGGTGCTGTCCCACAGCGTTGACCCTGTCGACAATCCTCTGCCATAGCTCTGTCCTCCGGGCAATGCTGGTGTATTGGACCTGTGTGCCGAAGAGCTGGGGCTCTACCCGAACGATTTCCTCCACCATGACCCTGAGTTCTTCGTCTGAGAAGCGGGGGTGTCTTTGGGGTGCCATGGAGTGGTGTGTATGATGTGTGGGGTGGAGTATGTGTAGTTAAGTGTGTTGAGTGTGGTGGTGTGTGTTGTTTTGTGTGTGGATATTGTGTGGGTGATGGTGTAGTGTGCCTCTGTGTGATGGTATTCTGTGATCGCTGATGTGTCTCTCAGTGCTTCTTTTTGGATTTTGGTCGAAGGGGTTTGTGGGTGATGTGGGTGTGTGTTTTATATTGTATTGTGTGTGTGGGAGTGGTGTGTGTATGTGTATCAGGTGTGTGGAATTCAAATCGTCCAATGTGGCTGAGTTTTGTTCGTTTGTGTGTATTCTGACCGCGGCGGTGTGTACCGCCAATGGAAAACCGCGTTTGAAAGACCGCCGCGTGGATTCGTGGGTCGTAATGGCATGGGCGTATTTCTGTTGGCGTGACGGTGGAGGTTTGGTCACCTCCACTTTTCTGCCGCCGACCGCTGGTCTGGCGGTCTGTTGTGGCTGTCGGATTTTCGGAGGTTTGGCTGCTGCGGGTCAGAATGACCGTGGCGGGTTACCGCGACCGCAGCGGAATTATGGAGGATTTCTGACCGGCGGTAGGCGCCTTTTACCGCCGAGGTCAGAATGACCCCCTATAAGATTTAAGCAGAAAACTTGGTCGATCGTACTGATCTTGGAGCGAAACCCCACTTGAAGCAGGACAGGAACTTACGAGCTTCTAACCAATATAGGAGGTGACCTAAAATTTGGTGACAGAAGACGTTCTGCAAATTGTCTGCTAGGCTAATAGGCCTGTAATTTCTAGGAAGTGCCCTGTCCCCCTTTTTGTATATTGGTGTAATTCCCATGCCAAGCGAGGAAGGTATGGCACCACCGCTCAGAAATGAATTTGAGATAGCATTTATATATGAAGCCCAGACCATAGGTTCTGACTGATAAAGATCACCTTGGACCTTGTCAGGGCCAGAGGCCTTGCCTGGGTGTGAGAATATATAGCCCTACAGGTATCCTCAATTGAAAAAACAAGGGCATTTTATGTGCCTGCTCTCACTTGTAGCCTAGGAGCTGCTCCTGATTCTATGTCAGGACCGGAGGCGAGGATTATGCATAACTTTCTTCACTTTTCACTTTTAATTAAGTAGCAAGTTCAAAGTTCAACATATTCAAAGTTAAACTACAACTTCCATGAGGCAAATGTCTCTATGGTAACCAATGTCCAATCACAGTTCATTCCGACGGTGTGTATATATATCCTGAGGTGCCGTCGTCCGTCCTCTTTCTTCACTGCTCATCGTCAGTGAAGTCCCTTGAAATAACTGTCTCTGATTTGGAAAGAGTGATTGTTATCTTTAACATCTTTATTACTGTCTAGCCATGTGCCAGCATAACTGTATAACGCGCCGATCGCTTGTTGCTACGGATGCTAAACTAGCGCTGTAGGCTTTTATGCCCGAGCGCAGACCGTTTTCTTTGATACACGTCGGGGCCTTGAAGTACAAGAACAGAAATTGAGCTACTTAACCAATACTACACAATAACAGAATAATATATTGAGCAGAAAACAATACAATAAATTAAAAAATGATATTTATTAAATGTGTATGTCCATCAAAGCAAAGAACTATATCACAAATTCCTAAATACACGTCGGGTCCACCAGCAGGCACTCTTTCGTTGGTGTCCCGAAGCGTTTCCACAGCGTTCTGAGACACCGTAAGCGCTCGATCGCTTTAGGATAACGCAACAGGGTTTTTTCTTGAGCATTAGGCTCAAATTAACCCTCCAACCCCCGCAGAACACCGCTCTTGAGGTAAGAACGGCTCACACTTTAGGAGCAGAGCGCAACGTTTATTTCGCGAGCTGAGGCAGTTTTGGCCTCATATTTTGACAAGAGTGCGGGGGGCTTCCCTCTTTACTGTACTAGGGTGAAATTATCCTGTTCTTCTCCCTTCTGTGATCCCTATGCAGTCCATTCAGGACCATGATTTTTACCCCAGCCTGTCCCCAGGGGAGGGCACTTCCCAATGCACGCTACCTCCTGAGGTAGATGTACTTCTTACCCAGGCCATATCCAGGGGCTTGGCCCCCCTTAAGAATAGCGTAGCAAAACTATCTGACCAGGTTTTTAAGGGGACAGGCATGTTTGGGGGGACGGGTGCCGACCCTAAAGTAACAGCGACAGTTCCCAAGAAATTGCGCAAGCGTGACGCGGGGCACCTGGAAGGCTTCGATCGCTTAACCAAAGTTTTTCACAAGAGTGCGCGTGCGCTTAAGCAACCACCCTTCCGGGAGGGATCTCTGCCCGGAGAGACCGGTGAAGAGCTTCACCCCATATTAGACCCTGATGCAGGGTCACCTAAGCTGGTAGAAGGGGACACAGAGGGAGATTCCTACTCGGCTGAGGATCTAGACTCTGGACGTCCTTGGCGTCCAACACCTGCCACACCTGACCCGCAGGAGCCTGAGGACTCCGAATCAGAGATGTTTGATCCAGAGGATATATACCATCCTAGATCCTCAGAGTGCCGACAGGAGAAAAGAGTGGCGGATTATGTCACCAGCAAAATAAGACAACCTCTGGACAAGGAGGTTAGGACCCGGTTGAAGGCCAAATGTCCTCACCCTACTCTGCCAAACAAAGTAGCGGCAAGGCCAGACATTGACCCGAAAATGTGTACCTTCTTTGCGAAGTACACCAAGGACCACAAAAAGGGCATAAACCGGTCCTGGAGAACATGCCAGGACAAATTACTAGATGTCTTAGGACCTCTAACGCAGATAATGCAACTAGTTGAGCATGCAAGGCACAATAATACTCCCATGCCAACAGATATCGTGGCGGGATGGGCCCAGCGAGCAGTATGTCTCCTGGGCAATGCTAACTGCACTCTCTCCGCAGAGAGGAGCTGCTCCTTGCTAGTAAAAATTGATCCAAAACTGGGAGAACTCTCCAATTCAGAGGCAGGGGCTATTGCCCAAGGGAACTTGTTCGGAGATCCTTTCGTAAAAGAATTGGGCAAATTTGCGGTCACCTTCTCGGTGCTTGATAAAGCACAGTCTTCCATAAAGAAGATCTTTCCGGGAAAGGTTTTTGGGGGAGCCGGAAGAGTCAGGGATCGCTCCTCCGGCCGCATGTACCAGCAAGGCTCCAACTCCTACCCCAACAAGAATAATGGATGGTGAGATGGCCGTCAAGGCGCCTTCTTCCCTAACCGGGGCATAGGATGGAACAGAGTGAGCAGAGGCACCCGTGAAGGAGCAAACGCTTCAGGAGGTTCAAATGGTAAGCATTACCCTTTTTTCCCTCAAATTCTCGGAGGGAGACTGCGTTTTTTCACACACAAGTGGGCACATATAACATCAGATGCCTGGGTCCTACAGACAGTGACGGGGGTCCACATAGAGTTCTGGGGAACACCGGTTCAAGAGGCTATGCCAAGACCTTTGATCTTTACAGAAGAGGACTAAGCACTGATAGACTCGGAAGCCCGAGACCTCCTGCGCAAGGAGGCCATTGGCGAGTCGGCCCTTCATCCCAGCGGTTTCGTGAGCAACCTCTTCCTGATAGAGAAAAAGGACAAAGGCTTCCGGCAAGTAATCACCCTCAAAGCCTTCAACGAGTGGGTAGTGTACAGACACTTCAAAATGGAAGGCATTCACATTCTCAGGGATCTCCTCCTACAGGGGGATTGGATGCTCCGTCTGGACCTCAAGGATGCCTATCTAACGGTCCAGATTTTTCCCCCACATTGCAGATTTCTACAATTCTTTTGGAAGAATCAGGTGTTCGAATTCACGTCCCTTCCCTTCGGCCTATCGTCGGCACTGTGGTGCTTCACAAAACTGTTCAAACCAGTGGTGGAGTACCTACTGTCCCGGGGGATTTGCCTGATTATTTACGTTGACGACATTCTCCTGATGGACCAATCTCACACGGAACTGTTGTCCAATGTGACCACAACTATTGCACTCCTCCAGGAACTGGGCTTCATTATCAACCCTCAGAAATCAGATCTCCTTCCCTCGCAGTCAATGACCTTCCTGGGGTTCCTCATCGACTCCAATGCAGCCTCCCTCAGTCTCCCAATCTCGAAGACATCCAAGATCAAGCAGGAGCTGAGGAAGGTCTTGAGACGCGAAAGAATCTCCTTCAGGCAATTGGCCAGAGTGGTGGAACTTCTCTCATCCTCGATCCAGGCCATTTTTCCAGGACCGCTGCATTATGGGGCTCTTCAACACCTAAAAGCTCACCATCTCCGGCGAGGACTAACCTATTCAGAATTGATAACTCTTCCCCAGGAGGCGAGGATGGAGCTCCAGTGGTGGCTGGACCACATGGAAGCGTGGAATGGCAGAGCGATCTTTGGATCCTCTACGGACCTCGTGATAGAAACGGATGCCAGCCGTCTCGGCTGGGGAGACCGGTGTGGAGATATCTTGTTCGGGGGATGATGTACCCCACGGGAACTCCACCTACACATCAACTGGCTGGAACTCCTGGCGGGATCCTTTGCGATCAGGTCTCTGACTCGGGACAAAGTCTCATGCTGTATTCTCCTGAGAATGGACAACGTATCTGCAGTGCAGTACATAAATCGAATAGGGGGCACTCGCTCAAGAGCCCTAGCGGAACTGGCAAAGGATTTCTGGCACTTCTGCCTCCAACGCCAAATATCGGTGACGGCGGAGTACCTCCCGGGCTCCCAGAACACACACGCGGACTACTGGAGGATCCCAGTGACTGGCAACTGGACAGAGGTTTGTTTCTCGCGCTCATGGAACGCTGGGGTCCCTGTTCAGTGGATCTCTTTGCGTCCAGATGGAACGCCAATCTCCCAAACTATTTCAGCTGCCGTCCAGATCCCGGAGCGACAGCGGTGGATGCGTTCCTGCAGGATTGGGGTCGGGACCAGAGTTACGTATTCCCCCCTTTCCTGGTCCTGATTAACCCCCTTTGGAGGTCGCAAGTGTGGTTCACATCCCTATTGGAACTATCTTGCGACTATCCGATTCAACTCCCGGTTTTCCCGTCGATTCTCTTGAACCCAATGGGTCATCCTCATCCGCTAATCCTCCAAGGCCATCTAATTCTAGCGGCCGGGAAGATTTCCGGAGTCGCTGGGAAGACAACCGACTTTCACAAAATGCTGAAAAATTCATCCGACAAGCCTGGGCTCCGAGCACATGTAAGAGATATAGATCAGCCTGGAACCGCTGGGTTCGTTGGTGTATGGAAAGGCACATTGATCCCATGGAGGCCCAGATTACAGATTTCAGAAATTTTCTAGCAGATCTTGCGGAATCCGGCCTGTCTTACTGCATGATTAACTCCTTTCGATCTGCGATCTCGGCGGGACACCCCCACGTTAACAACTGCCCGGTGGGGGAACACCCATGGGTGTGCAAATTACTGAAAGGTCTCAGGATGACCAGACCTTCCGAACCCAGGTATTCAGAACTATGCGACGTCACCCAAATTCTGCGTCTCTTAACCTCTTGGCAAGATAACCAGTATCTCTACCGGGAAGAGTTGTCAGCAAAATTAGCTATTCTGCTATGCCTCATCTTGTGCAAACGAGTATCGGAAGTTAGAGCCCTGGATATATCAGGAAGGCTTTTCTCTCCAGAGGGAGTAATCTTCACGATATCTAGGCGTACAAAAGGCAATACCAGGTCAGTAACTTATCCAGCTTTCGAGCATACACCTAAATTGTGTGTGGCAAGGTGTCTGAAGACATATGAAGAAGTGACGGCCGAACACCATCCTCCTGGGGAAAGGCAATTATTGATTTCAGTAAAGAAACCCTTGAAGGCGGTCTCCTCTCCCTCCATCGCTAGGTCGATCAAATGGGTTTTGATGGAAGCAGGCATTGATGTACAAGTTTTTGGGGCACACTCCATTCGAGGTGCCATGGCTACCAAAGCCGTTCAGGTAGGTGGAAGACTGGAGGACATCATGAGCGCTGCTGACTGGTCGCCAGAGTCTACGCTAAACAAATTATATTTTAAACCTGTTCATTAAGCAGCCTCATTGGTAGTAAGTAAGCTTTAAACATGCATAATCCTCGCCTCCGGTCCTGACATAGAATAAGAAATATCCTAACCATCGAGAAGGAAAGTTTCAATTCTATTAAGGACAAGGAGGCGTGGATTATCCCGCCCGACACTAGGGAAATGTTGCCCACCCAGGAGCTGATGCACCAACACTGGAGGTGGTATTTACCTTTCCTTCAATGATCAAGGATACAACCTGCTATTGATTTTGATTAATATTAATTATAGATATTTTTTATGCATTAATGATGTTTATGAGGAGGAAATGTTTTCCAGATTGTTTAGATATATTAACTGTTTGGACCTTTTAATGGGAACTCGTCTATATGGCTCATTGTACTACATTCCTTCTTAGGAACAGAGAATGCAACAACTTGAAGACACCTTAACTTCCTATTGCAGTGAAGTCAAGGACGAACGATGGCACCTCAGGATATATATACACACTGTCGGAATAAACTGTGATTGGACATTGGTTACTATAGAGACATTTGCCTCATGGAAGTTTTAGTTTAACTTTGAATATGTTGAACTTTGAACTTGCTACTTAATAAAAAGTGAAGAAAGTTATGCATAATCCTCACCTCCGTGTCCTTAATAGAATTGAAACTTTCCTTCTCGATAGCTAGGAAATTTCTCATTCATCTACATTAAGAGAGGAAGCATTCATTGTTGTAAAATGTTCAACCCACTGCTGTGACTGTACTGCATACTCAATAGGGCTAGAAGTCAAAGATTCACCATGTGCAAAGATCTGCCAGAAGGAATTTTAGTCTTTCTTTTTCATGGCTTCTAGAAGGGCTAGCCAGTTGAAATCTATCCACTCCTACTTCTTATTTTCCTTTACTGCTTTATAATTTGCAAGATATAGCTTAATCTGAGCATGATTACCTTATCAATAACCTCGATTAATTGCCCTTTAGCTTTACAGCACTCACCCTAGTACCATGAAAGGAAGCAGTAAGCTTTCCTTTCTTTAGTGGCAACCATTTCCTTCGTACAAAGTTGGTATAAAATCAAAAATAGGCCATTGTGTAGCTTGCCCATTGGGATCCTGCTATTTGGGTGGGTATACTATGGTCCCAGAATGCAATTAAATGCACACATGTATTTGAGTTAGAGTATTGACATTGGGGCTACTCTGATCCCATTTGATTGCTTTCCCATTATTGGTAAGGGAAATAGGTACCTCAGAAAGGGAGACTGAATTAATCTTCATAGTTAGCAGATTGTCCCTAAAAGTCAACTTAAGTGCATTGTGGTTACTATCATTCCTAGAAATATTCTCAAAATCCAGAGCATGATACTACAAATCAATATCTAGGGTTATATAATCTATGCGACTCTGGATACTCCCTCGTTTAAATGTTGGGGTAAAATGGTAATCTGAAGCAAATATGCCATTACAAGCACAAAGTCCATGGGTCAGAGTAAGGGACAAGAGTGAAAAAGCAGAAGCTGACCAGTTCTTTAGTGGGCTTGCCTCAACCTTCAGAATGCCCCCTGCATCATCTTCCCCCTTCATAATAGATGATAGCCCATACAGGGGTTCAAATGTGGCATTAAAGTCACCTGCCAGTATCGTGGGGGACTTTCTGGGGCTAATAGTTTTATGCATCAGTGAATCATTAAGCCTCAATATTGGGAGGTTATATATGTTGTACACATATAACCTATTCTCTTTCTTCCCATTAATACACAGCCTAGAATATCGTTACTATCCACTATGAGTCTTTTTATCATGATGTTGGGCATATTTTTGAACCAGACCAATAAACCCCTGACGGGCCCCTACATATATACCTTATCCAATGCCTGGGTCTCTTGGAGTAGAACTTTATCAAAAAGTCTAATAAAAGTGCCCCAGTCCCAGTTGGACACTTTCCCTCATATGCCCAATACATTCCACGTGAATAGTGTGTACGGTCTATCACTATTTGTATTAAGTAATGAACCTTATATAGTACCAATGGCATGCCATGGGGTACCAGCCTCATCTATTTGGGCTTCAATTGTGACAGTACTAGAAACAACCAAATCACATTCATAATCTAAGGAGGACAGGGTATTACTAGTAAGGTTAACTATTCTACAGTCAGCACTTATGTCCCTAGTTAGAACTTGTGGGCCTTTAGTCAATAACACACATAGGGCATTGTCAGAAAGACTGGACAGAAATCCATTGCACTTATGGCCAGCAGCAGTGGATGGATGGTTGGACAGACAGTCAACATTACTCCAAGGGGACATCTCCAAGTCCATCTGAGTATCAGCAGTCCTTTGAGCACACTTCTTTAACCCTACTTGCTCCTGCATTCTATAGCCCCTATGAGACAGAGCGTGGGCGGGGGACAAGGATTCTTGGCTAGTTGGTAGGTGAGTGGCTCTTAAATTGAATCAGGGGGCAGATAAGTATGGGCTTCAAGAGCCAGTAAGCCATTTACTAGGGCAACATCCCTCTCATGCAGCTCAGTGGTATCACAAGCATCACCTGGGTGATGAAGATGCTGAGCATTAAAATTGAAAGACACTGCTTACGCATTCTGATCCAGTGTGTCACGTTATTCGCCAAGGAGTCAGAATAAACCCCTGGCACATTGGTCATATAAATTAGGCAGCATTTATTAACCCAGCGGCTACTTGGAAACATTCTCGGTACTAGAGATGAATTATTCTGGGGCCTTCCATATACTGAGCAAGAAGCATCATTGTGATGACCAGCTGTAGCTCTAGGACCAAAGGTTCCATGAAACCTAATACGGGAGGGGCGACCTGTGGTTCAAAACAGTTCCTTGCAGAGTTGCTGATAGAGCAGCTGTTTCCTGGCCTGCCCAGCCAGTGTAGTAGGTGTGGGGCCTGGAAAATGACACTCAGCTGCTAGAAACTGAGGCCTGCATGTAGGTTCCTCAGAAAGCTTGGGATAACTCTCAACATCCCAGCAATGCTGACATACTATCCAAACATCAGCTGGATCCCTTAAAAACTCACTCTTAAGATGCATGGAGATCAGACACCATCACTTCTCTCCTTAAGCTGTCAAGAAGGACAATGATGCTCTCTGGGCACTAATCAAGAACTTGAGCCCCCAAGCTGGGATTTAGGGGTTAGTTAAATTCCAGGTTAGATAATGCAGTGCAGTGTTTGTTGCATGGAATTGCTGGTTCATATGTTATTTCATTATCCGCAGGATCCTGCCTGAGCATTTGGTTACTGCCAGTGGGAGACATGGACTGCGCAGGTGTTCCCTAGCTGAGCTGAGGCTTGTGGATTAAAACCAGCAACACTACTTCATGTCACCTTTTTACTCTGAAAGTGTGTTATTCTGGCTTTCCTATTTTCTCCCTTCTTTGGCTCAGCTCGCTTCCCCTCCTTATTTAGCATTTCCTCCTAAATAAGATTCTCAATATCTGCAAGTGTACAATTTTCTGCAGCATGTTTCTTTGCAAGTTTGGGGCTGGAACCTGGAGCCCGTAAAGGTTCAGAGGGCTTCATCTTCCCAAACCCACAGAATACTCACAGAAATACGTTGATAACACTCCTATAGTGAGATGGCAGCCCTGCCCCTACTCTTCCTAAAACTGATGAGCATGGGACAGGCTTTGCTCATGCGCATCTCGTGCAGCAGGAATGGAAACTTCACTATATGGCCCTGATGGGCAGCAGCTGGTTGAGGGCCTCCTCTCTTGCATTGTGTGGTCACTCTTCTTGCGCTCCTTACTTCCAAGCAGCAGCTTAATGGGTAGCAGCTGGTGCAGGCCTCTTCTCTTGCCCTATGGTGTCCTGGGACTGGTAGTCCCCTGTCTCTCTCCTCTCACTCCTTATTCCCGCATAATGGGGACACTGACTTCACTTTATGGTCCTGATGGGCACCAGCTGGTGCGGGCCTCCTCTTGCACCGTGCTGGCCTGGGACTGGTAGTCCCCTGCTGTGGTCACTCTCCTCGTGCTCCTTACTCCTGAGCAGCGGGAATTCCACACCTAACTCTCCTCACACTCCTCGCAGGCCTTACTCCCACCTACTTATGTGTATTTATTATGTTACTGGTGATGAACTGCATATGTGGAGAATCATTCTGATCGTGGGATTGATTGCAGTTTACTTAAGGTAATTATTTAGGACATGCATTACAGTTCAGATTATTCTGTGCATTTATTGGAAAAGTCTATTAAATGTGTCAACTCTATGAAGACATAGAGCTTTTACCATTCATTGACAGTGGATTAAACAGAGATTGTCACAAAGTACATCATATACCACAATAGAAACAGGAAAATTTAAGGTAGGGTGCAAAATATTAAAAGAGGTATTTCTTCTTGTATATATCAAGTCTCTGCAGAGCAGGTAGATCCCAGTAGTAAAAAACAAGCAGTGCAATGAGATCCAGTGTCTATGTTTCTCTCTCTTGCATGTCCCATTCCAATAACCCTGGGTCTTCTGCTGACCAACAAAGGCATCCCCTGTAATATATGGTGACGTATTCACCTCCCCACCCACCGACCTCCAAAATCTTTTGTGTCTTGCTCTTTCATTTCAAAAGTGTCTTGCTCTTTCATATAAAAGAGAGAGAGTATGGTTGCAAATATGAACAATACAAAAATAAACCTGTGGTGTGAAATTAAACACAAGAAAGTTAGTAATTTGTTGCAAAAAGATATTAGTATTGATTACATGTAAATGAGATTTTTTTTAAATGCTGTAGTTCAGAATGGTTAGAAAAGTCCAGAGAGATTGTTTTCCTTCTTGTAATGATGTATAGTGTGAAAAACATATGTTGCCAGAAATATCTACTTTCTCCTGATCACTGTTCATTTTAGAAAAAAAAACAGATCCATATTAAGAAAATCCAGCCCTTATTTTCACTGTTTTAACTGTGGCTAGAATTATGCTCTGTGGCCTGCCTTTCAACATGTATATTAGCTCTGGTAGCAGAAGCATGGTATTACAATTCAACTGTAGTGAGTTATTACAGTTGAGCAGCTATGTCATTTCATTATTACAGGCAATTACAGATGACGCAACTCAAATTTTATAAGGAAATTATGGATGGGCGTTTATACAGGGAAGAAAGGGTCCCACGTATTATATAAAATATAATTCCAGTTTTGTACTCATAGCCATGCTTTAGAATCACTGTTGAATTCTGATAATTGTGAGTCATATTCTTTCTCATCAAAAGTAGGTTGCTCTGAGAAGTGCAATGTTGTGCACTTCAGAGTGACATTTCTTTAAGCCATAGTCCTTTGAGACTTCTTTATCTCTTTTTCAGACATTAGTCTGTTCAGGAACTCTGGCTCCTCTATCAAACACAGAGGGGGTCATTCCGAGTTTGAGTGTTCCATGACTGCCATGCAGGAGGCAGCAGTCGTACCGCCGACAGGCTGGTGGAGAAGACTGCCAAATTATGACCATGGCAGTCTTCCCAACAGAAGACAGCCAAACTACCGCCAATACCACCAGTGCAGTCATGCCGCCACGAATGGTGGTTGACACCTTCAGGCCGGCATGGACCATGTTCCTGCCAGACACATTACGAGGCTGCACACTGCCAAGGTTTCCGCCATGAAAGAACCACTGTATTCATTGGTGGCTCATAATCTGGGGGGTGGAATTGTGTTGGGCTGGCGGTGCCGGTGGTGGAACTGCCTCTTTCCCGCCCTCCAGTGCCCTGGCGATGTCAGATTTGTGCCTGTTTTTGGCGGTCTTCACAGTGTTAGTCATAATGCGGTGGTTGGATTACCGCCAACATGCCAGTCTTTTGGCAGCCGCCACCGCGGCTGTCTTCCGAAAAGATCTCCGAAGTCATAATGAGGCCCAGAATCTGTCAGGAGGGAGAAGAAACCAAGCAATTTTCCTTGCTACCGCCCTATGTAGAATGTCAAACAGAGGGAACAGTAGAAAGATGAAATTACATTGCAATGTCTTCTGGGTTAAAAACAATATCTCTTGCCTCTTTCCCTTTTATTTCTGGCGTGATCGCGCAACTGTCTCCAGACCTTATGTGATCAGAAAAAGAGCTTTCAGGAATACTTCAGAGACGGGCTTGTGCTCCATCCAGATGTTCATCTGAATAAAGCTTACGATTTGTTAAATGCTGTGTGCATTTTCAGAAAGAGTGCTTACCCTTCAAACAGCTGTGATTATTTGTTTATCCAGTAGCTTGAGCTGGTCTTGTTCCAAGCAAAGCTATTGCGCTTGAACTTCGGTCAGACAAATGTCACTATGAATGCTATTAAACAACTTCTCCTAGATGTTGGAAATTGGGTTACTGGTTGAGGTGAGTGTGAGACTCGACAGCTCTTGGCGTGGTTTCCCCTCTCTTTTCACTTCTGACCTCATGTTTTTGATCCTGTGCTGAATTACATGTTTGCTGGTTTTAGGGCTCAGGGCCCTGACCTGTGCTAGAGTGCAAGTGCTCCCTGTCTAAATTATATTGGTGATTGGTTTATCCATGATTAGTATATTTGATTTACTAGTAAGCCCCTAGTGTGGTGCACCAGGTGTGGCAAGGGCCTGTAAACCAAGGCTACTAGTGGGCCTGCTGCACTGATTGTGCCACCAGCATGGATAGCCCTGCAAACATGTCTCAGGCCTGCCATTACAGTGCCTGTGTGAGCAGCCATAAACTATCATGTCGACCTAGCAAGTGCATCCACTTGCCAGGCCCAAACCTCCCCTTTTATTACCTGGAAGTCATCCCTAAGGTAGGCCCAAGGCAGCCCCATGGGCAGGGTGCAGTGTATTTGAAAGGTAGGGCATGTAGTGGTGTGTTGTACATGCCCTGATAGTGAAATGCTACTAATGTTGTTTTTCACTATTGTAAGACCTATCTGTTCCATAGGGTTACATGGGGATTGCCCTGAAATATCTGTTAAATGTAATTTCCCATTGGGAGATGTCTGCTGAATACACGTCTGGGTCACAATGACAGTTGGGCTGTTTGTGCATTTACTCTAGACAGTCACACAAAGGGAGCTGAGGTGTGTCCTACATATCCTGATGGCCTATCACCATGCTGATGGGTCTTCCTGAGCTAAAGTGGTGGGAGGAGCTGACACTTGTACCTGAATAGGCCTGCACCTGTCCTCAAACAAAGCAGTCTCCAAATCCCTTAAGTATGTCTGGGGCTAGGGCAGGGAAAGGCAGGGTCTTGTGCACTACAAAGACTTCTATTTGAGGTTTGCCTACTTCAAAAACAGAAATGGGTATAAGTACTGAACCTCTGATACCACATAATTAGAATACTTCTGAACTGAGGACATTCTGTCAGGGAGAAGAGCTGGATTCTGTAGGAGGGACTGACACTCTGCCTGTTACTTTGTTGTGCTGGCCTGCTGCTTGCTCCTTCTGTCCTGGGAGTGAAAGGACTGGACTTTGCTTTCTGCATCCTGCTTTCCAAGGTTCTCCAAGAGCTTGAACTGAGCTTGCCTCCTGTTAAGAAGTCTCAAGGCCATCAAATACTTCATCTATCAGTACCTGGGTCTCTTGCTGAGAGTCCTGACTTGCCAAGTGGTCCCAAATCCAGTTCCTGGGCCCTTGCGAGTGAGGTCTGGTGGCCCCATGGTGTAATCGTGACACCGCCAATTCAACGCCTCGTGTCTTGACCTGCTGTATTCCTCGACCCCACCTTGTCTTAAGGGACACCCGCCTCACCGCCAGCGCCGGATCACCTCCTCTGCAACCAAAAGAAACCAGCACCTCTCCTTCCTTGCCTAGCAGTACGGACCCAATGCCTCACCTCCCCGGTGGCAGTAGGGAACCGATGCCACACCGCCTCCAGCGATGCCTCACCTCCCCGACACCATGCAACGTCTTTGTTTCCTCGACGTTTTCAAAGGTACTGTAACCGGGGCTATACCACTCTGTAGCTGGCCCACGCTCCCTCAAGGTTGGCACTGGACTGTTGGTAACAACTCCTTCAAGCTGTTTTGGTAGACCCAGTTGGAGCTAAGCACTATACTACATATATTTTTAGAAAATACATATCTTTACTTGTGTATGTTGGATTTTTGGTCATTGTGGTCTTGCTTTACTTAGATAAATATTGGCTATTTTTCTAAACTGGTGTGGAATGAGTCCTTTTGAAGTGTTTTCACTGTGTTACTGTGTGTGTGTGTGTGTACAAATACTTTACATATTGCCTCTGAGATAAGCCGGACTGCACATGCCAAGCTACCAAGGGGGTGAACAGGGGTTATCTTAATTGTGTGACTCCCTTACTCTGACTGGAGTGGGATCCCTACTTGGACAGGGTGCAAACCACTGACAACTAGAGGCCTCATTTCTATCAGGGGACAAAACCGTACTCAAGCAACAACCACAATTTCTGTTAGGGTAAGGTTACAAGCAAATCTCAAAATTAACCTATCAGACTTAACTTGGAGGTAATGTGTAAAGTATTTATGCAGCACCTCAAACAATATTAAAAGAAAAACACATCACCAGAAAAATCCCACATCAATTTAGAAAAATAGAGTAACATTTTACAAATTATTCAACACCAAAATGACAAATAACCAATCAGTAGAACCGGAGATATGCAACTTCAAAGAGTTATTACAATGGGCTGGACAATTTGATTTTCAGGGTGCACGTTCTCAATGTTTGTTTCATTGAGCTGCCACTAGCATTTAGTAGACAGCAAGCTGACTGAACCCAGGAAGCTTGCTTAGGAGGCAGACCCCTGGACCAGCACCAGAGTGTCCAAAAACCCACCTAGGGGTTACTCCCAAAAGGGTGGTCAGTGGTCCCACCAGAAGAAAGAAGGGGCGAGAAAAACTTAAAAATAAGGAGTTCTCAAAAGCCACCTAAATAATTCCCAAGGGAACAGCAGTAAGCCATCCCACTCTGAGCTAAAGAAAAAGGTCTTTGACAAACAGACAGAGAGGCTTGTTCCCAGTGTACTTCATGCTACACAGGAGCCAGTGTGACTTCCGTGAGATATCGGCTGGTTTCCTCAGAGCAGGTCCTCCTTAACACATTCCACCAAGTCATTGACACAGACAACTGCAAGGGCCATCTACCAGTGGCTCTGGTTTCCTTTTGTGTGGGGAATCGTAGGTTCTCTAAAAGTAGCTCAAATTCCCAAGGGTCATGGGTGACGGGGCACCTGCAGATGATGCTCCTGAGCCAACCAGAAAGACACCGGCGCCTTGTGTGACCTTCCGGAGATTGCTGGATGGGAAGTTGAGGGTGGACCCACCAGAGAGGAATTTAGGAAAGCACAGAAAGAATGCCCCACTCTAGAGGGCCTGAGACAGCAAACTGAGGCGCTGGCAGCAGGTGATACCTCTGGACATCATCTTATATTTTGGGAGAATTACCTACTTTACAGTGAGCCTAAGGTTCCTGGGCTTGGGGCAGCCTTTTTGCTGGTGGTCCCTCAGTGTTACTGGGCCTTCCTACTGAAGTTGGCTCATGATATCCCCTTGGCAGAACATCTGGGGCAAGACAAGATTTTCGCCAGGCTTGTTGCCCACTTCTATTGGTCCCAGATGAAGATACCACAGAAGCATTCTGTAAGTTCTGTCCCACTTTCCAGACCAGTGTGAAGTCAGGGAAAAAGCTCAAGGTTCCCCTGACCCCATTACTTGTCATTGGCAGCCCCCCTTAAGAGGGAGGATATCAACATTATTGGACCTTTGGACACCAAGACAGTTTTAGACAACGTGCTCATCATGGTCTTGGTGGACCAGGCCATCCGCTACCCAGAAGCCATCCTTCTGAGGTCGGTGACTGCACTTGCAGTGGCCAGGACCTCAATGGGGATTTATACGTGTGGGGTTCTCCAAAGAGGGAGTGTCTGACTGAGATGCTAAGTTCATATTAGCAGATATGAAGTTTGTGTGGGATGAGTGTGTAGTAATTTACAAGTTCTCCACACCAATCAACCAGCAGGCTTGTGGACAGGTTCAACAAGACCCTTAATGGCATGTTAATGGACCTACCTGAGCCCATGAGGCATAAATGGGACATTCTTCTTCCATGCCTACTATTTACCTACAGGGAGGTTCCACAAAAGGAATTCCTCTGTGGCCACCCTGTTAAGGGACCTCTCAGCCTTGTGAGAGAAGGGTGGGAGCAAGCTCCCAAGAAGCCACATTAGTCAGCTACATGCTGGCATTCCGTAATCAAACGCAGCACTTCTGGAAAAATGTGAAAGCCAATCTTCAGGCCGATCAAGAAGTCATGAAACTCAGGAACGATCAGAAGGGTATTTGGACAAAATTTCATAACATATATCATGTCCAGAGTATCGGAATATCAAAAATATCATCTACAGGAATATTGACAGTAGAAATATCATTTGTAGTGTTGTTTTTAATATTGTTTGTAAGTCCTAATTAGTATATATTAGATTGTAGTGTGCTTGAGTGTATATGTTTATCATTTTTATTTTTTTCTGCTTTAGTAATATAAACGTTTACTTATGAAATTGTTGAAATTTGTATTTTTTGATGTATTAATGTACATTAACATTTTTTTAGTGGTGTGATATTGGGCCTTAGGGAATAAGATTGAAGAGATTTTTTAAAAATATATATTTTAAATTAAATTTTAGGTTAATCATTTTAAAGAAATGCAAATTAATAATTTATAACTTTATATTATTTTTGTTATATTATTATTTGTAATACATTTAATTTCATATTAATTAAGAGAATTATTAATGATATTGAATAATTATTTAAAAAACGATATTGTATGAAAATTAAAGATATGTTCAAAACATTTAATAAAGTTGCATATTTAAAAATATTTTCATGTAAACTTTTAAATAAAATGAACACTTTTTTAATATTGTAGAAATATTTTAAATTTATTTTTTACAATTTTAATTTTCAAAACATTTACATTCTCTAAATTATAACATCAATTTATTATTTTCTTTTACAATGGTTCATTTTGTATTATGATTTTATTTGGCATTTTGAGGTTTAAAGTTTAGGAATGGTAGTACATATTTTGACAAACAGATTCATTATTAACAGTAATTGAAATGTTTTTTATATTTTAATACTTGAATATGTATATATGGGTTTGTACTTTTGGTTAGTGTGTTTTAGGTACATTTTTATATAATTTTATAATAAAAAATTGTGTGTGAGTATGGAGTATTGATTGTGTATTGAAAATGTTTAATTTGTATTACTTTGTGCCACTTTAGTGTCCAACGTATTCATCAAATTGGTTTAGATTGGAGCGCTAATAGTAAATGTCACCCATTTAGTGACTAACAATTTTTTTACAATTATTTGTTTTGGAGTGTGATTATTTAAGTAAGAATTTCTTTTTGAAATCTTTTTTTTTACTTTCATTTGTAAGTAGTAGTAGAATTTCTTTGCATTATTTTTGTGGTATTGTTATAATGATTAGAAATATAATAAAAAATAGTTTGACATGCTTGTAAACAATAAAAGTAATACATTTGTCTGCATTATAAAGACATGTAACACATTTTTTATATTTTATTCATGTTTTCAAATTTCATTTGTTTTATATGTTTACATTTTTAATCATACATACTTTAACTTAAAAATAAACATTTATTTAACGGTAAGTAAATAAAAATTTTTTTACTGATAAAAATCTTGTAAGTTAAATTTCAGTACTATTGTATGTCATGTATTTTCAACTTTTATTTTCCATTGTTTGACTGATTTTTAACATTTTGTAACTTTTTTTCCTTGCATATACGTTAGCATATCATGTGCATATTTTTAACATTATTTTAACATATGTTTTTTCAGTGTTTATTAGCAAATTGTATATATTTTATTCTTTTATTTAATTTATACTTCACATTTATTTTGGCATTTTATCACAATATTTTTGACTTGTTGTTTTACGTTTTTAATAATGTTTTACATTTTGTTATACTTTTCTTCAACAGTTTTACAATATTTCCCAATCATATCTATGGGGTGATAATCTTTTTGTAGCTTCCTTTAGTGGCATTTTATTAACTCTACTTTCGATTGTGTTATATGTAGTTTTTTTTTTTTTAGTTGAGTTTCCTGAAACCAGATCGCTCTTAGGTGTTGTCGGAAATGCTAAGTCCTTTTTTAGGGATTTTTTCAAGGATTTTGAGGGTGAGGGGAGTTTGGGGAGGAGGTCTACATGTTAGTTATAGAGGCTTTTTGTATATTTAGATATATTACATTTACTGTGTTTCATATTTAGATATATTACATTTGCTGTGTTTCACTAGTTTGTAGTATTGTCTTTTTGTACACTATTTTAGTAATATATTACTATGTTATAGTAAGTAGTGTTATGTTAGTTATATTTCCATAATTAAATGTTATGTATATGAACTTTTGGGAATGTTTTGGGAATGTAATATATTTTGCAGGTTTTTTTTTTTATTTACTTTGCAGGTTTTTGCCTATGACCGTGTCCTAGTGGCATTAGGAATTTCATTTGAAATGCTAATTTGTTGGTAGTTTCTAGACTTTGAGGTTGTTTGGTTTATTTTTGCTTGCTATTTGGGTGAGTTTATAGTTTTGTATTAATTTAGGTATACTTATTTTCTTATATCTTTTTGCTTGCTTATGGTAGTTGTTTTTTCTGGCACTTTATTGTTTTTTTACGTTGAAGTTTTTTCATTCAGAAAGTCTATGTAAAGAGATAGAAGTTGGAGAGTGTTTTGATTTTTTTCTGCTATTTTACATTTTTAAGTTTAATAATGATTACATTTTAATTTAAATTTAAGTTTTACTAACTTGATTAGGTAGGACTTTAGATACATATATTTCTTCTTTATTGGTCTGTTGAGAGAATCCAGCAGGGTTTACTCCTCTTGCAGCATTTAACATTTTTGAAGTATTTAGTTGTTTAAATTAGTCTGCCTTTTATATTGCTGATTTCATTGTTTGTTTGATTGTTTTAATTTTAGTTCAAATAATGTTATCAGTTGAGCCCTACTGTGGTAAACGCTAATTTAGGTTTTATTTTTGATGTTTGATAGTTTTGATTTTAAATATATATGTATATATATATATATATCTATATCTATATATATATATATGTATATATATATATATATACTTGTTGAAAGAAACAAAGGTTACAGGGAAGTTATAGTTAGAGTCTGAATTTACACACACAAAACCATAGACATTTAGAGGTTATAGTTATGGTTATCTCAAGTAACTATTACGTGTGCCCCAAGGTAACTATAACTCGAGCCCTCGCCATGCACAGTTTTCTCCTCAATAATATTATTGCAAATATTACTTTGATATTATCAATGATGTTATCAAAGGTGGGTAAGGGTGCGAGTTATAGTTACCTTAGGGCACAAGTAATATATCTGAGGTAAAGTATATATATATATATATCTATATATATATATATTAATCCACAACTGGTGGGACGATACCCACCAAACGGCTGCACCAATTCCTTCACCGACTCATGAGGATGAGGAAGAATCAATGTTCAAGAACAAATTTCATCCGCTTTATTCCATAAACCATAACCTCTTGCATATATGTAGGTTGGTGGTTAAATCTTTGTAGTTAGTGCTAATTTGTTTCGAGCTGTATTGTTAATATTTTAGTTATCTAATTTATTCGGGCCAATGTTACACATTTTGTTGATGTGTTTAATTTAAATATGTGTATAAGTTCTGAGTTTATTTGAGGAAATTGTTTTATTTAAAAAGTGTTTTATTATATATTTATTTTGGTGGTATTGTTGTAGTCGATAGTGTGTGAGTCAATATTTTTGGCATATTGTATGTTTATTTAAAGATAACTATATTTTTGTTTCTGGTATTTTTGTTTTTGATACGGGTAAAAGTTGATATTTTTAAAAATAATTTTTTGTGTTCTTGATGTTTGTGGTTTTACTAGTAAAATAGAGAAAGTAAATATTTAATTTCTGATATGTTTGTGTTTCAATATTGTATGCATCAATATTATGTCAGTGATCCACCCGAAGGCCACTCTTTTGGAGTTTCAAATTGGCCAGAAGGTGTGCATTATGGAGGCTGTGGAGCCCAGAGCTCTTCAGGACTGCTGGACAGGTC